>NC_071389.1:188483110-188788272 GCF_022682495.2 Desmodus rotundus | reverse complement strand
TTGACATTCTACTAATACAATTCTAAGCGTGCCCAGCCAGTGTTACTTTCTTAGTTGCTGGGTTTGGGGTTCTTTTTCAGTATTGTTTTATGCCACCACTGTGGAAAGCATTTTATTTATGTATTCATGTAATGCTTTTACATCTCAAAATAACCCTTTTAGATTCCATGTTGTCATTATTTTTCAGATTAATAGCTAAAGTTTTTATACCATTAATCATGATTGTGATTATATTTAAGGTTTAATGTCTGTCTCTCCCACCGACCAAGAGCTCTCTGAGAGCAGGGACTGGGTCTATTTTGACCACGGTTGCAGCCCAACACCAAGCATAGTGCCTGATACATAGAGATGCTAAGTTAATAGTTGTCGAATGAATGAATTTGAATAATTTGCCACAAGATTAAGTGCTATATTCAGGAGTCAAACTCTTAGCAGTGGATTATAACATCCATTCTCTTGCCAACACTGCCTCTAGCTTCAGATTTCAATTTTGTGGGTTGTGTGCTTTTCTTAGACCATCTGTGGATTGTACCCTCAAAGTCACTAATTGTTAAGGAACAGGTTCCCGGACCCTATTCCATACCTAGTGCCACCCGATCAGTGCATTTTGAGAACCCACTGCCTTAGGGAATGTTAAAACTGAAAATACAAGGTCCGGCACAAATAACACCCTCTTTTTTATTACAAATTCTTTTATTACAAAATCATGAGCATGTAATTCTGTAACATGACAATATCTCTCTCAAGCACTCCAGATGACATTTTAGGTGAAATGTTCAAATTAAAACTGTAAATTATTACATCCATATTATTACCCTACCAACCACGCTTGAGCACGCGTTCTTTCTGCTGGACCCTGTATAGTAGCTTCTCTAAAAGGTAAGGCAGCTAAATTACCGTATGCAATACTTTCTTTTGACTTCTTATATGCATATTTATATGAGCAGATTTTTAAAAAATGTGTTTTTGGAATGAATAATTCTGTTGGATTTTATGATTTTTTTTTTTTAGGTTCAAGCAACTGTGGTTGGTTTCCTAGCGGCTGTGGCGGCAATTATCTTGGGCTGGATTCCCGAGGGCAAGTACTACCTTGATCATTCCATACTTCTGTGCTCCAGCAGCGTAGCCACCGCCTTCATCGCATCTCTTCTGCAGGGTGAGTACGCTTTACAGACGTCTGCTCTTCCCATCTCTTATTTCCCCAGATTAGGCTTGTTTTTATTTAAATGATACATGTCCGTAACAAAAAACCTCAAAAAGTCATCTACAAACTTTTTAAATATCTTATTTCAGGTATATTTGTACTTACTCTGTGTAAACTGTCGTGCAGAACAGGCTTGCTGAGTTGCCTCCTGGCCTTGTATGCCCTGGTACAGTTCCCAGACAACATCAGGAAAACAGCTCCGACAGCCATTTGTTTCTCTTAACCTAATTGGGAAACTGCTTTTGGGAAATCATGCTGAGGATGTCCTGGCTTGTCAGGTCAGCAACAAGGATTCCTAGACTTCCGAGTTCCAAAAGCAGTCTCTCTGTAGGAATTTTTTATTTTTTCTCAACTTTTTAAGACAAAGATGTTATTTATTTATTTTTAGAGAGAGGGGTAGGGAATGAAGAAAGAGAGGGAGAAATATCGATGTGTGAGAAACATTGATTGGTGGCCTCTTGCAGGTGCCCTAACTGACCGCCGGCCTGTAACCCAGGCGCGCGCATGCCCTGACCAGGAATCGAACTGACAACCTTTTGCTTTGTGGGCCAATGTCCAGCCAACTGAGCCTCACCAGTCAGGGCTCTGCAGATATTTTTTAAAGTTTCAGATTTCAAAGAATCCTCTCCAGTATCTCTGTGGCTATATCAATATAAACCATAAGCTTAATATAGCAGATTGTTGGCTATCGAATTTCAAAGAGCCAGAAGTTTTTAAAAAATTAACTATATTAGAAATTTTCAGTTGGAGTATCATTTAAAAATCTTTATTAATACAAACTCCACTAGTTTGCTAGAAGAGAACCATGTAGAGTCATTTCCAATCTACAAACGCTGTGATGTCCTGTTTTATTATAGCCATGTTTGGGCTTCCATATTGATTTTTGACGGGCACACAAGTAAAACTGATCTTGAATTGTCCCTCCTCTGCATCCTTTTAATGAGTGCGTTGGCATGGGAAAATGTGTACAGTTAGGTGTAGATGTAAGCACTATCATTTTCCTCCCCCTTCTGTGACTGAGGAAAGTAGGGATTTAGAAGTATAAGTGCACAATCGCATTTTGCTCTTCTAGTCTTCAGCTGTATACTCCTAGATGAAGACTTTGGATCGTGGAACTGTCTTTTACAAAGACAACTTCTGGCCTCCTGTTCAAAATTTAATTACCCCCTCCTCTTAGTATTTTAATACTCTCCATAATAAAATGGAGCAAGCATTGCTAGCTACCACAACGTTAAACAAATCTGTTTTTACTGGTGGTCTTCCCAATTGCTGTGCATATAAATATGCCTTACCTTTCTTTGATATTTTCATGCTTTATTTGAAGGTTAAAATAAAATCTTTGGGTTTGATACACACAAATACATTACATCTCAGACATACCTGGTACATGTTACTAAATTTGAAACTTCAGCATTAATGTTATTTTACAGTAGTTCTCAGGTGTCTAAATGCAACATTGAACTTCTCAAATCTTTGGTGTGAGAAGTCCCCCCCCCCCCCAGGAATTTGTTGACAGACTTTGGGCTGGAGCACTAGTGTCAAATGTTTCGTTTGCTGTTGTCAGCTTGCCTTCGCAGTGTAATTGGAATTGAAATGCTGTTTGCCCAGCCTGTATATTTCAGTATTTAGGGGGTTGATTGTCTTTACAATTATAGGATAAAAATAACAAGTTTCTTTCTTCCAGGAATAATAATGGTTGGTGTTATCGTTGGTTCAAAGAAGACTGGCATAAATCCTGATAATGTTGCTACACCCATTGCTGCTAGTTTTGGTGACCTTATAACACTTGCCATATTAGCTTGGATAAGTCAGGGTTTGTACTCCTGTCTCGGTAAGTTGACTTAAAACTAAATATAATACGTTATTGAGTCTCTTTAAATAAATATTATTATAACAATGCCATGAATCCATGGTGGCCTTCCTCTGACTAGAACTGTGGTTGAGACTGATTAGGCCAATAACTGCCATTTGTTCTATACCTACTATGTATTATGGTTCTCGTACATTTTCTTCTTATAGAGTTTAAAACTCTGTAAGATTTATCATCTCTAATTCCAGGTGAGAAAAGTGAGGATCATACAGGTTACGTATGTTCCCCACTACTGGTAGGAAGGCTGAACACGGTCTGTCATGTTCTGTGACTTCCGCCCTTTCCTCTAAATGTGCAGCCAGCAAGCAGTCCCCCAGTGTTCTGATACGTGCATTGTACTGCTGTCCCGGGACACAAGGTTACGGTGATGCTCGAAAATTTGTGATTTCCCCCCAATCAGAAACCAGCGTGGCAATTAACAAGAAGCAAGGACAACTACTTCTTGTTGACTGCCCCATGGCCTGCATGTCAGATCTTGTTCCCATAGGTGTCGTGTTTCTTTGTTGCTATGGAATGTACAAGGAATGATATAAATTCAAGTTTCTGCAGGATAATCCTCAATTCCTTTCTCTCCTCGGCAATAAAAGCACAGAAAATGAGAGTTATGTTACCAAAGGGATAATCTGCTCTAATGTATATTCTTGGGTGGTAATTGGTCATACTTTTCTCCTCTAAATTATTACACAATTTAGAAACTGATGCTGAAGTCAGGGATTAAAATATTAGCTTGTGGCTGGTACTAGAGAATGTGACTAAATGTTGTTCTCCTACTATGTTAATTAGACGCATTCACCCACTCCCAGGCAGATAGCTGGACAGCTTGTGGTCCTCACCCCCACAGGACAGGCTGCCAACTGTGTTGGGGAGGGGGATCTCTCATTACTGGGCTGCATCCCCAAAGAGAAAGGGAGGAGTTAGCCATGCTTCATGCCCCTTTCCCTAGTCTCACTAATTAGGTAAGTCTTTCCCACTTGAGGAAGAAGGAAGAGGGAAGAAGGGGAGGGTAGAAGAGGGTGAAGGGTTTCTTCCTAAGAGGACAGAAACTCTGTGGGTCTGGCCAGGAACATTGAGGATGGAGGTGGGCATGGGGATGGGGGGAAGCCAGAGGTCTGGGGATGGGTTCCCGTACTTACATAAACGAGAAAGCTATCTCACTGCAGACGTGGGGCTTAAATGACCACACAGCCATTTTAACACGTTTCTCAGCTGTTTGCCGCATACCAGGGTGTCTCCTCAGTTAAAGCCACAGTCTTAAAAAGGTTAAGGAAAACGAATACCACTGAAGAATGCTATTGTAATAAATAAGACAGTGTTATAATGATACACATCTAATTATGAGATTCCAGAAGATAAATCAGCTTTAGAAGAAAATAATGTATGGTGGCTTTTCAAATTTTATGTTTTAAAATTATACAGGTGCTGAACTTGCCTTATAAAAGACTTAATCATAATGTGTTACCATCTAAAGCTTTCAATTTTTGAATGTTATAGATGATACATTAGCAGTTTAACTGGATCAGGAAATAAAGTGAAATGGAATGATAGCATCAGAGAGCATAATTTTGAAAAATAATTTTATTATTAAATTTTGCTTAGGCTTTGTCTTATGAAAGGTGGCTCACAATAACTCGAGATGAATTAATGAAAACAGCATCTTTTACATTTCATCATTTATTTCCCTAAAAAAGATATTTTTAATGGGCTACTGTGGTGATGTGATTTATAAGAAATACATATTTGGTCATTCAGATGATCAGAATGCATTTCTCACATACATGTGGTCTTTGTTCAAGGGTCCCGGCTCACAGCCTCCCAAAGCCCTTGACATTTTCAGAGCAATAAGAACAACGGGGACACCTCTTGTCATGATATCCTGCCCTCAGTGCCGGGTGTCTCCTGTGGAATCTGATGCTGTCCTCCTGCACGGAGAGGCAGAACCGAGCTGAGCGACAGGATGCTCAGCTGGTGGCTGAGCGCTGCACTCCCAGAGTGCACTGGTTCAGCATCACAGCTACTGGTTGATTCCACAGTTGGTATGATAGAGGTTTTCTGAAGTGTGGGTGTTTGAAGTTCTGAAGTCTGCATTGTGAGCACTAGGGGGCCTCGTAAGATCAGCAGTTGTAAGCCTGGTATTGCGTGAATGGTATTCTGAATACAAAGGTTAAGAGCAGGCACCTTCAAAGTCCAAGACCCCTTCATCCTGCCGAGATGCCTGGTTCTTAGAACAAAGTTTAATTCCTGAATAATGTTCAACACTTAGAAGTTTTTAGAGATAAAATGCGGATTTCATGGCAGCTGTAGGCTTTGGTTATAAACAGAGGCCATGTATTGTTATATGGCTTTCAAAGAACTAGACGTTGAGAAAAGTGTCACTTAGAATTTTAGATATTCAGAAATGACTTTGAAAAGCTCCTCTCATGTCCTGTTAGCTTTGATACATGTTAGCTTTGAAGACTCACTCGACGTTTGTTCAACGTGCTGCCTTTTATGTATGTATGTATGTATGTATTTATTTATTTAAAGATTTTATGTATTTATTTCTAGATAGAGAGGAGGGGAGGGAGAATGAGAGGGAGAGAAGCATCAGTGTGCGAGAGAAACACCCAGCAGTTGCCTCTCGCACACCCCCAGCTGGGGACCTGGCCCACAGTTCAGGCGTGTGCCCGACTGGGAGCTGAACTGGCGATCTTTCGGCTCAAAGGCCAGTACTCAGTCCACTAAGCCACACCAGCCAGGGCCTGTGGACTTTCTTTTAATCCTGATAAAATTTGCTGATTTCTGATATCTGAAGTAAATACATATTTTTTCCCCTTTCTCACCTTTCCAGTTCTTATTTAAAAAAAAAGACAAAACAAGCCCAAGAGCTTTGTTCACTTCTATTGACTTTATTTTCTGGAGTTATCCTGCGTCTTTATTGCTTAATGAACAGAGTCCTCAGAAATGTATCTTCTCAAGGCCCAGCCTGCCCCTCTCTTCCTTGTACCACTGTCTCCAGCCCATTTACTGATTCTCATACGAGCCTGTGACTTTTCTCTTTTCTTCCTTATGTCGTTCCCCTCCACTCCATGAAAGCTACATGGAACCAGCATTTTTCAGTGTTAAAGGTATACAGTTCCCCAACCTTAGTGATCCTTTTCTCCTCTGGATTCCTATAGCACTTTGTTGATACTTCTCTTAGGACATTCCTTACCTTCGGGCGGTCATTACAGCCTTTTGTGTAAATGTAGCACTTTCCTTTGTGAGGGTTTACGCTTCTTAGGAGAAACCTGTTTTATTTATTTTTGTAGCACCCCATAGTGGATGTTAGGTGAACTGTGCTTTATCACATGATTTACTCCTTTTGAAAGCTACCCAGTTAATGTGAGTAGAGGTTATTCAGGAAGTGGTAGATGAATGGAAAATAGAAGATTGATTCCCTCTGAATGATTGTGTCGTGGCATCTATCCAGTAACATAAAAGATTATAAGAAAAAAATGATCCTTTTGATGAGGACTTAGTAATAGGGAAATATTGCTAGGGTATCTCGCCTTAGCAGAAAGTTTCTGGAGATTAGTATCACTATGGAAAAACTAAAATGGCAACATATGGCTAGAAAAGATCTATTTCAAATAGAAGAGGAAATAGAAAGCCTAGAGAGTAATCTAAGTCCTGGACTATGATATGCTTTGGAATGACTTGCAGAGAAAATGCAAAGGCATTTATTCGTTCATACAGTAGTCTTTAAACAGGTAACAATATATAAAAGCTGTTAAAAAGATCTGAAGTCGGGCCAGTAACTGAAATGCGTGTATACAACCGTTGTCTTTTTCTTTCTTCTTGCTTGCATAATGTTAAGGTTTTAAAAACTCTTTTTCAATTGTTTAAATGCATGGCTGTATAATCCTCCTATGTACATGGTCTTTATCGATTTGAACATTATCAGCTTTTCTCTTTTTGGGCAAGTTCTGAGAAGCAAAATGTTGATTGATTCTCATTCTTCAAGGTTAACCTTAAAAAGATGGCTAGTTGAAGTTGTAAAAGCAGCAACAGTCAGCCTTGGGTTGTTGCTTCAGTCCTAGGGACACTCACAGGGATGCCACCTGGTTATTCACAGGACACTCTAGAATGTCACTGCCTTGATGTGGTGATGTGAGTAGAATCTAAATTTATCACGCATGTCACTCTTCCTCAGCATTTTTCAGTACTGTACCATCTTAGAGTGATTACTAGAAGTCAATTCAGTGAGGAAATCCCGATGGTCATTATAAAGGGCATTTAAAAAATTGTTTACAGCTTCCAATTCCCATTGCTCTGTTGTTTCCACAGAAACAGCTAGCAAACAGAGATGTCACACACAGCAGTTACATATTTCAGAAGAATTTAGGGTGGGAATAATAAATGCTCTTGATGCAGTTTCGTAACAGTAGCTGTGAAATGCCACTAACAATCTAATAAAAGGTAAAAGCCGTGAATCAAAAAGATGGCGGTTATGTTCGGCAGTGAAGCGGAATCATAGCATTTTCGACCACTTTAGCTGTATTAATCCTGACTTGTCTGTAGTTGACGTGTACCACGGAATCGGTACTAAGGTACATAGGCATTAGCTAGGCTTAAGATCCCACCAAGTTTTACTTCTCCACTTGTAGTTGTTTCCTCTTGCTGCTGTCACCAATGACCACAAACCTCGTTTCTGGAGGCCACAGCCCAAAATGATATGCTCTGGACATACAGGGCTAAAATCAAATTGTCAGCAGCGCTGGTTCCTTCTGGAGGTTCCAGGGGAAGACCCATTCTCTACCTCTTCCGTCTTCCAGGGGCTGCCAGCATTCCTTGGTTTGAAGCCACGTTACTCAGTCCCAACTTCTGTGGTCGCATTGGTTTCTCTTCTGTAGTCAGATGTACTTCTACTGCCTACCTATTAGCACACCTGGGATTGCATTTGGGGTTCACCGTAATGATTCAGGATAACCTCCCCATTGCAGAATCCTTGACTTTGAAAGGATTCGCTATATAAGGTAACATTCACAGATTTTGGGGCTTAGGATGTGGATGTCGTTGAGGGCCACTATTCAGCCTACCACAGTACCCTTTTATACACCTGGAAATTAGTACAAAATGTTATTTTGATTAGGGTCATTTTAATATTTCATTTAGAAGGAAGACATTCTTTTAGGATTTCATGTTAATGCAGAAGTTGATGGCTAGCTTTTTAAAAAAGTTTTTAAAGAGTTTATATAAGCCAAGTTTTTGAGGACATGCCCAGAAGCAAAATCTCAAAGGATTGAGAAAATGTTCTGGAGAGTGGCAGTTTCGAGTTCCTTTTATGCACTAGAATCAAAGGAGAAACCATAAGGAAGATATAGGAATTCCACTGGTGGTGGGTTAAAGAGGCAGGAGAAAGCATAGTGGGGAAATCTCTAGAATTGGGTAAAGGTTGGCTGTTAACTGACCCTTTTCTATTGCTGATCGTGTCATTGGTGGTTTTCTTTTTTAAAAAATTGAATTTATTGGAGTGACATAGATTAATAAAATTATATAGGTTTCGGGGGTACAAATCTATAACACATCATCTGTATATTGCGTTGTGTGTTCACCACCCTAAGACAAGAATCCTTCCTTCACCATTTCTCCCTCCTTTACTGTCTTCTGCCTCCCCCCACCTTCCTTTCCCTCTCGTAATCACCATGCTGTTGTCTATATGCACTAATGGTTTCCTAAAAGTAATTCTTCAACTTTATGACATCTATAGAATGACATCCTAGAAGAGGACAGTTTTGGCACTTCCCTTTTTTAATATTTGTAATTTTTTCCTAGCTATCAGAATTGGGTTAGAAGTTACCCAGGGAAAAGGAGGAGGACAATTCTATACAGTTACACATATGGTCTAACTTGGTGGGAACGGGTATGTTAGCTTTGTTAGGAAATTGAAATAGAACACATTTACAGTAAGTCAGTTTAGATACTTTTATTTTTATCATGGTTTTCCCACTTTTTTTTTAGTGTTTAAAAACAGTTTTTGAGGAACTGTACAGTTATTATTTTTAGTTTCATTCCTGAGAAATTTTTTCTTCTCTTTAAAAATTCAGAGCAGTGATTCTTGGGTCGAGATGGCGGGTGGGTTTTTTTTTCAACTTCAGATGACCTTCCGGAGATTTGATGTTGAGAATAACTTAAAAGCCTGGCATGGTGCTCCCCTCTTGACCTGAAAATGAAATTCTAAGATGATCTGACCTAGCAGAATAGTTCTTTTCATTTGTGTTTAGTGCCTCTCAATGCTTTTAGTTTTCTGTTTAATCCTATGAAGAGACCCTTGGCAACCTTAGTTGCTGTAGAAGGTAAGGACGCTTCCGAATTAGGGTGTTGTTTATCCTCGTCCAGTGGTTTAAAAAGGAGAACTAGAATCTATTCAGTAAAGGTCTTTCATTTTTTAAAAAATCATAGAGAAAATGATACTATATGTAGCATTAAAACCTTTTAAATGGAAGTAAATAGTTAAATGAATTCTATTAGTATAATTATTTGAAGATGTGATAGCAAATCAGATAAGGCCATGAGAATAAAGTTTGTTTGAATATTAATTTAATATCTACAGTAATTATTTCTACGTGATTAGAAAAAATTTGAATTTTTATCTGTTTCAAACATCTTTAGTCATATGTGAAATCTGTAAATATGTTAGGAAGACAAAGAAATACAAACTACAATTAGGGATAAGAGTAAGAATAGGGTTGAAGAATTTCGTGAGATGTCAGAAATATTTATGTTTTAAAAGATTTTATTCATTTATTTTTAGAGAGGGGAAGGGAGGGAGGGAAACATCAATGTGTGGTTGCCCCCCAAGTGCACCCTACTGGGGACCTGGCCCGCAACCCTGGCATGTGCCCTGACTGGGAATCGATCCAGCGACCCCTTGGCTTGCAGTCTGGTGCTCAATCCACTGAGTCATACCAGCCAGAGTGAGATGTCAGAAAAGTTTAGTAACATTGAACTTAAATCTAAGGCTGAACACTACAAGGAGTAGGAGATCAACTGTCTTTAAGTTATGAAGTCTCCTCTATACAAAATAAGTATTAAGAGTCATTGAGAAGAATCTAGAATGCCCTGCCTGAAATCTTTGATAATAATAAAACCTTGATCAATTAAAATGACATTACCAAAATGTCCTGAATGATGTAATTGTTTCAAGAAGACACAGGCAGTTTTTAACCCAAGGGAGATTTAGAATTAAGTATAAAAATATTTGAGAATTCGACACAGGGTATTAATGGTTTTATGCTAATGAGGCAGTACATATTTTTTTGTATCCTTGTACTTAGCCCAATGAAGTAACATGTCAGTCTTCTAATTCCACTTTTATTTATTTATTTTAGATTTTATTTATTTTCAGAGAGAGGGTGAGGGAGGGAAAAAGAGAGAGAGAGAGAAACATTAACTGGTTGCCTTTTGCATGCCGCCAATGGGGACTCGGCTTGCAACCCAGGCATGTTGCCCTGACAGGGAATCAAACCAGTGACCTTCCAGTTCACAGGCTGGCACTCAATCTACTGAGACACACGGGCCAGGACTAATTCCATTTTTAAATTTATAATTAAGTAGTTGATTTATTCTTGTGATTTTAAAATAGAAATCTTACCAAATTTGTTTTTATTGTATGAATATTTATGAAAACTCAAGACTCACTACATTTATACATTTAATTTATTAGCTTTATAAAGATTATTTTAAGTACTTGGATACTTTTATGATACAGGTAAAACGTCTAACATAAGTAGATGTCTCAGAGTATTTAACTAAGTTTGTAAATGCTACCAAATATTATCCTTAGAATTCTTAAAAATAATCTTTGGTCAGATGCTTGACACCGTGAATGTAATATTGTTAAGGGCTCGCTATTTTTTCCTTTATGAAGTATTGGACTCTGATCCAGTAGGCTGTTCTTTGTGGATCTGCTCGAGGCTCACAAGGCTCCAGTTTGGCTGGGTGGACCTACAGCAGGCGTTACACGAGAGCTGGCTCTGCTACTGAGACCCGACCCTTCATGGGTCTGCTGCATGCGGTGCTCAGGGTTCAAAGACTCCTCTCCTCTCTGGGGGTTAGATCGTGAATGACTGTTTGCCCTTTGTTGAACTCCGAGGATTTTTCAGTTTACAAATCCCCAATTATTCTTGACTTAGTCTTGCGGAGTTAATACTATGGCTTGATACTCAGTTCTCGAGCTCTTTCCTTGATAGCTTCCTCTTTTCCAGGTTTCTGCCCTATAGACTACTAGGCCCAGTTTCTTCATTAAATAGAAATGACAGTGTCCATCTCATACTTGTGAGGACAGTTAAACGAGTTGCTGAATATAAAGCATTTTGCACAGTGCTTGGTAAAGAGTAGGAGTGAAATAAATGTTAGCTTTTTTACTATTGTTCTTGTTATTATTATTGCTATTCCCATCTCGGTTGCATAGCTATTTCAACCAATGTTTGCTGAATTAATGTATTAGTTTACGGTTACATTGATATTTTTACTTTATCTATATTTAAATTTGTTTGAAAGTTTTAGAAAATAAATAGCATGGGAATATGTTTGATAGTACATCTTCTGGTAAATTTTTAAGATTTACATTTGCTACGTGTTTTACATTAGAACAGAAATGGAAATACTCTCTCTTTTTTAATTTCAGAGACCTATTACTACATTTCCCCATTAGTTGGTGTCTTTTTCTTGGCTCTGACTCCTATCTGGATTGTAGTAGCAGCCAAACATCCAGCCACAAGGACCGTTCTGCACTCGGGCTGGGAGCCGGTCATAACTGCCATGGTTGTAAGTAGGTTAGTATTGAAGCGTGTGTGTGTGTGTATGTTCCATATGCATGTATCTATGTGTATATTAAAACAATTCAGTTGTCTGACTTTATTTCATGGATCAATTATGAAATAAAGCTGATTCTTTCTATCCCAGGTAATAATAGATATAAGTGATAGGAATTACTGAACTTAGTAGATGTACAGAACCTCATTTGGCTACCCGTTTCACACTTCTCTCCAAGCAAATCTTTGTCAGATTGTTGAGTGAAATGTGGTGGTGTGTGTGTGTATGTGTGTGTGTGTGTGTTTTAACCTGACGAGGGCATCACTTGTGTTTCACAGTAAATTGCTCGGATAGCTATCGGAAGGCCTGAGAAATGTGCATACCATTTGACTGCTCCCACTCTGACAGGACTCCGACAGGACTTAAGGATATGATTAAGGGTGTACACAACAGATTTAGTTCCAAGGATCCTAATCACAGTGGAACTTTTAATAAAAGAGAACACCTTAGAGGCCTAGCAACCAGGTATTGATGAAATAAAGTGTGGCTTAGCCACAGGATGGAATATCAGTGGGCTGGCAAAGATTAATGCCGTCATATTTCTACTGACGTGGAAAGGTGTCCATTATACATTTGGTGAAAAGAGTCAGGTAGAAGTGAGTATGAATTTCCTGTTAAACATGGTAGATTGACATGTGTTCATCTTCCTTCCTGAAACCACTGAAGTGACAGTAAAAGGATAAAAAGCTATAAAGCCACATAAAGAAGGAGAGCAGAGAGGACAGCAGGTGAGAAATTCCTAAGATAGCAGTCAGGTGGCTGGTTGCTAATAGACTGAAAGAAGCTAAAACCCAAGAAGTGCCTGCCAGGCAGGGAGCACCCCTGGGAAGCACGCCATCTGAGCCTCAAAAACTCAAAAGGTGGACGGACTAGAGGCCTTAAGTACTTCTGAAAGCAGAAATGACGATTGGTTGAAAATATATATAAGATACAATTAGACTCTAAAAGCCTTGTCTGTAGGTTGACCAGCCAGGTAGCTGCCCCTCCTTCCTTAGCAGAATTACTCTGGAGAGACTAAATCAGAGAGGCTGTAAATTCAGAAGCACATGCACAAGTTAGGTGTATACGGCTGGTAGTCAGGCTTATACCCCCAGGAAAAATATTAGGCAATGTCTTTCTGGGGAAAGCCTTCAGTGCCGTAGCAAAACCTGCATATGCTGACCCTAGTGGGTCTTCTAGTGAAACAGCTGTATTCCCATCTGACCATGGTTCAGTGAGGGGCACCAGCTCTGCGCAGGTGCACAGAGGGCTCCAGGTGTGCTGTGCAGTGCCCCTTAAGGAGGGGTAGACTGCAGCGGATCACCAGACATTTGAGTGACGTGTCTAACGTGAAAGGCAGAGATAAAAACAAAGGCACTCCAAGGAAGTCCAGGGATAGTTGAAAAGCCTCAAAAAACTATCTCCAATGTCAGCAGAGAAATAAAAGAAGCTATGGCATCTACAGTTCTGTAAGAACAGAATGCTTTAATAAGGAGGACTGAAAAAACAGGAAGAGCTCTTGGAATTTAAGAATATACAAGTAGCAGAAACACAAAAATCCAGTAGAACAGTTAAAAGATAGGGTTGAGGAGCCATCCTGGAAAGTAGAACAGAGAGGTAGACCACTGGAGGCAAACAATGCGGAAAGGAAATTATCAGAGAAATAACAGAAGAAAATTCCCTGGAACTGAAGGTCATGGGCTTCCAATTGAACGGGCCTGCTGAGGACCCAGCATGATGAATTGAAGTAGGATGGACCCAAATCAAAGCACGTTATTATAAATCCCCAAAACTTTCAGAATATAAAGTATTGGGAATCCGAATGATGTCCAATAGCAACACCAGAAGTGATTCCTTCCAAATTCTGAGGGAAAATTATTTCGAGCATAAAATATGGTTGCGGTATCAACCAAATGTAAGGACAGACTCAGGAAGTTTTCCGAAGTGCGAGATTTCAAAATATTTGCTTCCCATATACCCTTTCATATAAAAGCTGATAAAAGACAGTTTTATCACGATGAGGAAATAAGACACCATAGGAATGAGGATGGCATATGGCTCATTTTTCTGTAATGTAGACTGTTTTTTTTCCTGGAGGATTCAGGCAACAGGGTCCTGTGAAACGCTGGGACTGGCATAGACTAAGACTCAGGGCGGGGAGATTGCAGGGCAGAAGGGATGACAGCTGTGCGCCAGGCGGAGCGAGCAACTGGCCAGGTGCGCAGGAGAGCAGGGGGCTTAACGAGGGATGTCTCTAAGAAAAAAAAAGTGGAATTGATTGATTACCTGCCTGAGAAGTTTGACTGTGTTCACAGGCATTTCATTAAATCTGCTGCAAATCCGAGGCGGAATTAGTACTAAGTAGCTAAAAATAAATACATAAATAAGAATGACAGGAGACAAAGCAAAAGGGACAAGTGAGGAAATCTAATAATATGCTGTTTGGCTCAGTTGTGAATTATGATCCCATTGTCATAATAAAGTGAACCCTAAGTATTTTCACCAAAACTGATAACCAAGTAGTCAAGACAGGGAGAGAAAGAGAACTGGAAGGGACTAAAGTGAGGAGATAGGGTGAGAAGCACCCTGTGGTGCTTAAGCCAGACGCCTGATTAGATTAACAACTGAGCAGTTCACTGACTGAGAAGTTTAACGTCTAAGATGGAAAATACAAAGAATCAGCCAAAATGGGAAGACAAAGAAACAGACCCCAAATGAAAGAACGAGAGAATTCTCCAGAAGAGCTAGATGAAATGGAGGCAAGCAGTTTGTCAGAGAGTTTAAAATAATGTTTATAAGGATACTCAACAGCATGAAAAAAGATGTAGAAACCATAAAAAAAGGACCAGTCAGAAAGAAAGAATGCCGTATCTGAGATAAATAACACACTGGAAGGAGTAAACAGGAGGTTGGATGAAGCAGAGGACTGAATCAGTGATTTGGAAGACAAGGTAGAAAAACACACTCAGGCAGAGCACCAAAGAGAACAAAGAATTTAGCCCCGGCTGGTGTGGCTCAGTGATTTAGTGCTGGCCTGAGAACCAAAGGGTTGCCAGTTCAATTCCCAGTCAGGGCACATGCCTGGGTTGTGGGCCAGGTCTCCAGTAGGGGACATGCAAGAGGCAACCACACATTAATGTTTCTCATCCTCTCTTTCTCCCTCCCTCCCCCCTCTCTAAAAATAAATTTAAAAAATATTTTTAGAAAATGAAAAAAGAATTTGAAAAAATGGGGAGAGCTTAAGAAACATCTTGGACAACATGAGACTTAAATGTTAGACCCAAAACCATAAAAATCCTAGAGGAAAACATAGGCATCAATATCTCAGATATTGCTCATAGAAATGTTTTATCAGATATATCTCCCCAGGCAAGGGAAACAAAAGAAAAAATAAACAAATGGGACTACATCAAATTAAAAAGTTTTTGCACAGCAAAAATAAATCATCAGCAAAATAAAAAGACAACCCACAGAATGGGAGAACATATTTGCCAATACATCTGATAAGGGGTTATTATCCAAATTTTATGAAATAGTTACAAAACTCAACACCAAAAAACCAAACAACCCAATTAAAAAATGGGCAAAGGACCTGAACAGACACTTCTCCAAAAGGACATACCAATGGCCAATAGACATATGAAAAGATGCTCAACATCACTAATCATCAGAGAAATGCAAATTAAAACCACAATGAAATACCATCTCACACCTGACAGAACAGCTTTCATCAATAAATCAACAAACAACAAGTGCTGATGAGGATGTGGAGAAAGGGGAACCCTTTTGCACTCTGTGGGTATGTAGACTGGCGCGTCCACTGTGGAAAGCAGTATGGAGATACCTCAAAAAATTAAAAATGGGAGAGACTAACTCTAGACTTCCAGCCAAGATGGAGGCATAGGTAGACACACTGTTCCTCCTTGCACAACCAAAAGAAGGTCAACAACAAATTTAAAAACAAAAAACGGCCAGAATTGACAAAAAAATCAAACTGTATGGAAGTCTGACAAGCAAGGAGATAAGAAGACACACTCATCCAGACCGGTAGGAGGGGCAGAGATGGACAACTGGGTGGAGAGGATTTGCGGCAACGCAGTGGCTGTCAGACCTGGTGAGGTGGCACCTGGAGGACTGGGCGTATCACATTCGAGTGCAGATAAACCGGGAGGAACAACTGGGGAGAGAGACAGACACACAACCCAGGGGTCCAGTGTGGAGAAATAAAGCCTCAAACCTCTCACTGAGAACTCCTGTGGGGGTTGAGGCGGTGGGAGAAATTCCCAGCCTCACAGGAGAGGTTGTTGGAGAGACCCACAGGGGCCTAGAGTGTGTACAAGCTCACCCACCTGGGGGTAAGCACCAGAAGGGCCCAATTTGCTTGTGGGAAGCAGGGGAAGTGACTGAAAACCAGCAGAGAGCAGAGAAAGCAGCATTGTTCCCTTTCATACCCCGCCCCAACATACAGCATCACAGCACAGTGACGTGGGTTGCCCCGCCCTGGTGAACACCTAAGACTTCACCCCTTACTACATAACAGGCCCACCGAGACAAAAAAAATAATATGGCCCAAATAGCTAAGTGATGAAGAGATAGCCAACCTATCAGATGCACAGTTCAAAACACTGGTAATCAGGATGCTCACAGAATTGGTTGAATATGGTTGCAAAATAGATGAAAAAATGAAGGCTATGCTAAGTGAAATAAAGGAAAGTGTACAGGGAACCAACCATGATGGGAAGGAAACCAGGACCCAAATCAATGCTGTGGCCAGGAGGAAGAAAGAAACATCCAACTAGAACAGAATGAAGAAACAAGAATTCAAAAAAATGAGAGGGTTAAGAACCTCCAGGACAACTTTAAATGTTCCAACATCCGAATCATAGAGGTGTAGGAAGGAGAAGAGGAAGAGCAGCAAATTGAAAACTTATTTGAACAAATAATAAAGGAGAACTTCCCTAATCTGGCAAAGGAAGTCAACTTCCAGGAAGTCCAGGAAGCTCAGAGAGTCCCAAAGAAGTTGGACCCAAGGAGGAACACTCCAAGGCATATCATAATCACATTAGCCAAGATTAAAGAGAAGGAGAGAATATTAAAAGCAGCAAGAGAAAAGGACACAGTTACCTACAAAGGAGTTTTCCCATAAGACTGTCAGCTGATTTCTCAAAAGAGACCTTACAGGCAAAAAGGGGCTGGAAAGAAGTATTCCAGGTCATGAAAGGCAGGGACCTACATCCAAGGTTACTGTACCCGGCAAAGCTATCATTTAGAATGGAAAGGCAGATCAAGTGCTTTCCAGATAAGGTCAAGTTAAAGGAGTTCCTCATCACCAAGCCCTTATTATATGAAATGTTAAAGGGCCTTATCTAAGAAAAAGAAGATAAAAAATATGAACAGTAAAATGACAATGAACTCACAGTTATTAACAATCGAACCTAAAACAAAAACAAAAGCAAACTAAGCAAACAACTAGAACAGGAACAGAACCACAGAAATGGAGATCACACAGAGGGTTATCAATAGGGGAGTGGGAGGGGGAGAGAGGGGTGAAAGGTACAGAGAATAAGTAGCATAAATGATAGGTGGAAAATAGACAGGGGGAGGGTAAGAATAGTATAGGAAATGTAGAAGCCAAAGAACTTATATGCATGACCCATGGACATGAACTAAAGGTGGGGAATGTGGGTGGAAGGGGGTGTGCAGGACAGAGGGGAATAAGCGGGGAAAAATGGGACAACTGTAATAGCATAATCAATAAAATATATTTTTTAAATATTAAAAATGGATTTTTGACCCTTTGACCCAGCGATCCCACTTCTGGGAATATAAATGAAGGAACACAAAACACTAATTCGAAAGAACCTACGCACCCCTGTGTTCACTGCAGCGTTATTTACAATTGCCAAATTATGGAGGCAGCCCGAGTGTCCATCAGTAGATGAGTGTATAAAACAACTGTGGGACATTTGCACAATGGAATTCTACTTGGACATAAAAAAGAGGAAACTTTTACCATTTGCAACAATATGGATGGTCCTGGAGAACGTTATGCTGAGTGAAATAAGCCAGTCAGAGAAGGACAAATACCGTATGATTTCACTCTCGTGGAATCTAATGTACAAGCTGAACTAACAAATGAAACAGAGAGACTCATAGATGGAGAGCAGATGACAGCTAGTGGGGCGGGGGGAGGTGAGGGGTGGAGGGATTGAGCAAAAAGGAAAAAGGACTCATGGACATGGACAACAGTGTGGTGATTGCTGGGGGTCGTGGGGTATAAGGGGACTAAATGGTAATGGGGAAAAACACAATACAGATTTAATTAAAGTTTAAAAATAGAATAAAGATTTGAGAAAAAAAGCAAAAGATAAAAGAAATACTAGGGAAACATTTTATTCAGAAACACAGAGTTAAATGCCAGAAGAAACACGTAACGAAGTTGAACAGAATTGCTAGTTGAGAGCAGGGTCTAGGGGGTGGAACTAGAGACTGTTGTATGAGCTTTGTGGTACTTCCACTTCTAAAATGATGCCATTTCTTTGTCTGCTAGAAATATTTAATGAAAGTGAAGAAAAGTACTTTTACAATTTGCGTTTTTATTTTATTTATGTTTTCATTGTGCCTTTTTTATTTTTTTGAAACTAAATCTTTACTACATCTTTCATTCCATGAACATGGGAGTTTTTATTTTTTAAAAATATCCAGATTTAAAAATGTCTAGGAGGCCGTTACTAACGTGCTTACAGTATGACTCTGAATGATGTAACTATTGTTGCATTTCATTTTTTGGTTTGTATTTTCTAACTTTTCTCGAATAAGTTTTACTACCTGGGTAACATTATTTTAAAATATTTTTTTAGCAAGTGTTCATCATATGTACACACCATGATCTATGCATTTTAGTAGGGACATTTATTCATTGAAACATAACTGTTTTTTAATGAAATAATATATTTTTTAAATTGAGCTTAAAATATTCAAGTATTTGTACGGATGCCTCTTTTTGGATTCGATAGTGTATCTTTTAATGTGGAATCTGCAGTTAAGGCATATTAAGCTATTCATTTATTATGCTAAAGAATTAAAATAAAAAGATTTAATAGTTTCCTAGTGTTTACTATCAAGTAGTGGTTAGGGTCTTTGATCTGATATTTTGTCCATAAACCCTGTTCCGTGACAGAATATAGTTCACTTTTCTGTAATGTGAACTGCATTTTCTTAGAAGATTTGGGCAACAATATTGGGACTGGCAGTGTTTTATAGTATGCAGGCCAAGAGACTGAAGTTAACCAATTGATAACTTCACAGATTTGTATATATGTATCTGTATGCTATTTTTCCAGACCCCTGCTTTCAAGATCAGCTCTTTCTATGGCTGTAACTCATTATTTTAATTTCCAGTGATAAGACATGCCCTAACTATATCTAGTTTTATAGCATAATAAAAATCATGCCTTTACTACCTTGTTTACTTCAAATATGAAAAGATACTCATTTAACATTATTTTTAAATTGTAAGAGCAATAATGCACATGCTTTAAAAATTTAGTAAGTACAGAAGCATGTAAATGTCCATCATTCTTCTCTCGGTCTCAGCCCCTATAAAAAGACATTGTTAATAATTTCTTATATGTCCTTACATACATTTTAATGCTCTTAAAGTGTATGCATCTCCTTTTTATAGTAACGTATCTTGGAGATCAGAAAGAGAGCCTGAAACATGGGGCTACAGCTTATGCCATGTTTTAATTTCAACATTTTATGATTGACATTGATTTTTTTCCTAAGATTTTATTTATTTTTAGAAAGAGGGGAAGGGAGGGAGACAGAGAGGGAGAGAAACATCAATTGGTTGCCTCTCACATACCCCCAGATGGGGACCTGGCCCACAACCCAGGCATGTGCCCTGACTGGGAATCGAACCAGCGACCTTTTGGTTTTCAGGCTGGTGCTCAATCCACTGAGCCACACCAGCCAGGGCTTGACATTGATTTTCATTTTGAATATTTTTTATTTTACTTTTTAATGTCTAGATATTTTATCTTTAAAAGTAGGGTTGTTTGGGAGAACCAAGATGGCGGCGTAGGTAGACACACTGCGCCTCCTCGCACAACCAGAACTGACAGAGAATCGAACAGCAAGGGGGACCAACACCAAGGAAACAGAAAATAATCATTCATCCAGACCGGTAGGAGGGGCGGAGACGGCACTGGGGTGGAGAGGACTCGCGTGGCTGTGGCAGGACTGAGACTGGCGGAGTGTGGGACAAATGGCGCAGGCAGTCCAAGCACTAGCAGAACCTGCAGTCCCACATTTGCACAGATAAACCCAGAGGGCCGGACTCAGAGTGGCGGAGAGTGGGGCAGGCAGAATGGCAGGTAGCACCTTGCGGCACCACATTCGCCCACAGATAAACCGGACGAACGGCGGGCAGAGAAGCAGACCGCTGCGCAACCCAGGGCCCCAGCTCAGGGAAATAAAGCCTCAAACCTCTGATTGAAAGCGCCCCTGGGGGTTGGGGCGGCAGGAGAGACTCCCAGCCTCACAGGAGAGGTTGTTGGAGAGACCCACAGGGGCCTAGAGTGTGCACAGGCCCACTTACTCGGGAACCAGCACCAGAGGGGCCCAGTTTGATTGTGGGTAGCGGAGTGAAAGACTGAAACCCGGAGGAGAGTGAAGCGGGTGCCATTGCTCCCTCTCGGCCCCGCCCCCACGTACAGCGTCACAGCGGTGTGACCAGCATTACCCCACCCCGGTGAACACCTAAGGCTCCGCCCCTTAAAGTAACAGAGGCGCCAAGACAAACAAACAAAAAAAATGGCCCAAATGACAGAACACTTCAAAGCTCCAGAAAAAATACAACTAAGCGACGAAGAGATAGCCAACCTATCGGATGCACAGTTCAAAGCACTGGTTATCAATATGCTCACAGACTTGGTTGAATCTATTCGAAAAACAGATGAAAAAATGAAGCCTATGCTAAGAGAAACAAAGGAAAATGTACAGGGAACCAATAGTGATGAGAAGGAAACTGGGACTCAAATCAATGGTATGGACCAGAAGGAAGAAACAAACATCCAACCAGAAAAGAATGAAGAAACAAGAACTTGGAAAAATGAGGAGAGGCTTAGGAACCTCCAGGACACCTTGAAACGTTCCAACATCCGAATTACAGGGGTGCCAGAAGGAGAAGAGGAAGAACAAAAAATTGAAAACTTATTTGAACAAATAATGGAGAACTTCCCCAGTCTGGCAAAAGAAATAGACTTCCGGGAAGTCCAGGAAGCTCAGAGAGTCCCAAAGAAGCTGGACCCAAGGAGGAACACAACAAGGCACACCATAATTACATTACCCAAGATTAAACGCAAGGACCTACATCCAAGATTACTGTATCCAGCAAAGCTATCATTTAGAATGGAAGGGAGGATAAAGTGCTTCTCAGATACGGTCAAGTTGAAGAGGCTCATCATCACCAAGCCCTTATTATATGAAATGTTAAAGGGAGTTACCTAAGAAAAAGAAGATCAAAAATAGGAACAGTAAAAATGACAGCAAACTCACAGTTATTAACGACCACACATAAAACAAAAACGAGAGCAAACTAGGCAAACAACTAGAACATGAGGGTTGTCAATAAGGGAGTGGGAGGGGGAGAGGGGGGTAAAGGTACAGAGAATAAATAGCATAGATGATAGGTGGAAAATAGACAGGGGGAGGGTAAAAATAGTGTAGGAAATGTAGAAGCCAAAGAACTTATAAGTATGACCCATGAACATGAACTATGGGGGGGGAACGTGGGAGGGAGGGGGGTGGGCAGGATGGAGTGGAGTGGGGGGGGGAATGGGACAACTGTAATAGCATAATCAATAAATATATTAAAAAAAAAAAAAAAAGTAGGGTTGTTTGTATGTAAAGAACAGCTTCAAATCAGTACATTTCTTTTCCTCTTCCCTAAATTATATGATTTTGTGTCTTTCAGCATTGGAGGCCTTATTCTGGACACAACTGTATCTGACCCAAACTTGGTTGGGATTGTTGTGTACACACCAGTTATTAATGGTAAGAATTAGATGTACTATTCCACAATGACATCAAATCTTTATATACTCTCAGATGCTAATAGGAGTCTTAGGGCTCAGATTTAAAGAGGGCCATCCACACATCCCCATTCATTCTTTCTTCAACCCCAGGTTGCCTGTCACAGTGGAAGTGTTTCCTCTTCTCGGTATGCAGAGCACATTTCTGAAAAGAACTGTTTCTTAATCTTGTCACTCTGTATTAGTTTGAGAGTCGGGCATACCTGATTTTAAGGGTAGTGAGGCAAAATTCAGTGTTTCAGTCCTGGATACTTTGGGCTTATCTGCTATCTCGTGTCGTTTTATTGCTACTATCGATTTTCAGGGATAAATTGGAGGTAGCTCAGTTTATGCATTGCTTGAGTCAATTCAGCCCATTAAAATCCATCATTCTCCCCCAATAAATTTAGTAAAAATTAAAAAGAAAAGAAAAACCATCTGTCATTCCCCTGCTGATCCCTTTAAATCGGCCCTATGTGTTTTTCTTATCTATAAAATGGGAATTACAGTACTTAAGATCACTGGATTTTTATGGATTCTGTTTAATAAGATAATTTTAATCCAGTCCTACTGGGTTTGGGGCTGGCTCTTATTGATTGGATTTTAGTATAAGCCAAAGCCAGTATAACTTAAAAGGTAATTCTACCAGGGAAAAACATGTCATAGGATATGCTATATGTTTAATATAAATTACTTTCATATACTTATATATAAGAAAATATGTTATGTGAAGGCAAGTTCTCCAAAATCGAATTTTATGTTTAAATTTTCTACTCTACATTTAATTTCTTGTGTAGCATTAGAATGACCATGAACAAATTTCCCCTATAGATCCTCCCTCCCAATTTTCCTGGTGGCACCGTTCTGCCCATCACCCCTTCCCCCCTTCACATCAGGGACCCATCTGATTCAGCCTGGCCCTTCATCCTCTCTCAGGAGACAATGACCCAACTGTGTTGATTTGCCCTTTAACATAATCTACTTGTGCACTTATAGTATAAGAAGCACATGTCACATGGTAGTCTGCGCATGTCTCACTTAAGACATCATTCAGGCAACAAAGTAGCCTCCCCACTCACTTTCTGTTTGCTGCAAACTAACTGTCACTACCTACTGGTCTGCCTTAAACTTTTTATTAAATACGTGTCTTTAAGATGATAAACTTAACAGTGGTTTCTCCTGCCTGTCAAGTTCAGTTTGACATCTTCTGCCCAGCTCTCTAGGCCCTCTGTATGCTGCGGCTCCTGTCCAACTTCCCCTTCATCGTCCTACCCAGATTCTTACGTTGTGGCCACAGAGTGCGAATTTTCACTGCCTGGAATGGCTGCTGCTTCCCTTCCACCTGTTCCAGTCCTCTTCAGTGAATATTAGTTGATGAATTCACTAGCACGAACATTACATATTCATGGTTATTAGAGCTGTATTGTCCAACATTTCATTGAGAAGTTTAACTTCAATTACAACAACTCATTATTCGTAAGGGTTTAAAAAATATTCCTGTTATTTCATCTGACACAAGAAACAATTCTAGAGCTTTGCAGTATTCCTCTCTTTTTAAAACTGGGTGGTGGGTACATGGGTTTTATAGTATGATTCCTTATAGCTTATATATGTTTTATAAATATTTTTATATCTATTAAATATTAAGAACAAAACAATGAACATCTTGGAAGTAGCACTTTTAGATTTCTTATAAAATGGTTGCCTGTGAAAAGAATGGAATTAGGATAAACGCCTAAAAGTCGCACTGAGGAATTTTCTCCATGATAGGAGGGGTTCAGGTCTGTTTAGTGGCAACGGGGCAGGGAGCAGTAGCAAAGGGAAGATGGAGTGTGTGGGATGGAGAGTGATGAGGTCGCAAGGCCGCAGAGTGGTGGGCCGCCAGAGGCCTAGGCAGGGCAGGGTGTGCCTTGGTTTGGCCTGGTAAGAAGAGGGGTCCTCAAGAGAGACGGGGAAGTGCAGAGGCAGCGGCAGGGGACAGAGACTCAGATGAAGAGCCTTACTTACAATGACGGCCTTCTTTGTCCCAAGAAAGTAGATGGATTCGTTTCCCTAGGGCAGTGTTTCCCAACCTTTTCCATGTCCTGCACACAGAGAAAATTAGAATGTGGGGTGGCACACTGTGGTGAAGAAGGAGGCCACTTGCCACCACAGGCCTAGCCTGCCCCTGCAGAGCTTGGAAGGCCCGCGTCTCAACACCCCCGTAACCCGCTCACTGGTTGGGAAGTTCTGACCAAAGGCAGACTTCCCAGCCTCTCTTTCGTGATCGTACCTTGAAAGAGCCATTTTAAACGTTTTTTCCTAAATTGTGCTTACCCATGAAATTTTAATGTCACAGATATCGTTTTTATCTATTTATGTACTGTATGTATAGCTGTTCTTTATATATAAAATGAGTAAGATTATGTTTCTGTCCACCCAAACCAATTTCTGTCCCCATTAAGAACGCATGATCTAGCCCTGGCCGGTGTGGCTCAGTTGGTTGGAGCATCATCCTGTGAACCTAAAAGTCATGGGCTCAATTCCAAGTCAGGGCATATGCCTGGGTTGCTGGTTCAGTACCTGGTCAGGACCCGTGCAAGATGCAGCCAACCGATGTTTCTCTCTCACATCGATGTTTCTCTCCCTCTCCCTCTCCATTCTTCCCCTTTCTCCACAATCAATAAGCATGTCCTCAGGTGAGGATTAGAAAAAAGAATGCATGACCTAGGGTGAGGGAGATGGAAAACTTGGAGAGTTGTCAGCCATTCATTGGGTTGTTGGCAAGTGCACTGGAAGGAAGTGGAAAAGGGTTAGAATTAGAGGCTTGGGAAGCGAATGTGCCTGACTTTACTTAGGTGAGAGGGTGTTCACTATGAGGGGGTAATGGGTATTTCTTCTGAACAACATGAAAAAAATGGGAGCCACATTCCCCCACCCCTCTGCATTTCTTGAAACCAAAAGGGTGATTCCCGCACATGAGCTCTGACAAGGAGCCGCGAGAGCAGGGCCGGTGCAGAAGCAGAGATTTGTCGAGGTGGTTGGAACACGCAGGTGCACATGGAGGACACCAGGTCTGTTGTGCTGTTCCTTGTAAGGGTTTACTTTGTAGCCAAGTGAACTTTCACTTCAGGTCTTTGGGGATATCCAAAGAATTCTTGACATAATTTGAAATGTATTCTATGATATGAGTGCTAAACATTTACTGGAAACATACATTTCTAAATTTAACGAAACGTGAAGTTGGGTTTTAAAGCAGTTCTTAGATAACCCTGCTGATAATTTATTTACCCTATCAAACTTTATATTATCAAGTCAGTTTATTCTAGTGTAAGGCACTTAAAAATTAGGCCTTGTGGTATCGAAGGCTCTCAACTAATTATTTATATGTTGACAAGGCTGTTTTTACATATGTTATTAATATACATGACACAATCTTTACATGCTCTCAACTTGCTTTAGTAATGCGATTAGTCTAAAGAACTTAAGTAATTTAACAGAAGTGCGGATAGACTAGCTCCTAGTAGAAATACATGTATATCGTGATCACAAGAAAGGGTTTTTGACATTAAAGAAAGCTATTCCAAGGTAATAATTCTGCTATAGTTTAAAAATATAACCGACCATGATGAGATCACAATGGGGTTTCAACCCCATGGGAGGTTAAAACTAAAATAACTTCCCACACTAATTACGTTTTTTACTTTAAAATTTTATTCACCTTATCTGGAAAAATTATACCAGACTCTTTCTAAAGTCTTGATTCATTTTATTTTTAGTTCGATGTATTTTTAGTTTGGTGCAGTTTTAACTCCGGTGTATCTGTGTTTCCTGGGCTACTGAGTGAGGCAGGTCAGGGAGGGCAGGGGAGAGGAAAATGGTAAGTTGATTATTTATAGGAGTTTATTTGTATTATCACCTATGCTAGTCTGGACATGGTAATGAAATGATAAAGGCAGTTCTATGAAGTCCTACCAATGGGGTTTTTTAGAAGAGAGTTACAGCTAATCATTAATGGCTCTTTGTGGCAAATTCAGTTTAAGAGCAGTTCTCGATAGAGTAGGTATTCTCAGGTTTAACAGCTCACGCTTTCTGCACTTGCACTGAAGCGTTCCGTGTCTAATAAAATACCAAATCAAACATCACCCTCAAGAGAATCCCCAGGATACATGAAGTTGAAATGGAAACCACCCTTTATGCATTCCTATGGCGAATATCTAGCATTGAAAAATGTATCCGAATGCTCTGAATTACATATCATTACATGTAATTCTTAACATTCAGTTCTTCTCCTTCTGGGGACTCTGAAGAGAAATCCATGGGTGAGCCTTTACCATTTCCAGAAACTGTTGTATCCTCTATGTATGCCTTAGTTTAGCCAGTTCTACCTCTTATCAGTTGGATATTAAATGATCATTTTACAGATCACAAAACTGAAGTTCCAAGAGGTTAAATATTGAAGTCACAGTAAGTGGCTGAGGCCGTTCTCAGACCCATGTCATCTGAGCCAGAGTGGACTCTGCGGAGGACAGAGCTAAGCATTTATGTGCCTTAATTATTCAACCTAGTCAATGGCACTTTGTTCCCCTTTCAAACCCATTTTAAAAGAAATTTATTTGCCTTTAAAAAAAATTTCAGAACTCCCTGGGATGCATTTTTAAAACATTTTTATGAAACTGTATTTTAAGTTACCATAAGCATTTGCTTTTAATGACTTTTTTATTTACTAAATGAGATGTGGTGAGGAAACTGTACATATCAATACATTTATTATGGGATGCCAACCTTGGATTAGGATGATGCTCTAACCAACTGAGCTACCCGGGCAGGGCCTCATTTCCAGTATGCGCACTTAAGACTATAAGTGTGCCTCTTAAAACTGCTTTAGGTGCGTCCCACATGTTTTTGTATGTAGTATTTAATTTCCATTCAATTACATATAATTTCTAATTTTTTTAATGATTTATTCTTTACTCAGGTTACTTAGATGCATGTTATCTCCGTTTTCAGAGAGTGGAGGCATACACCAATTTTTAATACAAGGTTTCTCAGGGTCGATACTACTGACACTTGGGGCCAGATAATTCCTTGGGTGGGGAGCTTCCTGTTCACTATAGGATGTGTAGCCTAAGAGTTTATGCCTAGAAATAGGCAGGCTTTTTCTTCTGTTAGGTCATTAGTATGGAGGACTGAGCCAATCTGGTCAGTAGTTGAGTTAGGGGATTTTTGTTTGTTGGTTTTGTTTTTGTGGGGATTTTTTGTAGTTATTGTAGGTACTTTCAGTGCACCACTGGCTTCAAATTTCTTTACTGATGAGCTTCTGCCTGCTACCTTATGCTTAGTGTGAAGGCTGGATTGCAATATGCCTGCAGCATGGAAGGCTTAACCATCTGTGCTCTGCTCCTCTTCTCCCAGTAGGCTGCTGATTCTTGTTATTTGGTGCAAGGCATAGGATGGCATTTGGGATTCTCTTGCACTATTTTCAAACTTAGGCAGTCCCTATGCCCCGGGTGCTCAGAGGGGAGGCTTTCTCAGTGTTTCTTCTCCTC
The DNA here is from genome assembly GCF_022682495.2 of Desmodus rotundus. Lineage (NCBI taxonomy): Eukaryota > Metazoa > Chordata > Mammalia > Chiroptera > Phyllostomidae > Desmodus > Desmodus rotundus. The sequence continues at coordinate 188,760,780 of NC_071389.1, read as the reverse complement.
CCGCTATTGGCAGTCAAACTTTGCCAGGTTGGGCCTGAGCAAGATTTTTCTTCCACTCCTTTGGCAGCAGACAGCTTTGCTTCTACTTTTCGTTCAGCGGCAACTGATCTTTTTCTGGGACAGAGAGCAGGCATGCTTCCTTCCCCACCCCAGGCAGCTTTTGCTTCACAGGACAGAGGGATTCGGAAGTAGATGTGATTTCCTGTCTGTGTGCCATCCAGGTTGGTGTCTTGAGTCTTCTGCCCCACCCTATCCGACTCACAAGCTCCCTTCCGGTGGAGGCTTAGAGAAATAGCTGTCCAGTCAATGTGGGCATCCTTGTGTCTAGGAATCCCAAGAATGCTGGCCCACGCTCAGCATTTAAGAATTTGAAACTTTCAGTTTTTTCCTACTTGCTTTTATGACTATTGCCTCTTCCTCCCATGTTCAGTCAAAGAAGGAGTTTGGGTGTCTCATCTCACCTGAGGGGGCGGGATGTGGAGGTGGGGTTTACCACCCCTTGGAATTAGTTTTACCTCTTGACATCAGTTCTTCTCAGAGTGTATGAGAGGATAATCTAGATTAAAAGATGACTTTCTTGAGTTTGTTTTGTAGTGCTGTTTACAAATTTCTTCAGTAACCTGAGAAGAAAAGTGTCAGGCCTTGTCTGTTTGAGTAAATCTAGATTATTTTCCCTCTCATCAAGATAATAAACATGATACATATTGTTACCTAGTTTTATATCTTGGTATTAATAGTAATTTTTTAAAAAACTACTTATTTTGGTCTGCCTTTACTGCCTTCAGACCAGACAGTAAGTCAGATTTGAAAAAATAATGCAAGTCTTCCATAACAATTTTTAAAAATTTTTTATTGTTATTCAATTACAGTTGTATGCCTTTTCTCCCCATCCCTCCACCCCACCCCAGCTGAACCCACCTCCCTCCCCCACCTCCACCCTCCCCCTTGATTTTGTCCATGTGTCCTTTATAGTAGTTCCTGTAATCCCCTCTTCCCACTGTCCCCACCCCACTCCCCCCTGGCTATTGTTAGATTGTTCTTAACTTCAATGTTTCTGGTCATATTTTGTTTGCTTTTTTCTTCTATTGATTATGTTCCAGTTAAAGGTGAGATCATATGGTATTTGTCCCTCACCGCCTGGCTTATTTCACTTAGCGTAATGCTCTCCAGTTCCATCCATGCTGTTGCAAAGGGTATAAGCTCCTTCTTTCTCTCTGCTGCATAGAATTCCATTGTGTAAATATACCATAGTTTTTGGATCCACTCGTTTGCCGTTGGGCACTTAGGTTGCTTCCAGTACTTGGCTATTGTAAATTGTGCTGCTATGAACATTGGGGTGCACAGGTTCTTTTGGATTGGTGTTTCAGGGTTCTTAGGGTATAATCTCAGCAGCGAAATTGCTGGGTCAAAGGGCAGTTCCATTTTTAGTTTTCTGAGGAAATTCCATACTGTTTTCCACAGTGGCCTCACCAGTCTGCATTCCCACCAACAGTGCACTAGGGTTCCCTTTTCTCCGCATCCTCTCCAACATTTGTTTGTGGATTTGTTTATGTTGGCCACTCTGACTGGTGTGAGATGGTACCTCATTGTGGTTTTAATTTGCATCTCTCTGATGGCTAGTGATGCTGAGCATCTTTTCATATGTCTCTGGGCCCTCTGTATGTCTTCCTTGGAGAAGTGTCTGTTCAAATCCTTTGCCCATTTTTTAATTAACAATTTGTTTTTTTTATGCCTTTGAAATATCTACTTCAACGTAAATAAATCAGCATTTCGGAAGAACTTTTGCTTTCATTGGCCCAGGATGTGGCATGAAGAGGCTTACAGGTAGTTGAATCTAGGCGAGTTGTTTAAGATACGAGGCTGCCGACTTTGATTTCCTGTGTTTCAGGTATTGGCGGTAACTTGGTGGCTATCCAGGCTAGCAGGATCTCTACCTACCTCCATTTACACAGCATTCCAGGAGAGCTGCCTGATGGGCCCAAAGGTTGTTACCACCCATTTAGAACATTTTTTGGTCCAGGTATGTGCATGTCGATTTTTATATATTTTATTTCAAGAACTATTCCTTTCTGTGAGGATAGGCAGACATTTGTCGAATAGATACTTTGTTTGTGAATGTTGCACAACTTTTTAATTTTTGAGCGCTAAATAGATTTTAAATAGAATAGATTTTGTTCATTAAATCTCAGTGAGCAAAAATCACTTATATCAGTGCTGCAGTTTCTAAGGAACCTTGTATACTTTTTCTCTTTTGTCGCTTTCTCTGAGATACCTTGTATATGAGTCGGCAAAGAGGAACCTCACAGACACAAGCAAATGTGGCTCGACTATCTTTCCCATGTTCATCTTTTTGGCCTTCCCAAATGTGGGCATTTATCCTAAACAGACAGGATGAGGGCTGATAACCTCAGTTACGAGGAATAGTGCATTATTTATGTCCACCAGGCATGTGATTACCAAAAAACTAAAACAACAATTTATTTTATTTTATTTTTAGATTTTCTTTATTTATTTTTAGAGAGAAGGGAAAGGAGGGAGAAAGAAAGGGAGATAAACATCGATCAGTTGCCTCTTGCATGCCCTGTAACCAGGGACCTGCAACCCAGGCATGTGCCCTCACTGGGAATTGAACCAGCAATCTTTCGGTTTGCAGGCTGGCACTCAATCCACTGAGCCACACCAGCCAGGGCAAAACAATAATTTTAAACCTCATAATTCTTGTCATTTTTTTCTAATGAAAATGAATTACTGACTTTTGAATGAGGATCAGAAATGCCCTGCCTTGTGATACCCATGAAAGAACTCTAAAGGAAAAGAAAAATTAAAACATTTCAGCCCTTTAAGAACTTTTTTTTCTGTTGTCTTTCCTCTGTTTTTATGATAGGTATTAAAGTCTGACCAACGTTCTTCATTACAAATTTTTATCAACCATCTTTTATTTAATTAACATATATGGTGAGAAAATTTCAAAGAATTAAGTGAATTGTAAATAGGTGAAATTATTTTTAGCAATTGAATTTTATGTGATGCTATATGGTATAGTAACTAAAAAGTAATCCTCAAATTTTAATAACTGTGACCTATTATTATTCAAAGTATGGTTTTGTTTGAACAACTTCCACATTTTATGTTACAGGAGTAAATAACAAGTCTGCTCAAGTTCTACTGCTTTTAGTGATTCCCGGACATTTAATTTTCCTCTACACGATTCATTTGATGAAAAGTGGCCACACTTCTCTAACTGTAATCTTCGTAGTAGTGTACTTGCTTGCTGCTTTGTTACAGGTAAGAGTGAAAACCTCCTGGGATCTCTTTAATGCTCGGATTGATGTAAAAGTATAACTCTGTAAATGTGAAGGCACATGAAATATTTTAACATTTTAAAAATCAACTTACTGCCTTTATTTTGATTTGACCTTAAAACCAATTACTCAGACCTGTTTTGACCTGATCTGATCGGTCACACCTTCGGATTTCCTATCTCCTGGATTCCACGTCGTCCTCTACGCAACGTCTCTGTTGTGTATGAATGCGTCTTCTAATAGATTCCCGAGACAGAGGGCATCGGAGGAAATATTCTGAGCCTCTGCATGTTGCAAAATGCTTTCATTTACATGGGTATGTTGACGAGATGTAGAATTCTGGTTCTTTTAGAAGTTTGATGGTACCGTTTCCTTGCCTATTAACTTTCTTCTTTGCCACCGAGAAGAACAACAGAGGCCGCTCTCACTACTGATTTCATTGTACAAAACTTTTATCTCCCTGGGAGCTTGCAAGACCTTCTCCTTTCCCCCCGTTGGTCTTAAATTTCATTTTGGTGTGCCCAGGCTTGGGGGTGGAGGTGTGTGTGTGTGTGTGTGTGTGTGTGTGTGTGTTTCATTTAATTAATCTTTTTGTTACAAAGGTATTTAGTTTATTCTTTTCCGCACTGTCACTTTTGTTCACATTTCCCAGCGTGCTGCTCTCCTGACAGCAGTCAATGTGCAGCCTCACTTTAGAGGCTGGGGCGGGGACGTCTGGGTACACTGTGATTGTTTGGGGGGCATTGTTTGGGGATCTAAAAATTCATGTTCTTCAGTTGTAGGAAAATTTTTTTGAATTACTTCTTTGGTGATTGTCTCTCCCTTTCTGGAATCTTACTTGGTTCCTGGAACTCTGGCATTAGACTTATTTTTTTCTTATTCTCTATGTCTTTATCTTTTTTTCTCCTCTGTATGGGAGACTTTTGTGCCTTTCTCAATGTTTTCTCTCTTGTGCTACTGAAGTTTCTGGAGAGAGTAGAGTCGAATGCATATGCTTAACTTGCCTTTACATGTTATTACTTTTGAAATTTAAGGAAATTGCCTTTATTTTCAAAATATGTGCTCAATATAATACATTTATAAAATTTTAAAGTTAAATAGTACTAAAGGGCTCTACCTTTCAAACAGACGATCACTTTGACATGTTTCAGCTGCTCCTTCTGGTATTTATCTGGAAGTTCTAAAGTGTTGTGCCTACCTTTTCAGTTTTTGATGAATTTCCTTTATTTTGATTTTTGCTAATAAAAGTCGAGGATTCAGAGGCCCCGTCTTTGTTTTGCTCATTTTTGTAGCTCCAGCACCTGGCCCTGGCCCTGGGGCTCCATTAATGTTTGTTAAACTGACTGACTGTATCTTGCCAGCTCTATTTACGTCTATACTTAGGTCCCAGATACTCTAGGGGGAGAAAAAAAAGAAAGAAAAATCTAAAATTTCTTCTCCTTGCTTTCAATGAACACCAATATTCTCTCTTTCACTGATACAGGTATTTAAAATAAAGGGCAATAAAAATAAAATACAAAACCTCACAAATCCTGTCCATGTTCATTGGAAGTTGCAAGGGTTTACCGAAATGTTTAGAGATGAAAGGACTTGCTATCTGGGAAAAGCCCAAGGTCGGGGTATACTTGTAGAGAAAGCAAGGTTGCTCGTGAGCTGATCATTGTTGAAACTGAGTGATGGTAATGACAGTGGCATGGGGTTAATTTGTACTGTTCTGTCTACTTTTGTGTGTGTTTGAATTTTTGTATAAAAGAAACTTTAATGTAAAGAGTTTTTCAGAGCATATGAGCTTTCTAATTTTGGTCCTGTGGCTATTTCTCATGTCAAGTGAAAAATAGAAAGTCAACTTGTGTTTGAAACTGTTTGGGACTTGGAATGGTCCAGTTCGTGTGTTATTTGCATCCTGACTTCATTATGCCTCAAATTACATTGTTCAGGTATGTATTATGGGTTTTGCAATTAGAGGGAACCTAACAAATACGTTTTCATTATGTGATGTCAAGGCCACTGAACCACAGACAGTAGATGTGATGGATTGTTCTCCTACTCATGGTCTTGCCCAGTGCCCGAGAGCAGTCAGAGTAGTTGGAATAGGCCCTGGCCGGTAGCTCAGTTGATCAGAGCATCGTCCCAATGCGCCAAGGTTGCGGGTTCGATCTCTGGTCAGGGCATATACAAGAATCAACCAGTGAATGTGTAAGTAAGTGGAACAACAAATCCATGGTTCTCTCTCTCTCTCTCAAATTAATTTAAAAATACCAGTAGTTGGGATATGTCAAGGCCAGAGCAATATGTGAAAGGCATTCATATTTAGTGGCTGATCGGTCACATTCCATTTTGTTATTGTTTTCAATAGTAGGGAGAGGTTGGCACCGAGATGACCATCCTGTATTGCCCATAGTACCTTCTGTGCCACCAGTCAGCATTTATGACCCCTGTGGTTCGGGGTGTAATCGCTGACATCAGAACACAATTTTTCATCTAAATCAAATTAGCCCATTGAACCTACAGCTTTGATTTGCTGGAACCAGAGTGTACCTTCTTCTTCTAGAGACAACCGGGTTCCTTCTCTCTAAGCAGTGATTCCTTCTGCCTTCACATCTTATGTACTCAGATGTCCCATTGATTGCTTAAATAAAATCTGCTAATTTGTAAAATCGAAAGCATAGTGTGAAATTTCAGGCTGTGATGGACCTTGTTGGGATTCTGTCTGCGATGTATAGAAGGGAGTCTCTTCTTCAGGGTTTTCTGTCTCTAATCCATGCTTGCCTCATCCCCTACTGTCTTTTTCACACATGTAGTACCTTGACTGCATCATAAACCTGAGAAGGTTCAGAGATAACCATCAGTCAGATACACAGACTGGCAACCTCTTGAGCCAAGAAGGAACAGCTGTACACGGTGATTCATTTCCCTGTTTTATTTACAGCCTCTACCGGTTCCCCTCTGTGTTAGAAATACTTTCTTTGTGAAAAGACAGAAGGATAGACTTTGGGTGACATACAAGAGGCAAAAAGATGGAGTACATCAACATTTTTTTTCTTAAGTATCTAAATGGGAAAAGAAAAAATGAGACTTCTCTAGCCCTAGGTGCCTAATGGATTCCAACAAAGTGTTTAATATAATTGGTAGACAATGCAGACCATTTCTAAATGAAATATTTAGTTTCCTATTTGGAGGTACTGATAGGTTCCTTCAGAAACTTGGATTATGAAGAACTCTACAGAATTCTAGCAGCACCAAGTTCTACGAGAAAGTCGCTGGAAGTTTGGTTGTAGAAAACCATTGCTCCTGGCTATATCTGTTTTTTCACGCAGGAGAAAGAAAATGTTTCCTTTAGATAGTGGAATGACAACAAATTCTCAGTGTGTAAAGCTGAGAATTGCAAATATCAAGATTTTATCAAATATATAGAACATACAGTATTCCAAGTATTGGGCTCTTCACTGTACAAAAGAAATAGGAGACATCGTCCCTGCCCTTTAGGATCTTCTCTTAGTTGTAGGAGATTAGAGGTGAATGCAGGACACAGCTAGCTAGGAGAGACCCTAAGGCTTAGTCTCCTTGCAACAAGAGAGTCTTCCTCCTCTCTCACTTCAGAATCAAACTTGGTGCCTGTGCCTGGCTTTCATTCTTTAAACATGCTTTAAAAGGTTTTGGGTTTTTTTTGGGGGGGGGGGATGGTATAGGGTAGTCAGGTATAGAGTACAGCTGATGAGAAACTTGAATTAATATTGATAAATACAAAACTTTTTTTAAAAAAAATAATTATTGAATTTTTGCTGCTATAGGGAAGAAAATTTCATATAGTATCATTGTAATAAAACATTAGTTTTATATATATGCTGCAAAGTGATGGGTACTCTAATCAGTGCTCTTGGAGATTCAAGTCACTGAAACCTACTGCACTTGCTTACATACAAATGGGAATTTATCAGGAAATAGAAGGTTACACATGGAATTGGAGGGAAGGAAGACATTCCCACCTTCGGAGGGAGAGAGACGGAGATCTGGAAAGCATCCTGCCTCTAGCACCACGACTCCCAGACTCCTTTAGGACACGTAATCTTTCATCTTTACTTGATTCTTTCTTCTTTTTTTAAAGAAACACTTGCTTTGATATTTTAAATTTTAAAAAAGTTGTTTTTTATCATATTTTTTTCCATTACCATTTAGTCCCCTTATACTGCACTGATGTCCATATCCATGAGTGCTTTTTCCTTTTTGCTCAATCCTTCCATCCCCTAATCTCCCCCACTTAGCTGTCATCCTGCTCTCCATCTGCAAGTCTGTCTCTATTTTCCTTGTTAGTTCAGTTTGTTCGTTTTCCACATATGAATGAAATCATATGGTATTTGTCCTTCTCTGACTGGCTTATTTAACTTAGCACAATGTTCTCCAGGTTTAGCCATACTGTCACAAAGGGTAAAACTTTCTTCTTTATTTTTTTATGGCCAAGTAGTATTCCATTGTGTAAATGTCCCATAGTTGTTTTATCCACTCATCTGCTGATGGACACTTGGGCTGCTCATATCGTGGTGATTGTAAATAATGCTGCAGTGAACATGTTTTGGGTTCCTTCAGATATATTCCCAGGACTGGGATAGCTGGGTCGAAAGGCAGATCCACTTTTAATTTTTTGAGGTATCTCCATACTGCTTTCCACAGTGGCTGCACCAGTCTGCATTCCCACCAACAGTGCAAAAAGGTTCCCCTTTCTCCGCATCCTCACCAGCACTTGTTTGCTGATTGATTGATGATGGCCATTCTGACAGGTTTGAGATGGTATCTCATTGTGGTTTTAGTTTGCGTTTCTCTGATGTTTTCTGCATTGCACGTTAATGGCATAAGTCCACCCCACAATGCAAATACCCTGGGGACTGTGGAGCTGGGCCTGCTTCTCCATGTCCAATTCCAGCTCTGAAAGAGCAAATAAGAGTGGCCCAGTCTGGGCCAGGCCTCCCTTCCTAGTCTAATAGGACGTTGCTGGGAACAGGGTCACATAGTAAAAATGTGGTTGCTGGGAACTACTCTTAACAAAATAATAAGACTTATACTTTCTATTAGTATAATTGAAAAAAACAGATGCCTCCTCAGATGTTATTGTAGACAATATTTGTTAAATTTTATACTTATGTGTACAATTTGTTAAATTGTACCATCTCGTATTTCCCAACAGGTTTGTATTCTCAAGAAAAATTGTTCTTAGCAAATCCCAAGCCCACCTTAAAGGAGCCACTGAATGCCCTGCGTAATAAAATGGGGTACTGGTTAATACTGATTAATGAACTTCTAAGAATTGTTTGTGTTTTAAAAACAATAGTTCGTCGTTGTTTTAAGACACATGGTTTGTAATATGGACGCGGCCGCAGTACAAATAGTGCACCTAAGAGCCAACATCTTCCATTTCCTGTCCGGTAGAACGTGCTTGGGGCAGAAATCTGGTCTGCGTACTTACTAAAAGACGCATTGACAAAAGTGTAATTGAAAAATAAGTTTTAAATAAAAGCATTGACAACATCTTAGTTCTGAAGTCACAGCCACATGATACAGTGTAATTATTTTACCTGTGGAAACATAAAAATTAATGTTTCTACAGAAGAAAACTATTTATCAGCCAGACTATCTGTCATCCCATACGAAGGACAAAAGAAAGAAGAGGGAAAAATAAGATCCCAATGCGCAGAAAAACATTGGAGAAAGAGCTCGTTAGAGTGAGACCCGAGTCTGCATTTCTGCTCTGTTACTTAGTGTCCTTAGTTAAGTTTTGTTACCTCTCTGGCCTTATTTTTCCCTATCTCCGGGGGCTAAGCCAGGGATTTTCAGCTGGTGTGCCGCAAGAGTTTTTAAAACATGCCATACCGGACTGCTTAGTCAGGGGCCCTGACCTCTTCCCTTCCATTGTCAAATTAAAAAATGGCAACAGCCAGCATAGAAGCAGCCATCTAGTGGGAATGAATAAAGATTATGCGCATCTTTTCTGGTCATACCAGCACAAAATATAGCATGTCTTTTGGTGTGCTGTGGAATTTTAGTAATTTATGTGTGTCGTGAGACGAGAAAGGTTCAAAATCGCTGGACTAAGCTAACGTGTAGAAAGTACCGGGTGGAGTTCCTGGGACATAGTACGTTTCCGATAAGGGTAGGAGCTGCAGTTTCCCCTCATTATTGTCATCAGCACTGCTATTTTCTTTCTTATTATTAGAGCAGGTTATTCAGTGCCCTGAGGCTTTTCCCTCTCCGCACGGTTCGCCCTCCCTCCGGCCCCTGTTCTATACCGTGGAACCCTCTTCTTGCTCTTCTGACGAGTGGCCTAAGCTTCAGACCCACCCTTTCAGTGCTCACTCCCAAACTGGCATCTCCACGTAAATGTTGAAAAGGCTTCCCAAACTCAGTGTGTCCAAAGCAAAATTCCTTATTTCCCCCATAATCTGTCCCATATCACAGGGGTAGGGGACAAGAAGTCACGAGTGGGCACAGTGAAAACAGAAGCAGGGTCCTCAAGCAAGGATCCCTAACGCTCTCAGCTTTCAACCACTGACCCATGAAGTCCCACTGGGAGGGGGAGTGACTTCCTCCCATAGACTTGGTATTTCACGGGTACTGCTGCTCCCCACTCCCGGCAGCCCTGTCGCCCCTGTCTTGCTCCTGGGGAGTCCATTCGGTATAACAGGGAGACTCCTGGATGAGGGACAAGTGTTTCTGCATTCTGATTCTGGTCACTTCATAACTCTGACTTCAGCCAAGTCACAGCACTGTTCTATGGCTTACTTTCCTCACTTGTACTGTAAGGTGAAGATACTTTCGCCAAGGTAACCATATAATTTTCACCCGAACCAGTACACTTTTTGCGAAAGAAAGGGGCTGCTGGTAATCAGAGTGGCAAGTATAAACCATTACTGTCCTGGGCAACCCAGGACGTACAGTGCCTCCAGCCGTCATGCACAGCCTCTCCTGCATTCGCGAGGTGTGATTTCTGTGAATTCCCACTCGCACAGTAAATATGATTTGTTATAAAGCATTATTGTACATAATTAGTAGTATATGTTAATATTAAAATAATCTGCTAACTAAAACAGTTTGTTAATGTAAAAATCTATAATTACTACTAAAGTAATATTAACTTGAATTGGCTCTTATGGTTAGCCAGAGAACCCAGGCAATAGGTAAAACATTGTTTTCCTGAAAAATTACATTCCAAGTCTGAATAGATAGTTTTGAATTGGTGTGTTTTTAAGTTTAGAAGCCATCTATTTGTTTTTCCTGAAACAGACTCCTTCAGGTCCTCGGGATACCCTGTGACTCCAGTATCTCTGTATTTTACCCAAAAGTCTATAATCAACTTATTTTGCCATTATTTGTCCAGTTACTTTGTTGTGTTCAGTTGTGTCTCCTCCTGATCCGAGACCCTTGAGAGGAAAAGAGTATGGTTCCCTTATACACAAGCCAGTTTACCTCCTTATCACCTAAATTTTTCCTTCTGAGAAATTTTCATCTCTGTTCTTTTCTTAAGGTTTGGTGATCTGAGCTACTCTTCCTATGCATACACATATGTATTTCATAAGTTATAGTAGCTACTACTTATATGCCATGTATTGTGAGCCACGCATGGTCCTAGGCACTTCGCAGGTAGGAGCTCACTGAGTCCTCACAACAACCCTGTGAGGGAAGTTACACGATTAGGTCCCATTGCAGATGAGGCAGGTGGCGTGGAGGGAAGGTAAGTGGTCTACCCAGATCCAGACAGCAAGACAGAGTCTGGCTCCAGTCTACACGCCTGTGTTTACAAGAATATGTTGCCCACTGTTTCGCCCTTAGCGAGGGGCATAGCTTTTTGGACAGCAATTCCTGTAGGCTTAGAGCTGTCTCTTCTCTCTGGTTTCGCTGGCTCTTTTCACAGGGATTGCACAGGAATATGCCTCCTGAAGTCAAGTAGGATCCAGTCAAGGACATAAAGAAGTCCTGACAAAATGCTGCAGAAGTTCAGCCGTGGGAGAGTGTTTTTCTGTGTGGGGAGGGACACACAGAAAAATACTATAGTGGATAAAATTTCGTGTTGTGGTATCCATAGAAACGTGCCATTTCAGCAAAAGGGAGTAGCTGTAAGTAAATGAGAAAGCTCAGGGTATTTATAGAAAATAGTAAGAATTTCTGGAGCATGGAGCTTATGAGTAAAGTGATAGTAATAAGATGGAAAACCACAGGCGACATCGTGAAGGGTCTTGAAGACCAGAATAAAGAGTTTAGCTTATTCCGTAGAATGAGAATTTTCAACCCTTTTTCCACTCCCACCAAGCTTGAGAGATGTGATACATTCCCATTCCTCAGCGCACATGGGACCGTATGTGACAGCCCTCTGGGGTGTAATGAGGGTGAGTGAGGTAATGCGTCTGACCTGCTATTATCGTTCCACTATTTTCATGTCATCACCATCGTGGCTGTGGATTATGGGAGCAATGGATTTTACGGCGTCAGAGAGAGAGTCAGGCCCTATGGAATCAAGCGTTAAGAATCCCAACCATGCTTCTATACTCCATTCCTTGAAGCCGTTCTTCTACATTAAGGAAAAATATAGTTCTGTGGAATCCCAGAATAACCACACAATAGCTGAGCAAGTCAGTTGGCTTAGCCTTGGGCAAGTGACGTAAGTCCTTGAGGTCTTCCTGTTCTTGCCTGTAAAACAAGGGTGATGACTCCTTTTTGCACAGTAGTTATACATGTACATACCTGGCACATAGTAATGTGTGGCACACACACTAAATGGTGTGGTTATGCCTTTCGTATTTTGATACTTAGTCCAATCCCATTCCCAGATGCCGTCTCAAAGGAGAGAGCTAACCAGCCAGGGGATGTTAGCAGTTGGCGTCACCTCAGTCACACCCTCTTTTCACTCCTCAGGACTTACAGCAGCCAGATTCCAGGACCTCTCCATTCCCTCTGGGTGACGAATCTGCCCTGTCTCCTGCTTGTTTCTGTCTGTTAGCTTGGGCTGGGAGAGAAGTGTGCCAAGAATGATAAAGGGAAAGTGAGGGGAGGATCTACAGTTCCAATAATTTGGTTTCTGTTTGTAAAAATATGTGCTTTAACTTTGGGAGTTGATTAATAATGGTTACGTTAAGGCAGGAAATTGAAAGAGGTGATTTTCTGAGATTCCTGTTTAGCCATGTGATCACATGTTTGTGATACAATAGTGTGATTATGCTATTAGAGCTTAGGTTATGCAGTCTTAAAATTGAGTTTCCGAAATCCATATTTATGATTAATTCTCTAGAAAGAGAGGCCTGGGCTGTAAGCCAGTGCTGTTCCGAAGATGAAAGGGCTGCCTGCCTCATTAGAGACCAGCCTCCTGGATCCCTGGGTAGCAAGTCGCTGAGAAATGGAGCTCTCTTCAGTCTTGTCAAGTCCCAGTAGGATGAAGGCAGGACCACCGAAGCTGAGCCGTCTTTTTCTAGTGCTCTGCCGAGGACGCTGCTGCCAGCCCTGCGAACCCGGCTTGAGGTTGCAGACATGACAGAGGAATTTTCACATCATCTCCAAAAAATCTTACACCATAGTCATGTGAAAGCACTCACTGAAAAGCATAAAAACCATTACTCGCATTTTTCAGAATAAAATCTTGGTTGACTGTGACCCCAGGATATTCACCCCCAAAATACCAACCTCAATGTTTTCTTAGTTAAAATTTTTTATTTAAAAAATATTTAGCACCACACTACTTTTTTATTTTAAAGCTAAATATTCACGTTAGTTCTGAATAACAAAGCTGATCTAAATCACTTTTGTGCTCCCTAAGGAAATGTATTAAAGCAAGGTATTTTTGTACTCATTAAAAGGGACATTTAAAGACGTCTAAGGATGATGAGACCTTAGTATCAGAAAGAAAAAGACAAAGTTGAATTTTTTGCTGTTGTAAGGGAGCTGTGCTGGAATCAGGTGACATCTCTCCACGCAGAGAAAACTACTGATGTGATACAGGCTTTTAGGCAGCTGTGGAGTTCGGGCATTGGCAGGTGTCAAATGCTTGAGTAGGTTGATGTCGTCTACAGCCGCATGGTTCCTTGGGTGGGACTACTGTTGTTTGGTTGGTCCTCAGAAAGGTACATATTTATTGGGCTGGATTTATTCCTAATTGGCTACTTCAGAAGCAAAAGCTGCCATTGATTGGCTGGCTTCTAAAATATGTTCAATAAGGTAAGCTGTTATTGATTGAATGGATTTAAAACCAGTTCTGGTGGCTTCTTGTTAACATGGGTATGAATAGTCTCTTCCTAGCTAGGAGTGTGAGAACCTTGTACATTCTCAGTTTCAGCTTTTGCTCTTCGCTCAGAGCTGCAGGAGGCTATCATTGAGGATGGTCCAGACCTTCACTTCTGGTGTTGCTTCTTCTTGAAAATGGGTTTCATTTGTGAAAATCTGATTTCAGTTTGAGTCAGTCAGTGTAGCTTATATATGTTGTCTTTGCATCATGTATTGAAACGGCTGCCAGGACAGCGGCTATGTTGAAGCACTACAAATAAGCTTCAGACACTTCAGACACTCAACTTTGTTGAGACACTGCAAATAAGCACTAAAATGACTATGAGACAGACAGAAATAGAAGTTATTATAAAAAGGGACTAGAATAGAAGGGGGGACCCAAAAAAACTCAGAATCTATTAAAAATTGTGTATTTATTATTACATGTTTAAACTTTAGTCACTTTCAAAATACTCTTCATTTGATACAATATACCTATTGAGATGCTTTTTCCCCTGCTCAAAACAGTTTTTGAACTCCTTGATTTTGATGCCTTTTAGTATTTCTGCTGGTTTTTGTTTCACCTCTTTCATGATGGCAAAACGTTTCCCTTTGAGGACTTTTTCATCCAGGGAAACAAAAAAAAAGTCATTCGAGGCGAGTTTGGGAGAACAGGGAGGGTGGGGCATGGGGGTCATGCTGTTTTTCATCAAAAACTGCTGACTACGCAACATGGTGCGGGCAGGTGTGTTCATAAATCACCCATCATGAAATGGGCAAACGTGTTGAAAAAGTCTTAAAATCAAAATTCACTGAAGCCAAACACAGCATCTCACAACAACACCAGCTGGTACACTAATACAGGGTGGTTTCTAGAACACTCACCCATTGGGGGAGCCTGTACTACAAGGCACCCGCCTCCAGGAGATAATTTCAGGTGTTTGGGGGGTCCCCTCTCATGTACTTCACTACCATAACCATAACATAAGATTTTTCAAGTGAGACCAAGAAAACAAACCACAGAGATTTCCTAGATAGTCAAGCTGCCTTTTCTTTTAGCTTAGATAAAGATTGTTTTCTTTTACCTGTAATGTTAATGCAGTTGTAACATGAAGTGTTAGCAATAGCTTTGGTTGGCCAAAATAAAGTCTAAAACCATTCTATTATCTATAACTAGAACTATTATTTTGATGGTTTTGGATGGAAGCTGTCCACTTTATGTGGTCATCTCTTTGTTCTGAGAATCTTGGATTAATAGTCAACTTCCGTGAATCATCTGTTTTTGGAGGTGCTCCAGAGAACCTCAATTTAGGTTCTCTTATGGTGTTACTTTCCAGTTCTGCTAAGGTCCCCTCCATGTTTCTCCAGAGGACAGCAGGGGACATCGCTAGTTCAGGCCCAGTGAAGGATTGTTTTTTCATCTTGATAGACTCAACATCCAGCCCCTTCCTGGTACAGTAAACATCTATAAACATCTATAAAATACATATTTAGCTTTATATCATTCTTGGATTATTTTAGGTATTTCAGTTGTTTCTTAATTTAGATTCTGATCTCATCGAAAGCAATAACAATGTCTTATTCTTCTCTGAATGCTCCAGAAAGCTTATCATAGTGATTTCTATGTTAGGTATAAGTAAATGTTTGTTAAATTGGATTCAAGATATATCGAGTGTACTTTGTTTGGGTAATAGGGCAAGTACTTAAAAAGGTTTGTCATCTAAAGACATAATAGACATGCTGGAGAGGTGAAACCTACACATAAAACAGTTTGAATTTGAAGATGATGCTTTTTTTTAAAAAAGTATTATATGCCCTGATTAGTGTGGCTCAGTTGGTTGGGTGTCGTCCCACAAAGTGAAAGGTTGCTGGTTCGATTCCTGGTCAGGTCCTATGCCTGAGTTGTGGGTTCAGTGCCTGGGGTTGGGGCACCTATGAGAGGTGACCGATTAATGTTTCTCTCTCACACTGATGTTTCTCTCCCTCTCTTTCTCCCTTCCTTTTTTCTCTCTCTAAAAATAAGTAATAAAATCTTTATGTAAAAAGTATTGTATGCTTTAATAAGTACAAATAAAATATTCTGTAAATGACTACTTAAATGTTACAATAATGTACATATTTTTTTTAACATCTTGGCCACTTAACCAGAATGCTAAATTTAAAAGTTATTTTGGAAAGTAAATAAAGTGTCACAATGAAATTCTGTATAGCAAGGATCATGAATGGCCTATGACTTAGTTAATGCAACAATATATTCACAGTATTGTGAATCTCACAAATACAAGGTTGATCAAAAAAGGCAAGACATAGAAAGATCGTATAATCTATATGATCACACTTATATTAAGTACAGAAATAGCTACTAACAGTTTAAGTGAATGAATAAACAAAATTTGATAACTGACTTCTGCCAGAATAGAAATGCGGCAAAGTAGGAAACAATAACTTGTGCCTTTTACTTCAAAACCTGTTTGGTGGGGGATCAGGCCCATTCTCCGCCAGCCCCCGACTTTGACAAGCCACTGTTGGTGAATGCCTCTTTTAGAAGGAGAGTATCAGCTAGTATTTTTTATGTCTGTTAAATGTTCATCAATATGTATTTTGTCTATATTATTTTATTTAATCCTTTTAGCAGTCCTTTGAAATATGTATTCCCTTCCCTACTTTCCAAGTGACAAATATGAGAAAATGAAAGCTTAAAAAATTTCCCTAAAGTAATGGTTAGTTAAGTGGTAGATAAAACTTGAACTTAGATTTGTATTACTCCAAAGCCTCTGTTCTGTTCCATCACAGGATACGTACAAGGAGTAAGAACTTAACCTGGTAATTTCATAATTGGCTAGTGGAGGCTGGCAGAAAGGGGCCCTACCCTCTGGGGCAGGGGTCAGCATTTTCTGCAAAGGGCCAGACGCTCCACATTTTAGCCTTCGTAGGCCACGTGGTCCCTGCCACAAGTACCCAACTCCTCCATAACAGTGTAAAAGCAGCTGTAAGCAGTTTATAAATAAACGAGCGTGGCTATGTCCCCACAAAACTTTACCTACAGACACAGAAAATTTAGTTTCATATAATGTTCATGTTGATTCCTGCCCCCACCCCCCCACCCCCCACCATTTAAAATTGTCAAAACCACCCTGGCTGGTGTGGCTCACTGGATTGAGCACAGGCCTACAAACCAAAGGGTCACCGGTTCGATTCCCATTCAAGGCACATGCCTGGGGTGTGGGCCAGGTCCCCAACTGGGGGTGTGCGAAGGGCAACCACCCATTGATGTTTCTCTCCCTCTCTTTCTCCTTCCCTTCCCCTGTCTCTGAAAAATAAATAAATAAAATATTTTAAAAAATTAAAATGTAAAAACCGTTCTTAGCTTGTGGGCTGCACAGGCAGGGAGCCAGACTGGGCCTGCAGGCTGCAGTTTGTTGAGAGCTGTCGCTGGGCAGGAAGCCCCGCCCCCGAGTCCCTACAGGGCTCTAGGAGCTGCCTTTCTAAGAAGGGAATGTAAATGTGAATTCACACCTAGGAAAGTGAAGCACACAGTTTGATGAGCTCTGATGCACGTGTGCGCCTGCATCACAACCACCTCGGTTGACACGTGGAACCTTCACCCTAAGAAGTTCCCTCGGGCCTCTCTGCAGTCAGTTCCACTGATCTGCTCTCTCTTCTTATAAATTATGTTTCCCTTTCCCACAGCCTCGCCTAAGTGAATCTAAATACGGACTCTTCATTGTTGCCTCGTTGTACTCAGCATATTTTGAAATCCGTCCATATTGTTACGTGTATTAGCAACTTGGTCCATTTTTGCTGTTTAGTATTCCGTTGTGTGAATGTACTACAGCACCTGCTGGTCAGCAAGTGGTCTGTGCCCACTGGGGGCTGTTAACACTCACGTGCGAGTCTTTGTGTGGACATGTTTTCATTCCTCTTTGGTAAAAACCCAGGAGTAGAATCGCTGGGTCTTATGAAAATGCAAGTTTAAATTTACAAGAAACTGCCAAGCTGTTATCCAAAGTGATGATATCGTTCTGCGTTTTCATGAGTGTGAGAGTTTCAGTTGCTCCCATCCTCACTGTCACGTAGGATTGTCAGTCCTTCTGCCGTTGGCCAGTCTGGTGGGTGTAAAGGTGGCGTCCCGTGGTGCTCCCAGCTTACACTTACCTGGTGACTGATGGTACTGAGTGTCTTTTTACGGGCTTATGGGCCATTCATGTTTTCTTTTCTGAAGTTCCAATTTTAAGTCCATTTTTTAAAAATTCGACCGACTTACTGAATTGTAAGCATTCTTTACAAATCCTGGATTCGTCTTTTGTCAGATAAACGTATTGGAAATATTTTCCCCCAGTCTGTGCACTGCCTTTCATTTTCTTAACCATATACTTTAACAGCAGGAGTTTCACTTTAGACAAAGTTCAGTTCATCGATTTTTTTTTTATTATGGTTAGTGCATTTTGTGCCCTGAGAAACCTTGGCCTGTGCCTAGGTTGTGAGGTATACATTTTTTCTATATTTTCTTTTATTTTTTTAGGTTTATGTTTTACTTGGATCTCTGATCCATTTTCAGTTAGTTTTTATGTATGGCACAAGATGCGGATTGAGGTTTACATTTTCCAGCACGACTACCCCTTGTTCCAGCCCCATTTATTGGGAAAACTGTTCTTTCCCCTGTTGAATGACATTAGTTTCTTTTGAGCCTTAACATTAGTCTCAAGAGGAAATCATTTACTCTTCCTTTAAACTGCAAAGTTTCTTCTTTATGTAGGTCTGAGTATACTTATATGAACATTTGTGTGTTTACAGGTATAGATTTGCTGAATATCTAAATCTCATGTAGATGTGTTTCTGTCCGTGATTCCTGCCAAATGAGCATCCTTTTATTCTCTGAACCTTTTATTCTCTGAGTTCTTGGCGTGCTGAGCATTTCAACAGCAGCAGTAATTATGTCTATGGGTCCTTATGTGACATTGTATCTCTAACCTTGTGGAAGTCCATGCTGATCATGTCTGGGCTTTCACACCTGTCACTTCTCATGGCCACCCTTTTCTAAGATGTTAATTAGGTTAATTAAACACCTTCCTTTTTGTACATCCAAGTCTATTATTCTGTTTTCCTCCATATTCTGCCTGTAACCATGGACTTTAGACTCTTCTATGTCAAGAAAGGATCTGTTTTCTAGGTTTCAAATCTCTCAGTTACTTTTTTTTGCTCTTTCCTTCCCCTCTGCCCCCCATTAAAATGCATTGTCTTCTTTTCAGGGTTTGTTTACATTTCTTGATGTCAAAGAAGTTCACAGCTGCACTTCTGACTTTTTATGTGACAGTCACTCTAAAGTTTTTCAGGTAGTTCGTTCCATTTTCTATCAATGTTTACAACAAGGACACACGGAAGATATACAGAATAATGGTATCGTGAACACCAGCCCACTCATCCGTCAGCGTCAGAAATGCAGTCCTCCCAGGACCGTTTTATCAAAGCGCAAAACACAAGGCTGTTGCTGGCAGTTGGGCGCGGCAGGGATGCTACCGCAGGGAGATGTGGATTCTAGCTCAGGAAAGGAGCTGGCCAAGGGGATCACTATCGTCCAAAGCAAATACACGCACTCTTGAACTTTATATACTGATTTAAATTCCAAGTAATACACCTAGAGTGCATAATTAGCTGGGGCTCCAAGGTTGCCTTTCCAGAAGGTATGTTTACCTTTAAAAAGTTATGCATATTTCATAAAACAGAAACAGATGATGTGAAAACACAGTTTACCCTTAGTTTGATTTTTTTGATGGTTTTCACCCTGAAAAGCATGCATTTCTGAAATTATCATGTAGTTTTTAGATAAAACATGTTGCATTAAGAAGTATCTGATACTTAATGCGAGTTTAATCATTCATCATACACAGTGTTCCAAGGAAACACTGCTATCCTTGTTTAACTTGCAAAAACAATTTAAACCAGCTTGAACTTTAAGTCACCACAATAGCTTCAAAAAGAAAATTGCATGGTATGTGAACTTAGATAAATCCTATTACTGGAGCAAGAATGTGGGCAGAGTTGGGGAAGACACAAAGGTAACTCAGCAATCACTAGGTACTTTGTGACAGCAAATTCCTAATCTTTGTACTTTAGAACTAGAACAGACTGTAAAGATATAAATCCACCCATTTTACAGAAGCCGCAAGTAAGGCTCAGAATGGTGAGAAGTCCTGTGTCTATTCCAACAACCTTTTAAGTAAAGGCCATACATTCTTAGCTTAATACTCAGTGAGCAGCGATGATGGCAGTGAGTTGATGGACTTCAGTTGTACAGCCACATGTGGTGGCAGGCTTTAGGTCAGAATGCAACACTTATTTCAGTCTGCAGGGGGCCCACCATTGTTTTATTTACTTCCGTCCACACCTCCTTCCCCACGCTGTGCACTTGTCTCAGTCACAGTCTCGGTAAGCTCACAGGCTCACCCTGCCCAAAATGCGTAAACAGCAGACGTCTCTGGAAAGCTTCTTTGGAAAGGGGGAAAGGCCCGATGATGAGACTGCAGAGGACTCTAAGGCTGCCAACAAACAGAAAGCTGCATTTAAAAGAAAATACCAAGAGAACATCCTGAGGTTGCCATCAAAGCACTGAAAAGCCCGCTTCCATTTCCAACATCCTATCTTTGCGAAGCAGGGTTTTCTGCAGTGACTGCAACCAAAACGAGATTACGGAGTAGACTGGACAGAGCAACACACTTCAGGTGTCACTGTCTCCCATCATTGCCACATGGGACCATCTAGTTGCAGGAAGACAAGCTCAGGGCTCCCACTGATTCCTCATTATGGCGAGTTGTATAATTATTACATTATACATTAGAATTTAATAATAATAGAAATAAAGTGCACAATAAATATAATGTGCTCGAATCTTCCTGAAACCATGCCCCCTCCCTGGTCCGTGGAAAAATTGTCTTCCATGAACCTGGTCCCTGGTGCCAAAAGGTTGGGGACCGCTGCATTAAGTGATTTCAACACCCATTTATGGGCCACATATTGAAAAAGATAATATATGCATGTTTTTTTAAAAAGACACTTTACGTGCGTGTATATGAAACACTAGGGACTAAGATCCTCCAGAGCTCCTTCAGCTGTTTATTCTGTTACCTATCTCCATATGTTAACTTGGGTTGCTCGTTTCGCTTTATCAACTCAAATGTTAGTGATGGACTTTCAGTAATGGTAGAAGAGGATTCAGCTGTCTTACCCCGTGCCTTATCGCCCCAACTTCCATCCTTCTAATGTAGTAATGCTCAGTTTTTACTTAGTAAGTAAGCAGTGCTTATAATCTGAGACTATAAATATCATTCATCACAGAACCAAGTAGTGTATTACAGTTTCTTAACTTTTATCTGTTTTTAATTTTTTTCTGGAGATAACCACCCTATTTTTTTCAGAGTTTTCTGTAGGCCGGTGCTTAATATTTTTCCCAAGTGCTCCATCACAGCTATCGCATACCCATAATTAGTGTTCACTCCTAATTATAATTATAATGACTCTCTTATATGAGATAATTTGCTAAGTTGTCCTTACCCCGGAGGCCTCATTTCCAGAATGCTCCATCCGCTTGCTCGGTCTGGCTCGGGCCCCAGCCCACTGTACACCCCTGGGCTTCCCTCCCTGCTCTCGGGTGGCCTCTTCTCTTCCCTGGGTCCCAGTTCCTTCTCTTTCTTGTTCCTTTCCCTCATTTTGCATCAACACACGTTCGAGAAAGTCCCCCAGGAGAACTTGGAGGAAACTTTCTGAGTGCACGCATGTCTTAAAGTGCTCGTGATCTACCTTCACCTCTTGGTTGATGAATTGGGTACAGACTTACAGATTGGAAACCCTTTTCTCTCAGGGTTTTGAGGCATCGCTCCCTTAGATTCTTGTTTCTTCATATATGACCTGCTCTGTTTTTTTTGAATCATGGCAAATGTTTATGTTCTTTCTATCCATCAAGCACTGTTCTAAGCGTTCGGCACTATTTAACCCTCATGCCATCATCTCTGTGAGGTAGGGATTGTTATCTTTCTTTTCCAGGGAGGACACTGGGGCATGGAGTGGTCAAGTAGCTTGCAAGTGAGTGCGGGCTCTTGACGGGGCACATTACTACTGGTGGGCGTGGGGTTGGCTGTGTCACTGGGAGCCCTCCAAATGCAGGTGTCTCATCTCCTCCATCAACTATGGCAACATCCAATTAACTCTCATTCTCAGCCAATACCTCATACTTCCTAGTGTCCTTGAGTCCTGAGTCCCATTTGGTGTCTCCAGGAAACACCACTTTCTTTTCTTACCTGGGGAGGAGAGTTGCAAGAATGATGAGATAATGTAGACATTCGCTCAGTCCATACACAGACATTTAAATAATTCTTAAGTAAGCCTCAGTACCACTTGGTACTTACGAGTCTGAACACTTCCCAGATTCTACAGGGCATACTGACTTCCTTTCTCAGGTGTCCCTCGGGGTAGGTGTTCCAGGTTGTAGCTCAGGCAGCCCTGGTTAGTGAGTTACCACTGCCCCAGCTGCTGAGTTTTTATTAGGAAGTACAAATGTACAGGAAGTCATAGGAAAGAAGATAACCAAGTATTGAATATTTGCCACCCAGCTTCATCAACCCGTAAGAAATTTAAGCAACTACCGCAGAGTGAGCATGGTTGGCGCTCCCCGTGTGTCAGTTCCCAGCCTCCTTTAATTCCCTGCCTGACAGTCACCAGCGTTCTAAGTCGGCATGTGCCGTTGTCTTGCTGTGCTGCTGCTACAGATGTGTATCTGTGAGTAACATGCTACTGTCTTTCATACTCGTAAACCTTATTAGAATCGTATACTTTGCATGTTCTTACACTGCTTTTTCATTCAACCCGTGCTTTTGAGACATTCGTATTGATTGACATAGCTCTTTTTCATTCTTTTTTGCTTCTATACAGCGTTCGGTTGTATGACCTAAGAGCTCAGTTGGCCATTTTTCTGTCAATAGACATTTTAGGTTGTTTTCCATTTTCGATCTTCGCAACAAGGGTGCCATGAATAGTCTTGTACACCTCTCATAGTATCTGTGTCTGCACGGCTTCCCCACTTACCCCAAGGCGCTGGGCCTCTCCGTCCTCGGGCAGCCACCGGGACCTGGAATCCGCAGAGCTCCCAGGCGGTCTCCTTCAGCAGTGGACGGTTTTACCCTTTTACCCACGTTGCAGAAGGAAAAAAATATTATTGTTTCTAGGTGGAATTGCTGAATTAAGGAGATGCACATCTTCGAATTTTATAGATACCGCCAAATTGTTCTCCAAGTTGTGCCAGTTTATGCTCCTGTTACCCATGTAGAGTTCTTTTTTTTTCCATCAAAACAATGTACTATACTGACGGGCAGGAGTGTGGGCTTAATGTTAGATTTACGTGAGTTTGACCTGACTCCACCTGTGAGCTGTGTGGTCTTGGGCAGGCTTCTTACCCTCTGCACATGCCCTCGTTTCCTTATATGTCAGAAAGGACAGCGGTCATATCCATAGCATGTTATAGGAATGTTTCGAGAATTAGGTCATTTCATTCACGTGAACCTCTTTCAACACTGCTTTGCCTCATAGAAGGCCATTTCAAAAACAATATTCGCTATTATTATTGGTTAAAAGTTTATTTTTTTCCAGTCAGATGAGTAGGAAATGGAGTTTAAAGTAGTTTTAATTTGCATTCCTGTATTATTAGTGAAGTTGAGCATCTTTTCATGTGTGTATTGGTACTTTAAATGTCTTTTTTATTGTATTGGATTATTTCTTTTTCTTGTGAACTGTAGTTCTCTGTATATCCTCTTAACTGCTCTGAATACTAATTCTTTTGTTAGTTATGTGAAAGGCAGAGATTTTTTTCCCAAGACTGGGACATTATTTTTAACTTAATTTATGGTATTTATTGAACCACAGAAATCTTTAATGTAGTTTATGCCCATTCCTTTAAAATATTCTGTATTTTATTTATGAAATCATTCCCTACATCAACTTCATAAAGACATTCTCTTATAAAACTTTTCAAGCATTGCTTTTTGTACTTGTCTTTACCTAGAATTGATCTTGGAGTATGAGGTGAAGATGCCATTTTCTTTCTCTCCATATGAGAAAGAACTTCCACCTGAGTAGGGGACAGCGCCCTCCCTTTTTTTGTAAAAGGCTGGATGGAAAACATCTCAGGTTCTGTGGGCCAGTTGGTCTCCGTCACAACTACGGAGTTGTGTCGTGCCGAAGCCTGTTACCTCGCCTCTCTGACTCAACACGTCCGAATGAACATGAGGGACGATAATAGCACCTGTTTCATGAGAATCTTGTGGGGATTAAATAATAGACTAAATAGTAAGCAAGTGGGTAGAGGTGTGTTCAAATAAAAGTTTATTTATAAGCCCTGGCTGGTGTAGCTCAGTGGATTGAGCACGGGCTGCAAACCAAAGGGTCGCTGGTTCAATTCCCAGGCAGGGAACTTGCCTGGGTTACAGGCCAGGTCCCTGGTGGGGTGGGCGTGCAAGAGGCAACCACACATTGACGTTTCTCTCCTTCTCTTTCTCCTTCCCTTCCCCTCTCTAAAAATAAATAAATAGAATCTTTAAAAAAAAAAGTTTATTTATAAAAAGAGGCAGCTGGTTGAATTTGGCCCATGGGCTCTAGTTTGCCAAGCCCCACTCCAGGTGAATCTCCTGTTCAATGCAGATGTTATACAATACAAGGAGTTTGCAAACTATATATATCACATATGTGTGATATCTAATATTAAACTTCTTTACATAGCATATGTATATACCACTGATATATAAATAGTTATACATTACTTAAATACATAAATATAACTTTATAACCTAATATATAAATAACTTTATAACTTAATATATAAAGTTATAATAAGTTATAAAGTTATGATTCAGATATATTTTTGCCAACCGTGTAGAAATTGGCCTCATTCCCTTTGAAACTCTTTTCCTCCGGTGCACATGACTCACTCGATCAGCAGTTTTCTTTGTTGAATCTCCATGTTGTCCATTAATACCGAGGTTACCACGTAACTCGTCCTGTTTATGGATAGCCCAAATTGTGTTTGTTTTTACAGTTTTGTCTTGTGGTGACGTTTGTCCTTGAGCCTAAAACTCTAGCCTTTGAAGCCATGTGTTAGTATAAACTAGTGTCTCCCAAACAATAACCTTCTTGTGTTCACATCTCCCACCCTTCCTGCTCAGAGCAAGCAGTTCTTGTTTTCGGAGGAGTCTCTGACATTGTCTCCAGCTGACTCTCATGCGTTCAATCAGATGTCGAGTGTCGGCTTTGTAAGCGAGCCACTTTGCTAGACACTGAAGACACAGGGGTGAACAGGTGCCTAACACAGTGCCCAGAAGTGGGCTGACCCGTCCAGGGCCCACTGGGCTGACTCGCGGCCTCGCTCTGTGCGTTATGCTTTTATGACTGTAACCGGCAACATGCTGCCTCATTACCTCTCTCTTCATCCCCTACACTGCAGCTCGTGTTACTTATCTCAAAAGAAGCGTGACAGCTTTATAGGCCCTTCTGGGTTTGTTTTCTTCAAATGAGGAAATTGAGGCTCAGGAGAGTAAGAAGCTTGCCCAAAGTCATATAGCTGATAAATGGCAGAACTAGAAATCAGATTTAGATTTTATAACTCTAAGTCCAGGAGTATTTCTGCTATTCCATGCTTCTAGCGCGCACAGACGGGACCGTCCTGATGAAACCTTATGATTCCAAACAGTCCTTGCCAGTAAAACACTAAGGAAGCATCAGCCTCATGTGGGAAAAAAATAATAGGATTGAAGTACAACCTCTTTCTCTGACAGATGTCCAAAGACACCTGAAGGTCACTCCTTTGGAGAGGGCGTATGTCTCCCTGTTCGGACAAGCCCTTACCCTCCTGGTAGGGGTGTCAGAGCTAACCTATAGTGCATGAGGTTAGAATCCACGCAGACACCTCACCTCCATGGCCGGCTGGTCAGAACAGCGAAAGGTAGTAGACCCTTGGCATAGACTCTGGGCCTAGAGCAGGCTTCCTCCTGCACGTACGGAGTATCCCCAGTGTCTGAGAGGCCACAAATAGTAATAAATAGCAACGACACTGTTAAAATCTGCTAACAGCAGACACTATGGATACTTGTGTACCAGGCACTAAATTACTGAGTCAATTTAATCCTTATAGCATTTTCATGAGGTAGGTTCTATCATTATCGCTAACGTTCATTCAGAGAAATGCAATGAGAAAGGTTAAGTAACTTGTCTACAGGCAGCTAGTAAGTGGTAGAAAAGTGCTCTTAATCACTATACTGTACTTGCCAGCTTGTCCAAAACCACTGAACGTTAACATCTCTCATCCCAGGTCCCTTTTAATTCTTCAGGAGTTTGAAAATTAGATGATTCTCTTACTCTAAATGGATCAAAGAAAAAAAATATTTTATCTGATCCCCAAACTCAAAGTATCATAAAGGTCTTTATACTATTCCTGATATCCTAGAAAATAATTACACCTATTACCTTAGTATTTGAATTGTACTTTAAAATATTTTGACTCTTTCCTATAGCTACATACACATGTCATTTCTCAATGCACTTAACCTTTTGTTTATTGTTCTTACATTGCACTGAAGTTTTCCTTGGCAAACCACGAATGGCCGTATAATTAGTAAATGAATGGTCAGTTCTCCATCTTTATGTCAATTGATATCCTTGTATCTCAAGTGATAAAGGATTCCTAGTTTTAATTCTTATATCCTGCTGCCTACATCTTCTTCCTTCTCATAGGATTCTCATGGGAAGAAGTTGAAACATAATAGTGGTTTGGCAATTGTATGATACTATTAAAAATGAGGATGATTGTGGTTATCGGGAGTAGAAGAAAATGAGACAATGTATATAAAATGTTGAAGAAAAATTTTATTGCAGAGACACATGAAATATTTCTCTCGAGGAAAAGAAAATCTTTCTGCCAATTACATATTTCTTATTTTCAAGCACGGTTCTTCGACATCTGCTGGGAACTCTCAGAAAGCAGAAGCTTAGACTTTTGGCCGTGTGTACTGGGCCGGGATGGCCAGGCAGCAGGAGTGACCCCTGGTGTTCTCTTGCAGGTGTTCACCTTGCTGTGGATTGCTGACTGGATGGTCCATCACTTCTGGAGGAAAGGAAAGGACCCGGACAGTTTCTCCATCCCCTACCTGACGGCCCTGGGCGATCTGCTCGGGACAGCGTTGTTAGCCTTAAGTTTTCATTTTCTTTGGCTCATCGGAGATCGCGATGGAGATGTTGGAGACTAATGTATCCTACAAGCTGCTCTCAAGTTACCAAGAAGGAAAACGCAACATGACTGCCAATGGCTCTTTTTCAGAAATCTTAAATTAGTAGCTTGACTTCTGCCAGGGTACACTTTAGTTGGCCCTGATTCAATTACATGGCCTTAACGTTTTTAAAAGGACTTTGTGTTGAAACCAGAATGAATAGTATTTATGCTGCTTTTCATAGAATAAATGATAATTTCACATAGACATAGATACAAGCTCAAGCTCTGAAATTAATTAAATAGGAACGAATATAGGATGTTTACAATGAATAATTTTGAAACCACATACATAGCAGAAATGTACTTGATTATTGTTTAACTTACAGTGCCAGTTTAGAGGAGAGTTCTCGTTGAGCCTTTCTTGTCTCACAGACGTGTGGTGCCGCAAAGCATACCATCAAATGAGAGGGGCCCAACCAGGCTTTTAATAGCTTTAACTCTACCCACCTCTACCAGCTGAGGGTAGATTTGCCAATTACTTGCTCCTAACATGAGCTACGTATGTTCTGCTGAGCATAAGATAAATCCAGTTGTACCTGCTTCTGTGGATTTCCCTGTGCCATTGCTAATTTAATTTCACCTTTGCGAGTCCTTGGCAGGCTGCCCTTGAAACACAGAATGACCTTGAGCAATCTTTAATGAAAAGAATGGGTCATTTCTGATCACTGATTTGTTGGAAGAATGTCAATCTTTTTCAGAAGATTTAACGGTCAAAAACAGAAGGTAACCCAAGCTGCATTTGTAGAGACAAAATGTGTGAAAAATTCTGTGTGTGTGTGTGTGTGTGTGTGTGTGAGACAGAGACACACGCTTTTGGTGGAGAGCTGAATCTTGGCCTGTTGACTGCAAAGATCATAGTGCTATTAGAACATTAGCATTAGATAGATATTCTTAAACACATTTTCTGATATATTTTTGTCATTTGGTCCAAAAATTTGTTACTGCCCAGAATTTAGTATTTCTTACCTATATTATAATAGTTTCTTTTCATTAAAAACAACTGTGCCATTTAATTAGCATAAGTTTTAGAACAGGCAAGTGATTCGTTTGCTCTTCTAAAGAAGTCCGTTGAGACTTTTAGGCGCACCGTCTTATAAGAGAAGTTGGTTGGTCGTTCCTGTCTGTTCACACCCTCTGTTTGCACAGGCTTCTTTCTACAATCCTATACACTGCTCTGTCTCAAATATTTTTCTAAAACTCTGATCTATATTCCAAATACTTGACCAGCGCCCTAGTTATTCAATAGGTAAGCATTTTTATATAGTTCATTTTTTAAATATTCAGTAGAATCTCTTAAGACCATCAGATATGTAATAATTTAATTGATAAGGGAAGAAAAATGCACATTAACTTCAATCATCATGACTTGAGTTGTCAGTTTGTGTTGATATTATATAAATAGTAGGTTGTTTATACACATGCTGGGGGAAGTCTTCCTACTGAACTCTTTAAAATAAGGGGACTGTGGTTTAGAGTTATATATTTTTGCTTATTTTAAAACTTTAATTATTCCATTCTTCTGCCTTATAATGAAGCTGCTAAGGCAGAGAGCCGAATGAATTGTAGAATTTCTCCTTTGGAGAATTATAATGTCACATAATGAACATTCTTATAAAAGAAAGAATGATTAAGTTACACTGATGAATATTTATCTGCAAAGATTTTTTTATTTAAAATAATCCATAAATAATTTATTTTATTTTAAAGAATTTGTGAATTACTTGTTTACATGTGGGCTGTATGATTCATAAGCATTTATATTTCCCGATGATTTCTACTTGATTTTCAAATAGTGCACAGCAGACCACATTTTTTCCTTGCAAACCACATTTTCTCAAAGCATTTATCCACCACTTTAGTCCAGTGCATTATGTAATCTAAAATACATTTAAATACACTGTATTATTTAGTACTCACAACAGTACCTGTGAATTAGGTCAGTAGATATTTCTTTCTCTACATTACAGTGAAAGAAACAAACTCAGAGAAGTTACATTTTACAGTTGCGTAGCTGCAAAGTAACCAAATTGTGGCTAAAGACCAGGTCTCCCATCTCCTAAGCGGATCTCTTTCTGTGACCCTCCGAATGCACCAGGAGTACGTAATTAACTGAGAAAGAGCCACAGGAGAAACAGGATTGTCTAAAGTAGAGTAGAATATTGCTGCTGCTTACAGATTTCAGACAGGGAAAAACCCCATTTAATATAGCTCGATGGTAAGTATAGGCAACTGTGAATGACTCACGTTCATAAGACCCAGGAGAACACAGATGAATGAATATGTTAGAATAACGAACAATGCCTTATTTCATAGAACATTTCATTGCCACCCCCCTTCCCAGATCTAGCCATTTTCCATAGATGCTGAAAAATAACTAGGATGACTGATTCGAGTTCTATCTCCTTTCCATTTTGCTACCCAGTCGTGGTTATAGCAACAAAATGTCTGAAACACATGATACAGGAAAAAAGAAAGATGTGGAAAAATTGGTCATCGATTAACTGAATTAATTTATAAGAGGGATGTATCTTCCTCTAAAAAATGTTTACTGTTTTTTTGAAAACCTTTATATAAGTGTGCAAATGATAGATGACTTCTTTTATTTACCCACAAAAACCATTTCCTATCCGTCTTACATAATGTAAATTCACAGTGTTTATTTTTATACAGTATAAAAACTCCCACTTTCCCAACTTCTTCCTTCACTAACCTACCAGACACTTTACCCGCAGATAATTTTTCAAAAACATAGTTTTCATTCTTGGCCATCAGCCATTTTTTTCTTTAAAAAAATTAAGTTTCTTAGATCATGATAAAGTGGGAACTTAGAGTAATGTATCTGTTCAAATACATCAACAATTCCACATCATAGACCATCAGTGATGTAGCCAAAGGAAGTACATTCTTAAAATTCAGGATTGGGGCTTTCTTGTTGCATATCTGTGGTGTACTCGACCCATTTATAATGGGCATCTTTCACCCTCGAATTGTTGTAAACTCAAATGAGAATAAAATCGAAGAAATGTTTACCCAGCCTTGTTAGAGGTACTTTTTGACAAGCTACATGGACAGTCAGCCTGTGTGGAACCCAGGAGAGACGGAGGTGATGCATGTATAGGTGTTGTATTGATGGGTATAATAAATTGGATCTATGGATTACACTAGACCTCCAATCCATTGCTTTACCACTTGTTCACTGTTCTAAGCACTCTTCTCATTTTGCAGCTTAGATTCCTGGGGCATCGATCCACATGCCCTCCACCACCACCTTCATACTTACTGCACAGCTCGGCTGGGTAATATGGGGAAGGCACGCGGCTGCTCAGCCAGCTCTTCACATTCATAACCTCAGACATCCAGTTAACCCTAAACTGTCCCGCAGCCTATATTTCTCTGGTTGCTTTGCTTTCTGGGAGATCAGGCTTGTGTCCCCACCACTCGACAAGAGTATCCCTGTCAAGGTCAGTGACAGTGTCCATGTGGCCAAATCCAGTGATCAGTTCTTAATAAGGAGTCTCATCTTATTTGGTTTCTAAAAGGATTCGACAGTCTCCTTCCTCCTTGAAATTCTTTCTCCATTTGGCTTCCAAAAACATCTGGCTTTTGCTTTTATTTTCTACACCCCTAGAAGCCCCTTCTCTGCCTGCTGGTGGTTCTTCTTTAATTGCTAAATATTGGAATGCAGTAAAGCTCAGTTTTTTTAATCATTTTTTTATTGTTCAAGTATAGTTGTCTCCATTTTCCCACCACCACTTTCCCCGGCCCCATCTCCCACCCTAATCCTAACCCCCTTTGGCTTTGTCCATGGGTCCTTTATACCTGTTCCTTTATGACCCTTTCCCTTCTTTCCCCTGTTATCTCCCTGCCCCTCCCCTCTGGTTACTGTCAGTTTGTTCTTTATTTCAGTGTTTCTGGTTATATTTTGCTTGCTTGTTTTGTTGATTAGCTTCCATTTATAGGTGAGATCATATGGTTTGTCTTTCACTGCCTGGCTTATTTCACTTAGCATAATGCTCTCCAGTCCCATCCATGCAGTCGTGAAGGGCAGGAGCTCCTTCTTTCTCTCTGCCGTGTAGTATTCCATTGTGTAAATGTACCACAGTTTTTTAATCCACACATTTTTTTATTACCTCTTCTCTACTTTTTCTCTCTTGGTGATATAACCCATGTCACTGGCTCAAATGCCATCTATACGATTATTCCCAAATTTAGTTCTCCAGTGTAGGGCCCTCACCTGAGTTCCAGAGTTATAGTTCCAAACACTAGCAACCACTTCGAGCTCACTGACACACACAGACGACGCTGTCCATCACCTGCAGAGTATACCCACTAAGGGCTAATCTCCTTAACATGTAAAGAACGTAATATAAACCAGGAAGAAAAAGGCCAACAACAAAATAATAGCCAAAGACAGATGGTTCATAAAAAAATAGATGTTCAGTATTACTCAAGCGGAGAGAAATGCTAATGAAAATCACACTGAGATAAACATTTCTCACTATCAAAATGGCAAAAATTCAAAATCAGATCAAACATTGTCTTCGCAAGGCTGTAGGGAAACAGACACAATTGCTGGTGGTAAATGATAAATGTACCATAAGAAAAGCTCTGTTGAGTGGAATCTGGCCCTATCTACCAAAATTATACATGGCGTTTGTCATTTGATACTGTAGTCCTACTAGGGCCACCATTGGACCCAGGCAAGTGAAGCCTCTGCCCTGGGATCTCTGCCACATGCAGTGGCTGAGATTCAGCCAGGGGTCAGATCCAGTTCATTGTCTGTTTCTGTAAAGAAAGCTTCATCAGAGTCCATTTATACCTATTTGGTAGACCTGGGTAGCTGTGAAAGAGACCGTATGGGCTGCAAGCCTGAAGTACAATATTTACTATCTGGCCCATTGCATGCAAAAAATTTCATACATCCCTGCTTTAGAATGAATTCTTCAAATTTTATTTCTGTCTTCCTTGGGCACCGGGGACAAGCTAGGATCAGCAGGGCCATCCGGGCTGCCCCAACCTGAAACTGATCCTGTATGGGCTCCATCTGCAAAAAGCAATTACCTTACGGTTTTGTAAATCACCATCCAATGCCTGGGACTAGCCAAGCTGAGGGTGAGCCCAGTTCCTGTGTCTCCCCTTATTGGTCAACCTGTGTGGGGTCAACCAGATGCCCCCCGGAAGTCAGATTCCTGCCTACGGGGTAGTTCCTGGGCTCTTCTGGCCAGCCCCAGTTCCAAGAAGACAACATGGTAAGCTGATCATTCTCGCCAGAGAGAATAACAGGTTTCCAGAATGGTACTGACACGTGGATTTGGAGTGACTCACGCCAGACACAGGCAAGTTCAGAGCTCTGGGCCACTGACAGTCCATAGCTAACCCTTGGACGCCAGCCTCTGATCTCTATGGTCAGCATTCCGACTGTGGCCCTGTCTCTCGCCTAGAGCCTTGAGTGTGAGGGTGGTGGGCATCCTGTCCTCTGTGCATCCCTCCCCATCAGTTGTGCCCAGGAAGGTTTCCTCACCCTCTTGCAGGTTTGGTGCCACGTGCCAGGCAGCCCTCTGGCGGTGGCCACGTCTCTCTCTTCTGATGGCTTAAAGACCCCTGCTCTGTGATTAGCCCTTCCAGTTGGCATCCTCTCTTCCCTCCAGTTGATATGGTGGTGATGTGCTCTCCCAGGTAAGTCTTAAACTGCATTAGACAAGGAACAGCCACTCATTGTATGGATGGGACCATTCTTTTCTCTTTGCTCCTGAACCCTCACCTAACCTCCCCACTGGTGACAGTGTGTGGTAGGCAGGGGTTGTTAAAGGAAAAAAAAATCAAGGATGCTTGTCAAAGATGGTAAGGTGGACTTTATTCAGGACCATCACAAAAGGTACAGCGGCCACTGCAGTGAGATTTTGCATGGGGGGAGAGCCATGGGCTCAACTCCAAACACAGAGTAGGCAAGTGGAGAGTGTAGCCAAGTATCAGGGTAGGGGCGAGTGGATGGGAAGTTACTCTGAGGAAACATCAGAGATAAAGGCAACTTTGGCTAAATGGACCTAACAGGGCTCTTGGCTAAAGATGGGCCAGTGGATCCGCGCATTGGACAATAACACAAAGAAGAATCTTTGTCTGCACTTACTGGACAATCCACAAATATGTTAAGCTCCTATTTTCTACTGATTCTATTAAATCTTCATTGATAAATCCCTATAACCTGCATGGGTCCAAGAATTTTGTAAAATATTTTAAAATCAAATTGCTGATGAGGTCAAGCACCCTGCAGAGAATATTTGCCAGGAACCCTGCACACCTACGTGCAACTTTTTGGAATATTTACACTATACAAGCCTCCAACATTGACGTAATGATGTAGGTCAATGTCCTTCACTGGAGCTTCGTTCGTAGTAGCAGAAGATGAGAGAATGCCTGGTGGAACGGACTCTTGTCCCTGGACACCTAAGAACATAATGCACGTGGGAACAGAGGGTGAAATATTCTCCCTTTTGGTAATAATGAGGGACATAAGGATAAGCATTTGAGAAAGAAACACTGGAGGGAAAAACCAAGAAACTAGAAAAGAAAAGTTATGCAGAGGCAGGAAGGAGCAGTAAGGTGCAGAGAAGCGGGTTTGGGGGCAAGGCGGGTCAGTGTGGGCTTGTGAGGCCGTTCTGATTTTTGAACCATGTGATAGATACTACTTATTCCAAAAATAATGGAAAACTTGTACTTGAAATATATATTCTCTGACCCCTTCTAGAAATCTGCTTTCAGGTCATCATCAGGATAGACATTGTAGCAGTTTTCAGTTTGAAATTTTTCATGTGAGAAGAGGCTGAAAGCACAAAAGCAAGATTAAATGTAGTATGTGTGTATAATATTACATTACACAGTGATTCATATTTTTAAAGTCCTTTGTTGCATTAGAAAATATTCATGAAAGTGCGTGAAAAGCTCTGTGTACAAAATGATATATGAAATAATTCTACTTTTTAAACCCTTAAAAGATGTTAAATATTTTTTCCCTCTGGATGTGATTATAGATCTTTTTTCTTTTCTCCTTTTTTTAAAACTCTTCTGTATTGTCCAAATTTTCAACAATAAACATGTTACTTTTATATTTATTTTAAAATGGCTTTATCATTGTTACCTTTCTAGACCTAGATTTGCAGCTGTAATTAGCATTTGACCGATATTCAGGCTCTTAAAAAATTGACCTTGTTCTGCTTAGTAATGATCATTTAATGTATTTTAAAAATGCAAACCTTTTTATTCTTGCAGGTGAGGAAGGATATTCTGTGGGTAGGGCTAAGATATGTACGTTATAAAAGCTGGATGAAGAGTGATTATCATGAGAACACATGTTCCACGATGTTTTTAATGAAATGTATCCACTTCTCAGTGGCATGTGTGCTAAAGGCGTGGATGTTGCCCTTGGGTTGGGATCCTGCCCCTGCTCCTGACTGAGCAGCCCAGGCTTGGGCAGGCCGTCTAATCTCCAAGGCTCCCATTTCCTCTTTAGAAGACTGGGCAGTAATGCTTACCTCATACAGTGCCTGGGAAAATTAAACGAGATAAAGTACATCGAACAAAATAACAGGCAAGAGGCATGTACGTACTCAACAAATAGCTTTTCTGCTTTCCTCCCTGCAAGAAAACTATTTCTACAAGATTAAAATAATAACTGTAAAATCAAAAATTACGGAGTTTGACGTATCTGTGAGAAAAGCAGTCAGAGGTTTCTTTGCTGCGGGGCTCAGAGAACAATTGGGCGATCAGAGATGCCCACTCAAGGGCAGGAGAGCCCCTCCTTGGAGGGCACAGCATCAACGCCAGGCGGTACGCACACACGGTCCATCCTCCTGAGTTCAGGTATTCATGATTGATGTTAATATGTGATTGACATTATGTAGACGGTTAACATTTAGGCAAGAGGAGTGGTCTTCGGTGGAGTCACTTGGTAGATTCTCTTTAAGCTGTAAGATCAAAGAATTTTTGAGAAGCCAGAGGAAGAAAAAAATCACTTTTATATTCGGGAAACCTGCCTGGATATAACCGAGCTTCAGAAAACTAAATTGCTGGTTCACTCACACTATTCTTGCAAGGGGCATTGGGCTGGCAACAGGAAGGAAAAATTGCTACTGAGGAAAAAAGCAGATGAAGAGACGGCTCTCTTGCTTCCACATTTTGGAAGGTAGACTGGTTTTGAGGTGGCAGAATGGCAAATACTGACATCTCCTCCCCTCTCCCCAAGCCCAGAGAAAGGATGGACGAACATAGGAATGCCTTTAAAGCCCTACCAAGAGCTGAAAAGAGTTCAAGTTCTTCATATAAAATGGCACAGCATGCACGCAGTCAGCCCTCCGCACCCGTGTATCTCCTTACGGCCACACCATCTTGAACGTGTGGCCTGTAATGTCACCGCAGAAGAGAAGAGAACACTGGGGATTTGGGCGTTTGTAAGGACCAGGTGTGGAAATGGCTTACATCACATCACTTCTACCCATGGCTTCACCTTAACTGCAAGGCAGGCTGGGAAATGTGGTCTTCCTGTGTGCCCAAGAAGAGAAAAAGGAAATGCAGTTGGGTTGAACGCATGCATTTGTCTCCATCACAGCACTCATGATGTTATATTTGGATATTAAAGGAAGATATTACCCCGAAGGCTGACATCCTTGAAGCTATTTGGGGAACACAAGAAAGAAAGACCATAGAGCTAGCCAACTCCTCCGGGCAGAAAATCTAATAGACTTATGTCAGGCCTGACATCCAATCAGCTGAGGCCAAGTAAGGGCAGGGACACATGGTAACTAGACCATTTCTTCCTCTAACAAAGGGAGGTAGGCAGAGGGAATGATTGTCACCTCTGGGTGCACACCAAGCCAATCTGCACATCAGAGGGGAGGTGGCTTGAAAGGGCACTTTATCAACTGCTAAGAATAGAGCAGAAAAAACCTTTGCCTTTTACTTTATGCAATACCACAACCAGGCACTTTCAGAAGTAAAAATTGCAAAGTTACATAACAAAGAGATAATAAGAGAGAGAACCCCACCCCTTCCAGCACACAGAATATGCACAAAAAATTACTTGGATAATTTTTTTTTAAAATGGGAACTCTCCAGCTGCCTCTACATTGTTTAGGAAGGAAGATAACTTAGATTGAATGTGGCCGAATCCCTCTTCCCTTCATATCAAAATGAGAGTTTCTATCAGTAAGACAGAGACTAGAAACAGCTCCAGAACTCCTCCTGGGAATGAAAAGTAAAGGATTCGATCTAACTCGGGTAAGTTGTATTCCAGAAGCAACTCTGGGCCCAGGGCTGTGCAGACAGTAAAGTCCCACGTGGGTAAAACCAAAGCCTTTAAAGACGATTTCCAGAAGTTTTTCCACCCCCGGGTCAGTAGTCAGGTATCTTTGGGATCTAGGTCTCCTCTGTCTGGTGCTCTACTGCTCTTGACTCAAAACAGCTGATTCTGATTATCAGTTATTGAGGCATTACCACTGCACGTAGAATAAATGTGTGTGTGCACGTGCCTGCACGTGTATGCTGTTTGTACCTGACCATCAAATCCGCACTAGGTGTGATGGTTTTCACCTGATGGTGAACATCAGCACCAGGAGCACCGGGGAGTTAGTTTACACCTGGTGCTGCCTGCGATTTGTTAAACAGTTCTTCTAACATCATTTGAATAGGGGACTTTGTTGTTGTAGCTATGAATAAATATGCATGCTACCTTCATTGTGACGTGTTTTTAAAAAAATTATTGCAAGTGTTTTGATTCTCGAGTACCTTCATGGTTTCTGTTGCTAGCATTTCAGAAATTGAATATAATAACATAGGAGGTGCCTCTTTATAGAGTGAGTAGCTCACGACAGATGCTATTGGACTTGGCATGATCTAGTGACTTCACGTAGCTTAATATTGAAGAGACGGTTCTATAGGCCCCAATGAAAGCTGACCCAGACCATGAGTGAAGCTCACGAGTTTATATTAAGTGCCATATGTGAACCCGCTTCTTCTCTCAGCATTGAGGAGAGTTCAAGGATGAAACCAGGTCCTTGCAGCTCATAGTAAATAATTTTGTGAGTGGGTCAGAGATTTATGTATGAGGAAATTCATAGCAGTTACTGATGAGAGTAAAATTGTAAACCAACTAAATGTCCAACAAACGGAGAGGTGGTTTTAAAAATTATGGCATGTAATTTGCAAAAAATATATAAAATACATATCATGTATAGTTGTAGTTTTCAAAAACATTTAATGGCATGGGAGAAATTCTCACAGTTAAGTGAAAAAAATCAGGGTATGTGTAGTTTGATCTTGTGGATTGCCTTCCACCACCTCCACCCAGGGATGAGGGAGAAAAAAGAAGCCGCTTGGGTTTACCAATTTTCCTGGTAAGTTGATGCAAAGAAACAAATACAACTCAGGTAAGGAGGAGTGCATGCCTCAGGAAGGGGAAGAATCCTCACCAAGGTCAGGGCTATGATTTCAGATCTCATTTTAGGCAAACAGCATCAGAACTCAACTTTATCCATACCCCCATGGTATCCATCTAAACCCCCACCAGACAGAGCAGTGGGCACTGAGAGCCGGGCTCACTGCTGCCCCTGCTGGAGACAACAGGAACTGCAACCCACCTGCAGGCAGTACACGGGCTGTGAAAGTTGCAACCCGGGAGGAGGGCTTAGTGAGCAGTGTTATGTCCACAGGGAGGAGTGGCAGTGTGCTCCAGGGAAAAGGAGCAGGTTGGAGAGACCAAGGGGAGAAGGGAGAAAGTGGGAAGAATTCAAGTGTAAGTGCGGTCCCTGTGGCACAGCCCTGAAGGCCTAGCAGTGTTTCTCACTGCCCCAGATTCAAGTCACCTGAGCGCCTCAAAAACAACCACCCGCTGATGCTGAGACACTGCTCATCACGTCATCTGTGGGGCTGGCCACCGCATGGCCCTACTGCAGAAGGCCAGGGATACAGATAATCAGCTCCCATCCCCCATCCAGTTCAGTAGGACTTTGTAATGACCACTGAATCATCCATTAAAGGACTTCCGATCTCCTTTGGAAGGGGTGTATATCCGGTTCAGAGAAAGGGTCACTGGAGACGCTGGCCTCCTGCCCTACCTTGGGTGAACCACTGCAGCCCCCTCGTGGTGGGCCGCCGAACACTTGTGGGGAGAGGATTAAATAAAGGCCCAGCTTTCCTCTTCCATAAGTGTAGCTCAGGCGGGCTCTGGGGACAGAAACTGGAAGGGGCCTACCACAGGAGTCACAAAGACTTTGAGCTGAAGGAAGATGAGAAATATGTGTGATGTATAACTATGCATTTTCAAAAGATTGGAAGGAAACACACCAAAATAATAACCTTGTTGCCCTGGCTGGTGTGGCTCAGTGGATTGAGTGCTGGCCTGAGAACCAAAGGGTCGCTGGTTTGATTCCCAGTCGGGGCACATGCCTGGGTGCCAGCAGGTGCCCCCAGTGGGGAGCATGTGAAAGGCAACCACACATTGATGTTTCTCTCCCTCTCTTCCTCTTTCTCCCTCCCCCTCTCTAAAAATAAAAAAATAATAATAACATTTATCTAATGGTGAGATTTTAGATGATTTTTCTTTTCATGCTTCTCCATATTTCTCAAATTTTCTCCAGTGAACATGTACGATTATTGTTATATTTTTTAAAGCTATATATCCTACAAAACACTGGAAGCCTGGCCTTCCAAAAGTACGTGTTCTAAATGCGGTTTTCAAGTGACATTTGGGGCTGAAGTATCCACTGTGCTCTAGTGGTTACGACAGAGGTTGTCTGCTCATCGCCCAGGCTACCGTCTGTCCCTCTCTTTCGTGCTAACGTGAAGTTGATTGGCATCGTCACAGGATGGTGATGTAAGGATTTCCTGCATCTTTTTAGGCCGAGCAAGTGATACGGTCTGTATGAAACGTCCAGGAGCACACAGGACAAGAGCTCTTTGTCACATTGTAGGCTTCAGAAACCTCTATTAGACGTTGACTGGGCACAAACATTCTAGCTTGTTCTGTTGAGTATCACACACCGCCGAGTCTACTTAAGCTCTGGTGTGCAATGAAATATATTAGATACAACTTCGGTTACTAATGTGATGTGTTACTTCTGATCAGAGTATTGGAGCGTGTCACCCTTTGGATTCGACCATATCAACCACATTCGTTGATACGCATGCACCACCGGAAAGTAAGATGGTGCCCTCCCGTGTATTAGCAACAGATGCCTGGAAGTAAAGGGTTACACTTAGGAATATGTTCGGCTCATTTAGTCCAGTAAATGGATATGACTAAGCAAGAGGATATCTTGGTTCCTGAGATGACTAGCTCAAATGACAAAGGTCCTTTAAGGGGATCTGAAGGATGGAAGCCTATTCCCTCTTCTGAGTTAATTTTAGAGAGAGGGAGGAGGCGGGAGAGAAACAACAATCAACTTGTTGTTTCACTCATTTGTGTGTTTGTTGGTTGATTCCTGTATGTGCCCTGACTAGGGATTGAACCTGCAACCTCTGCGTATGCAGGCGACGCTCTAACCAGCTGAGCTATCCGGCCAAGGCCCTTATCCCTTTTTCTTTAGCACACGTCTATTAGTCACCCTTGTGATGCAGAAACACGGGTAGGGTTGATTTTGAGGTTTAATTCAAAGATATTATAAGGCATTTCACATGAGGAAGAAATTTAGGCTTCTTTGTTATTTACCCAGAGGGCTGAGTAATTTCAGGGCAAAGGAAAATGTGGTTAGTGGCCTCAGAGGAATCAGCACATTAACCATCCTGCTGGATTTTAAAACTATTCTGTGTGGGTTAATGGATACAATTAACACCAAAGCAAGACACCATATGTAAGTAATTGAGGCTGTTTGACGGAGTTATTGACTACACAAATCTCTGGGCTGTGAATTAGGCAGTCTCACAATTCATTAGAGAATGTAATTAGCAAGCCTTTACTGGATTTCATTATTGGCTCCAGAGCGGATGTGTATGGGAAGCACCTTGGTAGGTAGTTTGCTGAGAAGAAGGCCCAGGTGTCATCATTTCCGTGTTTGATTTTTAGTGGTTAAATATGTGTTTTCAGATAGATTCGGCTTATCAAACTTATCCTAACTCTCCTCACATCTCATCATACCCCTCCCCACCTCTCTCCAGTCCTCAACAGCTCTCTTTTCCCCCAATCACATTAAATGGACTCTTCCGCCCACCGCCAAGGTCCTTCATAATTCTCCCTGTCCCTCATGACATTTGGCTGGTGTCAGGGCTGGCCTCCTCATGGCCCACTGTATCAGCTGAGCTTGCTTCTTATTTTCCTCCAGGGTTGACGCCTGTCAATCACTGGACAAAGAGTCATTTATGGAGAAAAAGGGAGCCAGAAGTAGGTAAGCCCATGGAGCAGGAATGACAAACTCAATCTACAAGGAAGGCAGTCCTGGGAAAGCTTTCCTGAAATCTCATCAGGCTGACCCTTTTGTGCAAAGGTTTTCAACCCTAGCTGAGCATGGAAGCACCTGGAAGCTTCCGTAAAAGGCTGCTGCCTGGTTCTACACGCACAGATTCTGACTTAACTGCTTCAAGTCGGGCCCAGGCATCCGAGTGTTTTGACAGCTCTCCAGGCCTGATTCTAAAGTGCGTCCAGGTTACGAACGACGCCTTAGGAACCAGGTGAGCATCCACACGCATGTAAACTGTGGGGACGGAGTGTTCCAATGAAGATTCGGGTTCAGATTTGGGGTGAGGCTTGACCTTCTGCATTCTTGAAAAGTTCCCAGGTGATGCATCAGATTCCACCACCTGCAGTCTCCCTCCAGGCCCTGTCCTCAGGCTGGCCAAGACACAGACATCTTACCTGTCTCGGCACAAGAGGAAGAACATGAGTTGCCTCCAAACTGAAAAATCTGCCTCCTGAAACTGAGTTTCCTACTGGAAGAAGTACTGCAGCCAGACGACCAGTGCTGGCGATGCTGCGGGGCAGTGGTTCCCTGTTCCCCGTTGTTCTGAGTGGGAGCATCACCCTTTTCGTGTTCTTTCAAGATGCATCTGGAAATTCTAATTCAAACACTGTGGAGATAAAGTCTTGCTCCCCCCATTGCTCGTAGGCAAGCCCATTTGACTAATTTCCGTCTCTGGGTCTTTTCATGGCTACGTCCTTAGCTTTAAACTACAGGCACACCGCAGAGCTCCTGCAGGCGCACTTCCAGGCCACCGCAATAAAGCGAGTGATCACCTTCTTTCTGGTGGAGAGCCTTGCCCTCAGTGTGTAAACAACACCCGTGAAGCACAATCAAGCGAAACGCAGTAGAACGAGGCATGTCCGCCTGTGTTCATCCCTCTGTCTCATGATTCCTTAGTCTCAAGCAGTATTTGCTAATGACCACCACGCAAAATGCAGAACTTAATGTGCACCATCTCCTTCTCCAACACCTTCCTCCTCATTTTGTTGGTTATATTATTTAATAACCGGCTCTTATTTTGGATACTTTTATAACTATAAGTAATATGCTTCGACTTCTTTCTTGATCCTTGTTAGATATTGAGCAAAGTCTAACCAATATTCCTGACCAACATAAAAGATATGAAAGATAAGAAAATTTGCACCCCCTGCCTATTCGTCTGCTTCTCCCTCTCTCCTTCCCAAGTCCTGTGTTGTTGTTTTGTTGTTTATCGCAATGGAAAGCTGTTTACAGAAACAGTGTTAATGAAGAACCGGGGCAGGTGGACCCAATGCACCAGTAGGAAATGCCCTAAGATGGTGCCACTCAAACTCATGCCATCAGAGGGGAGATTCAAAGTCAAAGTCAAATCGATGCCCTTCCCTTCGAGTCCATCAAATACTCTGAATTGTGCCATCATTTGTTTGTTTTGCTTTTGGAATTAATCAATATTCTTGTACAGTTCCCCCGCCCCGTGTTTTAAAATTATCTCCTTTTTGATAGGGAGAATTTTTCCCCATCACTACTATCTTCCAGCTGTTTAATACATTTTGAGCACACTAATGTACTCTGAACTTTCTAGGCTCATTTGCATAGAAGTTATTCTGGGATTACTTTTTGTTACATTCTTCAATAGTTTCACTGTTCTTGGAGCTCATGTTATTGTCTTTCTTAGATTTGTTTTTCCTTTTGACGTAGGAGGTCCTTAAGTTACTTTTTCAGATAAAGTACCTAGGTGTTTGCATGTCTGAAAACAGGCTTTTACATAACTGAGTTCTTGCCTGTCTGAAATGTATTATACTCCCCCAATGCTGGATCCATATTTTCGGTAATTCTACACTCAAAGTCACTTTCCTTCAGAACTTTGAAGGCATTTCTCTACAGCCTTCTGGAATTCAGTGTCGCTAGGAAACGAAGTAGTGGGCAAGAGTGCAAAGCCAGCCTGCTGATCTGAACCCCAGTTCTGCCTCCTGCTGGTTGTATCCGTGGGTATATTCCTCCGTGTTTGCTTCTGAAAAATGGTAGTAATATAATTGCAGGTAAGCCGTGGACTACTGTGAAGATTGAGTTAATGTATATAAAGTGGTTAAAATGTCCACTTTCACACAGTAAGCCCCATAAAATGCTGGCTTTTTAAAAAAATTAATCTCATCATTATCATCATCTTTATATTTATCTTGGGTGTTCTGAGATTTCATAACACTACCTCTATGTGGGCCTTTTTCATTCAAAGAACTTGGTACTTCAGAGACTCTTTCAAATATTTTCCTTTAGTTCTGGAAATTTAAAAAATTAAAAAAAAATTTCATTGCCCTGACCCATGTGGCTCTGTTGGTGGGCATTGTCCCTCAGGGCGAAGGGTCACAGGTGCAATTCGTGGGCAGGGCACGTGCCTGGGTTGCGGGTTTGGTCCCTGGTTGGGGAGCTCACAAGAGGCAACCCGTCAATGTTTCTCTCTCACATCAATGTTTCTCTCCCTCTTTTTCTCTCCCTCCCCCTCTCTCTAAAAATAAATAAAATAAAATCTTCAAAAAAATAATTTCATGCCTTTCATTTTCTCTCTTTTCTTCTTCTTGGGATGTCTTAGTTACCGCATTTTTCAGACTATAAGATGCACCCTCCCAAATTTGGGAGGAAAATGGGAGTGCATCTTATAGTCCAAATGTAGCTCACCTGGCTCGTTGTGGGGTGGAGGGCAGGTGGCAGTGGAGCGGGTTTTTCTTTTCCTATTTTCCTCCTCTAAAACCTAGGTATGTCTTACAGTCTGGTGCATCTTATAGTCCGAAAAGTACGGTAAATGTGGGCCCTTTTGGACTGAGGTTGTGCGTTATCTTTTTTCTCATTTTTCTTCATTTCTTTGTATTGTTGTTCTGTATTCTGGGAGGTTTTTCTCATCTATTTCTTCCAACTAATTTATTGCATTCTGAATGTCTGCATTCATATCTTCATCACAAACTGTTTCTTGCCCTGGTGGCTAGCACCTTGCAGTTGTCAATGGACAGATCTCCGTATCTCTTTGTGGCTTTTAGTTAAATTTGTTTTAGGATCTCTGATTCCTGCTAAATTATCTTGGTTCTTTCCAGAATGTGATGAAAAAATAGTCCTTTATAGATGCTTCACATCTTTCAAACACTCTCTGTATATTTTTCCATAATATTAATTCCACACTCCCATAGAGACATTTTAAAAGGTCACATTTTCCACCTCGGTGTAACTAGGACATGGAATAAGCTCCTTTGAGAACTTTGATTCTAAAGTTATCACTGGAGGAAGCCGCTGGCACACCCGCATCTCTTCCGCACCGGGGGAGGCCGAGGCAACATTTCTCTGGGACCTGCAGCTGCAGGGCCCCC
The DNA here is from genome assembly GCF_022682495.2 of Desmodus rotundus. Classification (NCBI taxonomy): domain Eukaryota; kingdom Metazoa; phylum Chordata; class Mammalia; order Chiroptera; family Phyllostomidae; genus Desmodus; species Desmodus rotundus. The sequence goes on along the minus strand of NC_071389.1, from coordinate 188,717,165 downwards.
AGCAGATCCCTGAGCAGACCAGTTCTGCAGGACGGTTCTGGGCCATGTTCCTGGAGACTCAGCCCAGCGCTGATTCCTCCAGGCCTTTCAAAGATTGTCTAAGATGCCTGACATCCAATAATAAGTGCACTTTCCTAAAGATGACTTTCTAGCTGGGTTTATCCCCCAAATTCCAGATTTTGTTCAAACTGCCCACATGACCTTGCCACGTGGACATCCGATGAACCTCACCTATTGGTATTCATGTCCTTGTGTGATCTTCCTTCCCTGAGTGGGGACAGGCTGGGCATGTCGACTCGCCTCTAGTGGATAGGACATGGCAGACGTGATGGGATGTCACGTCACTAAAGGTGCTCGCTCTCTCTAGGATCATTCACCCTGGGGAAAGCCGGCCGCTATGATGTTGTGAGTCAGCCCTGTCAAGAGGCTGATGTGGTGGGAAACGGAGGCCTGCCAAAAACCACAGGAGCAGATCTCCTCCCTCTCAGCTGAGCTTTCCAGTGAGACCACAGCCCCAGGTGCCAGCTTGACGGCAGCCTCAGGAGAGCTTGAGCCAGAGGCACCCAGCTAAACTGCCCCCGATTTCTGACTCACAGAATCTGTGAGATAATAAAGGCTTGGTTTTTCAGCCACTGAGTTCTGGCACCATCTGTTATGCAGCAACCGCTAACTAATACAGGTGTCACAAATGTGACTTCCTCAAATTACATTCCTCCTCTCATAGTCTTCCCCATCTCCATAAATGGCATAAACCACATCCTTCCACTCGCTGAGGTCAAAAACTTGGAACAGTCCTTGATTTCCCATTCTCTCCTCCAACAGGAACAAGAGAGGGTGAATGCAATCGCCCAGGACGTCACCTTCAACCTTTATGCTGTAATTTCCATTTCTTGCCATCCTTACTATCTGGTCGTTTTATTTTTCCACTTGCCCTTATTTTCTTTCACCAGAACCTTTTCTTTACTAAACATTTTATAATGATATGTCTCTTGGCATGGGTTTTGGGTTTTTTTTAATTCACTGTGCTCAAGGCATAGAATCCCTCCCTTTTTTTTCTGGGAAAATGTCCATTATTATTTGATAATTTCCTGCTCACCGTTTTATCTCCCTGGAATTCCTATTAGTTGGAAATTATACCTCCTGTCAGCAGTTAGCTGGCCAACATTATGAAGTAAATCCCCACCAGCCTTAGCTGATCCATTCAGTCCACATGCCTGTAATTGAGACATTGAGAAATAGCAAAGTGAATGCATAGCAGCAGTGTCCTCAAATTGGTCACAGATTATGACCGCAGCTGAGAGGTGAGTAGCTTAACCACCTCTCTCATCTTTCTTGTTTTCTTTCTTTTTTTTTTACTTCTTTCTGTGGGGTTTCTTTATCTCCCTGTCCTTCATTTATTTTGGCTATTCTGTTTTTAATTCCCAAGGGCTCTTTTTATTTACTATTTGTCCCTTGTTCCTGGCATTTATTCTTTTACGAATACAATGTCCTCTCTTACCTCTTGGAAGTTACCATCTCTGCCTGGTATTTTTATTTATTTGTTTTAATCTTCTCTAGTTCCTCAGAATTTATTTTTTTCCTCTTTGCTTTGTGTGCTTTCTTTTGCTTTGGATGAGTTTCCCAAATATTTGGAGATTCCTGGCTGTATGCTCTGTTAAAAGATAAACTGAGGCATATTAAAACTTTTACGAATTTCTTTGAGCAAAAATCAATTTGAATTGAGCAGCTCCAAACCACAAGTGGTTAGGGGTGTTCTGCCCATAGGCATCAGGGGGAAGAAAGACTTACATAAAGAAGGTGTGGAAGCAAAGAAAGGAAATTAGTTAACTGGCTAGAGCTTAAAGCCTAATTGGCTGTTTGCGATTGGTTGTCCTTGGCATTTTGATTTTGTAATCTTGAGGCATTTACAGGCTTACATGTGGGTTTGCTTATGCAGGCTGCCAAAGTATTAAAGCCACTTCAGTCTAATGGCCTCCTTGTTTAATTAATTTAACAGCTTATATTCAAGAATAAGGCCGTGCATGGGTTTCATTTGCTGACTAATGGGTTTCAGTTTAGAATAATTAGGACAATTGGGCATTCCTCTGGAGGTCATTTCTCTGGGATCCTGAGAGATGTGTCTCTTGCAGAAGGCTTAGTCCCACACTGGGAGGCAAACAATAAGAGTTAATCATAGGATGGAAAACATCAGCAATAACGTATTATTGTCTAAACATGATTTCTACCCCAGAAATGAACTATGCCCTTACTATTACCATCCTATAATCCATGACCAATTTGAGGACATTACCGCTATGCATTCACTTTGCTATTTCTCAATGTCTCAAAGTCATGTGGAATGAATGGACCAGCTAAGGCTGGTGGGGATTTACTTCATAATGTTGGCCAGCTAGCTGCCGACTGGGTCAGAGGTCCCTGCCCAGGCCCTGAGCGACCCACTCCAGGTGACACAGCTCAGACCTACTGTGACTCAGGCAAGGGTCCGCATGTGCCCAGGCCCAGCAGCAGGAGAATCATCTCCAGTGCGCTCTGTCACCGCTCATTCTTACCAGTGAGGCCAAGGGCGTTGTTGGATCCAATTTGCCAAAAGCAAACATGAAGATAATGGCTTCCAACTCCACAGTGACCCCAAGCCACCCTCGTGCCTCTATGGTTTGGGTATTTTTCCCTTTGGTGTTTTCCACGTTCAAGTTCTATCGGCATTGTGTCAGCCCTGTCACATTGCTGTTTCCCTAACCCGAAGAGCCACTACCACCTGTCACCTGAAAATGGGCCCTCCTTGAGACCAGTGCTGAACATTATATTGTTTCCATCCACAGAAAGAAACACACCCCTACATAGTTTTCCCTCTTTGAGTCAGGTGGTGTCGCCCATTGCCCCCATGACTGATAATTAACATTTTTATAGGCTTCCTTAAAACTTTTTGGAAGTATAAATAGATGATGCTTTTCCCAATTAAGTACATGTTACTCATTTGCATCGACTAAGTACAATAATGGATAAAGAGAAAAACGTTCCCTTCAGAGTTGTACAGTCAAGTGGGGGGGAACCCTACAAACATAACTAATATGAGTCTGGCAAGTACTATATTAGTTCTAACACCTCAGAACAGTATTGAGGGAATGGAGAATGAGCCAGTGGTCTCTCTGTGACCCTAGCCGGGTAGACACAGAGCTTCTAAATGACTCTCAGGTATCTGAGTCAAATTTAAAATCAGTAACATTACCTTGTGCTTTGCTGTTATAACTCCCAATTCAGACTTGTAAATTAACGAGTGGAAATCTGAAGTGACAGGCAGGTGTGAAAGAGAGCCCGAAGAAACAGCTGCTTTGAGGAATAATATTGAAAATGTATAAAAGCTGTTAATAAATAAAAAGAAGCCCATATGTGTACTTTAAAAACCCAAAATACTTCTTTCCTGACTTATTCACAATCTCTAAGTGTAAATAGCTTTTCAAAAAATTAACCAAATCTGCTCAGATTTCCAAAGACCCTCAAAGAAGAACAAAGAGTAAGATATGAGCTAATGTAAAAGGTTAAGAAATGGTGGCTGTTAGAAAGGAAAGAGGAGCAAGTGTGAGAGACAGAGCTAAGGCTCACAGTGTGTCTGGGGGTGACACTGAGGTGGCAGGTGGGTTTGCCCCCCTCCCCCGAGGGCGGCTTGAGTAAAACTCCCTGGTGAAGCCTTGGGTTCTGGGCTCTCTTGGAGGACCAAGAGGTTGAGAAGGCTCCAGACCGCCTTGGTCCCCTTCCACCACCACCACACACCAAAGCAGCTCTTCTGTGCAGACTTTCACTGGAACCCATTGTTTGGCAGTTCATGCAAAGCGTACATGAAGGTTATTGATTCAGCATAAAGGGCCACTTACAGGCAGGAGGGACACCTGTATGCAACCTACGTCAAGACCCAATCACACAAGTAGGCCGGATAATTAATGCAAGCCAGACAGACAGACCTTGGGAGGCCTGGCAGGTACTCAGTGAGCTAGAACGAGCAGATCCCACAGTGTCTAGGGCTCCACAGGAAAGTCCAGGGTGGAGTGAAAATCACTGAAGATCAATAGTCTAAACTGAGTGACCCTCTCAATTCAGTCACGGGGCGGGAATGACACGGAAATCCACGCAGGAGCAATGTTCAGAAAGACCGCTTCTGGTCAAGGTTTCACACCTCAGCATTGAAGACAGGCTCTTTCAAGGAGTTAAGAAGAAACGAAACATGAGACATGTAATCACAAGAGAAGTTGGGCATTTACTTACCCCTTAAACTATAGAGAATAGAAAAAGAGGGCTTTGGGGCAAACTTGCACAAAGCTAACAGAAATGGGGTTGTCAGTATTCATGCAGGGTCGGCCAGCTTAATCTTTCAAGGTCAAATTGACTTTTTTTTTTTTTTTTTTTTTAGTTTTGAAATGTATTTTTTAGCAGTAGAATCCTCTTTCAAAGGAAAATCTTAAATAATACAATAGCAAACATTTATTGAGTCTTGGCACACGCGGTGCTTTGGGCTAAGCACTTTACATGTGTAATACGAATTAATTACAACTTCATTACTCTCAAATAGGTAGAGTTATCATGTCCATTTTGCAAATGAGGAAAATAAGAGGTCACCTTGTCCCAGATAACACAACACGTAACTCACCATGGAAAATAGTTCAAAGTCTTCAGGAGCTCATTTGGAGGTTTACCATGGTTTACATCTCCAGAATTAGCATCATTGGGCATTAAACTGGGAAAAAAATTTAGGGATTATCCAGTCAAAAGATTTGGAAACTCTGCTCTACGAAGCCTTAGAGTCGCTTCAAGGAAACAGGAGGTTGCTAGAGGAGAAAAGTAGCCAGGGGTTAAATGTTCTCGGTATTCCAATCCTACTTCTACCTCAAATTGACTTCTAACCTGAACTTTACCATAGACTAGTTTGACCATTCTCTTAAGAACCCAAAAGGTTTGCACAAATTCTAAGAATTAAACTGAAATAATGTGCTAGTCCCTATCCCCCAGCTGCAAGAACTTTCAGGAGGGACACTGCAGATTTGAATTGGATGAAGGCTTTTCTGAAAGAAAAACTGCCTAGTGGGCATGGAGAATGAAGGAACATTAATATCTATAAACCAGACCACAAAATATAGGACGAGCACAAGGTACAAACTTGACTCTTGAAAAGACTTCCAATGACTAGGTTAATCCAGATACCAGGTCTGATAGCATTCATAGGAGGACCCCAGTAAGTACTTTTTAGATGAATAAATCCATGTACCAGGCGCTCTGCCCGACACCAGGGCCATCGTGGCCACAACACAGACATGGCCTGGGGGGTTCAAAGCCTGGTAGATTGAGTGCAGAACGAAGAGAAATCAAAACATTAAAATTTATTGCAGCAGCTATGCAAATGAAAACAGAAAGCCAGCCACTATAACAATTAAAAATGTACTTAGGAGATGGTGAAAAATGTAACTGTATCCCTTATATTTAAGTTAAAAAAGATGGAATTCTCTGGATAAAGAAGAGCCACTAATAATGAAGAATAAAATCAAACCTTCTGTTATTTAAAGACACACCATACTTAAAAATGAAAATTGTATGTAAACTGAAAGGGGGTTAAGCTATGTGAAAAACACAATAGATAATAGCTTACTATTCTACAAAATGTAATGAGGTCCTGCAATATAAATACCATAATTCCTATCGCTACATTGTCAAGGTTGATGAACAGGTAGTTTACACACAAGAAATCCAGACATTTGATTATCTTGTGGGACAATGCACAATTTTCCTATCAATATAAGAAAATAATAATAAATTAAGCTATCTTCCTGGCACCATTACTCATGGCTCCAACTCATGAAAATAAGTTAAAAAGAAAAAGTCCAGTTCTGATAATCAAGGGAAATACATATTCGTATTACAGTGCCTAGTGATGCTGTAAATGGGTTTTATTTTTGTAGGACCAGTGAGAAAATATTGCAATGAGAACTATAAAATTGTTCATATGCTTTGTTCTAGTAACTCTAATAAATCTCAAGAAAATATCTTCTAAGAAAGATATTTTTATAGGAACAATGTTCATAGTGACACTTTACAATCATTGATGTTTCTCTCCCTTTCTTTCTCCCTCCCTTCTCCTCTCTCTAAAAATAAATAAAATCTTTAAAGAATTAATTTCCAGAGGTTACAGGGTGCCAGGAATTACTATCTGAATTGCCTCTAGCCAGAGTGAAAAATTCCATTGAATATTTGAGACACTGAGTAGGGTCCTCGTGAAGGCCACAGCTTGCACATAGAGCTTAATTAGCTCTAGAATGAAGACTACTCTAGACCCCCCAAATGAGTTTTTAAAAAACAAACTGCAAATGGCTCGATCTAATCCACAAGTAATATAACTGCTTGCCATAAAGTCCAAAATCTCTTAAAGGCATACAGGAAAAGCCAGCACTCAACAACAAAAAATTAAAAAAAAAAAAAAAAACCAACCAGCATCAAATCAAAGTTGATACAAATATAAAAAGGCAAGGAAATGTAAAAAAATGGTCAATAGAAACAGACCCCCAAATGGTATATGGAGGATTAGCAGGTGAGAAGGTTAAAGACATGTGTATATAATTTCCATTTGCAAGGACGTAAAGGAAAATGTGATCATCAGAAGGAAAGAAAAGCTGGAAGACTTTAAAAAAGACCTAAATGGAATTTACAAGTATGAAAAATACTATGTCTAAGAGGAAAATTCCACTGGGATTAATAGCAGAAAAGACGTTGCAGATTAAGAATCAGTGAACTTGAAGACATAGCAATAAAACTATCCAAAATGAAACACCTAGAGAAAATAAAAACTGAAAGAATAAACAATGTGTGGTGATGGATGGGACAACACTGAGTGGCCTACTATCCAAGTGGAGTCCTGGACAGAGGGCGGAGGCAGGAAAGAACACGTAAGGGCCACATGCTTCACATTTGACCGGGAGGTTGTTGACAAAAGACGAGAGTTTATTGACAGCAGGCCCACAGTACAAAAAACGTTAAGGAAGTTTTTCAGGTGGAAGGAAAATGAGACCAGATATTTGGAGTTAGGCAAAGAAATAATGGGTGCCAGAAATGAGTTGAATATTAAATTTTTCCTCATTTTTATTTCTTTAAAGGATAATTGATGAATAAAGCAAAAATAATAACAATACACCATATAGTTTATGACGGGCAAGACAAAATGTATGACAACAATGGCAAAAAAGAAAAGAGATTATTTGTTGCAGAGTTCTTACATTAAATGTGCATACTGTATAACATTTTTTGAAGGGTAGACTGTACCACATTTAAAGATGCATACTATAAACCCTAAAGCAATCACTAAAAGCGAACGAGCAAAGGAATAGCTAATCAGCCAAGAGTGGAAAATGGAATCATTAAAAAATAATTAAATCCAAGAAAAGGAAGGAAAAGAGAAGAAAAGTAAAAATGAAAGACAATAATAGAAACAAATGACAAGATGTTAGATTCTTCTAGAAATAGAAGGAATGCTTCCTAAGTCATGTTGTGAGGCCAGCATTAGTTACCCTGCCACCAGATGAAGGCATTACAAGAAAAGAAAACTCCAGGACAGTATTTCCCATGAACATAGATACAAAATTCACAATAAAATAGTGAATTGGTCACTTCGACTTGCTGAGAAAAAGACCTAGAGCTGCATTCGAACTCTGAAGTGAAAAGCTAAAAACTTTCCTCCTAACCCCTTCTACTAGACCTGGCATTGGAGGTCATGGGCAATACAATGTAAGAAATAAAAAGCATCCTGGAGGAAATCACCTAAGACTTCAAGGCTTACTGTGAAATTCCAATAGTTAAGACGGTGATATCGGCATGAGAACAGGCATACAGATCAATGAAACAGAGCAGAGTCCAGAACAATACCACCCCTCCCCATATGTGGTCACTTGATTGTGTGTGTGTGTTTGTGGTCACTGGTTGTTGACAAAGGCACCAACGTGAGCATCAACAAATGACACCAGAGAAACTGGACATCCATATGTTCTTAACTATGGCCCTTACTTCATACCGTGTACAGAATCCACTCTAAATGGATGTAGGCTTGAATGTAAGAGCTGAACTGTGGCACTTCTATGAGAAAACATTGGAGAAATTCTTGGAGGCCTTCGTTGGGGAAAAAAATTATTAAATGGGACACAACCAGCCATAAAATAAAAATGGATAAATTGGACTTCATCAGAATTGAAAATGTTTCCTCTTTGAAAGATACTGTTAAGAAAATGAAAAGGCAAGCCACAGACTGGGAGAAAATATTTGCCAAACACTTTTGATAAAGGACTGTTATGCAAAGTCTATGAAGAACTCTTACATCTCAATGATAAAACAAGCCAATTTTTTAATGGGTCCTTTAGAGAAGATAGGTAAATATGTATAGGTAAATAATATAAAGGGCCCTGGCCAGTGTGGCTCAGTTGGTTGGAGCATTTTTCCATAACCGAAAGGTTGCAGGTTCGATTCCCAGTCAGGGCACATACCTAGGTTGTGTGTTTGATCTCCAGTCCCGGATTTGGGTCAGGCCGTACAACCAGTCGGGGAGCATATGGGAGGCAACCTATCTATGCTTCTCTCTCGCATTGATGTTTCTCTCTTTCCCTTCCTCTTTCTCTAAAAGCAATGAAAAATGTCCTTGGGTGAGGATTAAAAAATATATATAATCACTATATATATATATTTTATCACTATATATGTAGTGATAAATATATATAAATGTGTAATTCATGTATATACAATGGGAAGAATAAAAAAAGAATCAGAAGATAATTTTGAGCTCAATATTCACTGAAGTATTTTAAAAGATTTTTTTTTAAAACAAACTTTTTAAAATAAAAGCTTAAGCTCACTTAAATAGGTGACGGATAGCCATTGATTTTGGAGACAAGATGCCATACTTCCAACCTTCACCTCGCGGCAACGCCGCACCGTGTACGCTTGAAAGGGAAGAACCTGGACCTGAGTGTATCACATGAATCTAATTGGAGAGTTTGCAGAATTTCAGAGATGGCACACCGACTCCTGTCTGGCTCCTCATTTCTAGCTCCTGGTTTATTTCTGTCCGAATCATATCTGTTCTTTGTTGAAAGAGCAGAGGAATCAGGAGCTACCCTGGGTTCTGAAGAGATGACAGGCACTGCGCTCTCCAAGCTCACGGGCGCCTTTTCAAGAAGGAATTGGCATCGGACCCCGCTGCTGTCACAGCAGACTGCGGCCTGGTAAATGAGGAGAGCACAGTGGAAGACCATCCCTGCTGTTCTGCTCTCGTTTGGTTCGTCTCGATCACAGGCCCAATGAGAATCCGTCGCTTTCATTCTTTTGCGATAGGGCTGGGATTCTGTGCCTGCCAAGGAGGCTGCAGCTGATGGATGCTTCCATCAGGCCGCCTGCCGTTGGGCTCAGTGCTGTCAGAACACTCAGAGGCTTGTTCAGAAGTGCGACATTCAAGTACAGTGGCTGGCATGGCGGTACAGGAGATGTACGCGAAAGGCGGATCCTTGCGCCTCTGACCCAGGCTTCTGTCTGCAAACAGACCTTGTCTGCGAGGAAAAGGCCGGGGCTGTGCACTGACCGGTGCGTGTCAATGAGCTTTTTTGGAGCTCGTGTGGCGCAGGAAGAGTAGGAACTTTGAACCTTGGCTGCCTCGTGTACTTAACCTCTCTGAGCCTCAGTTTCCCCATCTGTGAAACTGGGGTAGTGCAAGTTCACAGCTCTTATCTGAAAGCCTTGGGTCAGATGTGTTTTAGAATTCAGAAATGTTCAAATTTTAGAAAAAGAACGCTGTGTAAACAGCTTGTATTACTTAATACTCCAGTAGGGTCCCCCTTAAGAAAGCACATGCACCTTTTCTGCAGGAAAATGTTTGAATTTTCACAGTAAGTGGGATAAATAAAAACTATAATTAGTCTCGTGTTAGTTAAGGTCAGTTTTGCTGCCAAGGGAGCTTGCTGAAAATCTAGGAAAAAGCTTTTGCTTTTCAGGGTTTATAGACTTCAAAACTGCAAGTAAGGGGGTGTGGAACTGGGTGGTAGCCAGGGCCAGTGCTAGGCCATCGGGCCTTTGTGCAAATTAGGGCAATCCACGTTCTGGGTGGTCACAGCCCCTGTGCCCATTACTTGGCAAGCAGGGTAAGAAAAATGCATTCCTTCCTCCAGGGTAAATGTCAAATGGCATCCTCGGCCACGCACCTTTGTGCCACGTACCACCTGTACGACCAGACACAGTGGCTCGGACGACACTTATGCCTCAGGCTTGCTGGAAGAATAAGCAATAATGTAAAATGACCCGCCCCCCACCCTGACTGTCTCTTGTGCATTAGACCACCGCTTCTCAAATGCGAGCGTGCGTGTGAATCATCCGTCTTTTTAAAATAAAAGATGGTTATGTAGGGCCCGGAACACCGCATTTCTAGAAGTTCTCAAGTAATAGCCATGCCCCTGGTCCACCAACCACACTTTGAGTAGTGGGGTTGTAGACCACTCACCCATCTTTCCTCGGATGTCCCACAGGAACTTTATTCAGCAGGTCCCATCCTGACGTTCCGGCCTTCGCAGGAACCTGCTCCTGATGGCCTGGCCACCAGTGATGGCCCAAGTCTCCAGCCCCCCGTTCCCCAAGATGGGACATGCCAGTCCGCCTCGCCTCCTCCTTTCCCTCTCCATCACCCGCACATCCGCTGGTTACGAGAAGCCGCAGATTCTACCCTCTTTAACGGTCCCGTTCACGGTTTTCCAACGGAGTAGACAACTCTTCGTTGTAGAGGTCTGTCCACCAGGGGGCAAAATCACTCCCTGTTGAGAACCACCGCTCTAATCCTGTGATTTTCAATCCCTGGGTCGCAAGCATTTTTAAAACATGAAATACCTGACTATTCAGTCAGGAGCACTGATCTCTTTTCCCTGAGATTGTCACATTAAAAAAAAAAAAGACAATGGCCAATACAACAGCTGTCTGGTGTGAATGAATCAAAATTATACCTAATTTTTGGTCAGATTGGCAAAGATGTAATCTATCTTTGGTGTGCCGCAGAATTTTAGTAATTAGTGTAGGTGTGCGGTGAGTTGAGAAAGGTTGAAAATTGCTGCTCTAATCCCTCACCTGCTATTTCTCCAGCTATTGATTAAGAGCACTTCTTTCCAGGGAAAAATGTGGTGTTTCACTCTCACGCGTATTTTCATGATCCTAGAACTATCTGTTAACACTTCTGGATTGTGAGTCCTAAGAATCCTCATATTCTTGGCATCCCGCACAGCATCTGAAATAGGCAGATGCTCAACACGTGTTTGAATGAATGAGTGAATAAGCACATCCCCTGACAGCTGCAGGTTCCTGGAAGGGATGGGGGAAGCTCACAGGAGATCTGCTCCAGGCTAGAGTCACACCTGGGTACATCTGCAGAGAGAGAGCCTGGCCCTGCAGAGGGAGCTGTAAAGACCAGAGCCTGACCGATGTCCAAAGCCGTCTCCGCCCCAAGATGCTCCCATCTGCCCTCTAGCCTTTCTCTCCTCACCTGTTTCTGTCTGGGCTTTCTACACTGCTGGGAAGGCCATTCATCCCTCCGCTGCTCACCCCAGGGTGCACTGTGCAGCGTGAGCAGCTGCTCAAACACAATGTCTTTACCCTGAACAGTCAGCTGCCTTTGAAACTTGGTTTGGGGCTTACCTGTGAAACCCAGGTTGGCCTGTTCCATCCAGACCCTCAGAATACTCATGGCTCATGCATTCCATTCGGTAGGCTCACAGCCCCGTCTGAGACCCCTACTTTAAATTTTACTTTTGCTATCTGGTTTTTATGTGAAGGCCAACCATTCTGAAAACGTCCAGCTCTGGCTGGTGTGGCTCAGTGAATTGACTGCCAGCCTGTGAACCAAAAGGTTGCCAGTTAGATTCCCAGTCAGGGCTCGTGCCTGGGTTGTGGGCCAGGTCCCCATTTTGGGGCGTGCAAGAGGCAACCTATCAATGTTTCTCTTGAACATTGATGTCTCTCTCCCTCTCTGTCTCCTTCCCTTCTCCTCTCTCTGAAAATCAATAAATAAAATCTAAAAAACCAAAACTTTGTCCAAATGTCCAGCTGGTTTGACAATGAACTGTAATAGACAATTATGAGATAATGTTATAATACTTATAGACAATATATAATATATACACAAACACATATTTACAGGGTCTCGCAGAAGTAATGCCTTCTTGAGTGTGGTTGGTAGGGTAATAACATGGGTATAATAATTTATAGTTGTAATTTGAATATTTCACCTAAAATGTCATATGGTGTGCTTGAGTGTGATATTGTTATGTTACAGAATTATATGCTTATGATTTTGTGATAAAATATTTTGTAATAAAAAAGGGACATTATTTGGGCCCGACCCTGTATGAATGTCTATCTGTCATCTGTCTATCTGTCTATCTGTCTCTCTATCTATCTTCCTTCCTGGCACAGAGCTCCCAAACCCTTGCAATTTCCTACATGGTCAGAGCACCAGGAGCGTCTGCCGTTTGGACACGGGAGCTCTGCTCCTCACACGGGGCCCCTGAACCCCTCGGGAGTCCCTGGGCGATGGCAGTGTCTTTTGTTCTAATGAGGTGATTCTTGGTGGGCTCCGGGGTGGGGGCTGGTCCCCAGAAAGACCAAGCCATGATTAGAAGCGTGGATTTCAGCCCTGCCCTCATTATTCAGAGGGCGGAGAGGGGCCAGAAATGGAGTTCATGATCATCATGCAGAAGTGATGAAACCTCCATAAAAATCCCCAAAGTGTGGGTTTTGGAGAGCTTCTGGGTTGGGCTGGCGAACATGTGAAGATTCTGGGAGAGTGGAGGGCTTGGAAAGAGCAAGGACACCACCCTAGACCCCTTCCCACATGTGTGCCCTGTGCAGCTCTTCCGTCTGATGCTCATCTGTGTCCTTCATCATATCTTTTACAATAAGCTGGTAAACAGTAAGGAAACTCTTCCTGGGTTCTGTGAGCTGCTCTAGCGAATTCATCAAACCCAAGGAGGCGGTTGTGGGAACCTCTTATTTAAAGCTGATTGGTCAGAAGCACAGGTGATTTGTGATTGGCATCTGACGGGGGGAGGAGGTGGTCTGGTGGGACTGAGACCTTCGCAGGTGGAGTCTGAAGCTGTCTCTAGGTAGATAGTGTCAGAATTGAGTTCAATGGAAGGATACCCAGCCGGTGTCACAGAGAAGTACCGAGTGAGAGTGGTGTGAGAGTAAAGGAGAAACACAGGAAGGGAACTGAGTTTTTCCTGTCGCAGCAGCATAGGCGGAAACTTCATTTATTTGGATAGGTCTTCTGGTGTTCTGTGACTGTTTTAGTCTGAACTCTACCCTTTTAGTGTCTCAGCTTTTTTTTTTTTAACATTTCACTTATTTAGAGAGGGGGAAAGGGAAACATGGATATGAGAGAGAAACATTGATCAGTTGCCTCTGTGCCCCAACCTAGGCATGTGCCCTGAGAATTGAACCGGCAACTTTTTGCTTTGTGGGATGATGTCTAACCAACTGAGCCACACGGGTCAAGGCTTTTTTGTTTTATACTCATAGTGACTTTCAATGATAGTTAATCAGTTTTGGCCACTCTGGCTAAAGTTTTAATCTTTCTCCATGTCTGTATGTAGCACTGACACCCCCAGATTTAGACTTCTGGCCTCAGGCTTGGCCAGCCAGTGACGCTAGCTCCCATGGGGTAGGAAGTCACCTGGACCTGGTTGGAATCCTGGCTCTGCCACTTAATAGATGAGAAATTCGGGGCAAGTTATGTAACTCCTCAAATCTTCCGCTCCCTTGTACCTGTGAAAAGGGTACAAACATCTACCTTGGATGTTGTGAGGATTAACTGGAAAGCATTTAACACAGCACAGGGCACATTTTAAGCTAGTTAGCAAAAGTCGGCCACTTTTACGGGCAACTTTCTGTACGGAAGTGCAGATTTGGGGGCAAGGCCACATGAAGAGGGAGCATTCCAAGCCCCCACGACTGAGTTCGTTTGTGCTCAGGTGTGCAGGTGTCATCCTGTAGACGGAGGTCCTTCTTTTTTCATTTCTTTTGTAGGCAGTTTTTTTTTTTTTCATCCTTTTGCCAGTTTGGTTCTAGGCACAAAGTTGTTACTGGCTTGATCCGTCAGGTGAAGGTCCAAGGCCGGACGCAGCCACAAACAATATCCTTTTCTCGCGGCTGGCTTGTCCAAGCCACCGCGAAATCCAAGGCCCCAGCTATTCTGTCACAACGGTATGTTCTATTATTTTTAAAAACAAACATTGAAAAATAAAAAGTAGATGAATACAGAGTCTGTCTTTCAGCCCAGCCTCTTGTGTTTCAAATTGATGGGGTTTCGTAGGAACTTGGAGCCTGCGTTTCCCTGGTAGACCATTTGGAAAGAGGGGTGTAAACTTTAATCCCCATCTTGGATCTGGGTGTGAGCTACTTGTTTCCTACATCTGCTGCTACCTTCCAATTTTTCTTGTTCCTTATTTCTTTTCCTCCATTTTAATCCCAGTCCAATGCTGTTGCTTTAAGTCCTTTCTTTAATCCATTTTGACTTCTATGGTACTACTTTTGACTAAAGCTCCCTTCTAAGGAACCTTCTTGGCGTAAAGCCACACAGGAAGTTTTGAGTAGATCGTTCGAGCATGTCAAAGCTGCAAGGGCTCAGAAGTCCTCTACCTTAATGGTCCTCAGTGTTCCTTGAGTCCAGGGAAGTCCACAGGACATCTACAGGGAAAAGAGGCTCAGCTGGGCCTCAAACTATTCAACCCTAACGTTTCTACTTCATTTATTTTAGATATGAGTGTTCAGCACACAAAATATTTTTAAGGGGCATATTAAAAAAATTAAAAACCACATATATAGCTCAGTTTTTTCATTTTGTAGACGAGGACACTGAGGCCCAAGTGATCACCTGTAGATTGACGAACATCTCCTTGGTGGATGAACTGGGGCTGGTGACCTCAAGGGTTCCCATTTATCTCAACTCTGGCATCATTCAGGTGGGACTGTGTTCCTGCATCAGAGGAAGAGACTGAGGCAGGATGTTTGTGAACAGTTCTCAGCCAGCTTCGTATTTGGAAGCAGCAGTCTGCTTCTATCTGACTGTTCCGTCCACGGCTTGTTATGATGTGGGGACAAGGCCAGTGCTAGGAGAGGATTAGGGAATGGGGAAAAAGTTGGTTTTTTTTATTCTCATGTCAGTTTTGCTAGAATGTCCCTTTTTTGTTTTGTACTGGAATGCCCATCACTCTAGACCCAAGATGCCTGGTAAGCTCTCTATAGTGAATGTACACAGACCAGTCTTCACCTTCCTGTCGGTCGTCCAGGGCCTCAGGGACCCAAACGTGAGGGCAGGCATGTGGGTGCCAGCTGGGCGAAGCTCAGAGCTGCGCCCCAGGAGGGGTTCCCGAGTTCTGTTCTCCACCAAGCCCTCGAGTCTCTGCCCCTCACTTCATGTCTCAAATGCATTCTTGAGAAAATGTTTGAAATGACTTTGGGGGCTGACATGGGATTGCCAGTATTTTATTTTCTAATAACAATTAACATCTACCATCATAAAAATCATCTGAAGACCAAAAATGTAGGAAAGATGTAAGTTGAGAAAGGAAAGCTCTTCCCAGAAAGGACACTCTGGTACCGCATACTAATCATTCTGTCTGGTGTTCCTTTTGCTCCCTTGGTGGTGGGTCAATAATGACCCCACCCTGGCCTGACCCTGGCAATGTCCTAGGCCACAGGCGCCTTGGTTTCTGTAGCTTCTGCTGTGTCAGACAGCAGGCAACTGTGGCACCAATGAAATTCGCTGGCCAGTGATAAGAGGGCATCTCAGCCTCACTCCACGGGGAGTGAACTCAGCTGGGGATGTTCTTGTCCAGTGTGCCGCCCCTGACATTTACAGTGTCCCAAATGAGACAGGGGCAGGCCGTGACAGCTATATCCACTCACTGCATTAAAGAAGCAGTGCATTTCCCATTCATTTCAGGCCCCTAAGCTCCACAGTTTGGACATTTTCCAACCATACAGGACCAGCACGAGGACAGTGGTGACCCGACATGGGGCATGGTGGGAGCCAGGCCGCTGGTGAGCGGACACATTATAAACCACATCTGAAATGTGGCTGAAATGTGCATATACTTTCTAATCCAATATTCTCATGTTAAAATGTTTAGACAATGCATTTAAATAAATTAGAATACAATGACATAAACAACTTTGAGGGATTTCTTCTTTAGCAAAATATAAATCGATCTTTTTTTTTTAATCAATGACGCTTAAAAATGTCCATCGATGGACCTGAAAGAAGCTGTATGGGGGAGGGAGGAGGGCTCAGAAAGGGGATGGACTGACAATTGGGAAACCGGGGCTTGAGCAACAGGTCTACAACTTCCGGACTGTGGGACAGTCATCTGGGGAGACGTGTTGTTTGGCGCCCAAAGCGTGGGATTTGGAAGGCTCATCGACCAGGGTCTGTATGCTGGCTCTCTCTCCAAGGCCACTCACCCTTCGGTAGTCTCCGTTTCCTTACTTTTCACACGGCTGGTGGGACTACCTGGTCACGGCAGGTCTGTTGCCACATACCCGACAGAGTTTATAGACAAACGGAATGAAGAAAGCTCGATTCATCCACTAAACAGACAGGGTCTGGAGCCCCGGTGGTCTTTGCAGTGGCCCAGACTGCTGGCGGGGTCCGCATGCCCGTCTTTCTCTATTCCCTGATGAACGCTGGCAGGACCCCCCACATGCGCTACGGAACATGGCCCACCCGCCCCCATAGTCTTTTGTCAGTGAGCCGTGAACAAACCATACACAGAGAGGAGCTTCTTTTTTCTTCAATTTAATTGAAGTTACTTAGAAAAATAATCAGGCTTGAATGGCTTTTCCTGGAGGAAGGTTCACGAACATGTCACGCTCTCATTGGCAATGTGGAATCCGGCTTTCTTGAACAGGACAGTGAGATACAGGGAGTCCTCTACACCAAGCCCTCTACTGCATACAAACATGTAAGAAACCACACTCCACAAAGATGTTACATTATACATCCATGTGCCATACTGAGCATGCTCATAAGAAAATAGTACAGGCAGCCCCATCGGTACCTGACAAAGAGAAACAGACTAAAATGCACCTGTTAACGGCCACCAGTCAAGCCGGTTGTAGAAGGTCCTGTTGCCTGTTCATAGGGTCCAATTGGTTGTGATGGGAAAGAGCCGGAGGAGATGCTGGTTGTAGGAACACGGGATAGCAATGAGGTCAGTCCTGCTGACATAGGAGTAGGCAAGGGAGGGCTTCTGCTCTCCAGGATTGTACAGAACGGGGCAGCTTCGATTGTGTGTGTGTGTGTGTGTGCGTGTAGGGAAGGACTGGGCTGAGGGATGTGCTCTGAGCACCACCCCCCAGGGACAGAGTCCCCTTGGCTTCTTGCCAGGTTAGAACAGGGACTTTGGCAACCACTGCCTGAGCACTGGTGCAGACTCCACCAGCTAAGTGTGCTAGGGACTTGCTTTTGTTAAGGGAACTTTCTACTGGCCGGGTTCAGACCCTTAAAACCCTTGTTCCCAGGGCTTGGCCACTGGGAGCACTGGTCCGACGGAAGTGTCCACTGCCTGCTGCTGTCCTGTGGCGTCCAGATCCTGAGCAAGCAGAACGGGGAAGCTCACCTGGTGGACAGGCAGGAAGGACGGTCCCCTCTGAGACACCATAGGTCAGCAGACTGCCCTTCTTCCCAGACCGGCTGGGGAGGCAGAGAGGGGGTGTCCAGAGAAGCTGCAGGGATTCCAGCGCTGTGGCTAGCATTCTAGAGTTTTCCAATCGAAAGGGTAAGGTAAGCGGAATGTCCTTGTAAATACTACCCTGACTGTACCTAGTTTTGAAAACACAGCAGCACCCTTGAAAAGTGGCTCGGAGATGGGACACCTGCCTGTACTTTTCTCCAGCTAAGCATGCAATAGAAAGCATTCTCAGTTTTCTTTAAAAAAAAAAAAACACCACAAACGCTTGTTTTCCAGGCACACTTCCACTCATGAATTCTTTTTAACCAAGGACACAGAATACTTTCTACGTTCTGCAAAAACAGTGAATCAATTAAAAAATTTTTTATACCATTAGAAAATAAAATATGAATACAAAACACAACAGGAGGGAGAGTCCCTCATTGCAGAACCACACTGGTGGAGCATCCCCCAAGGGACGCTCTTCCTCACTTCCGAGAGAGGAAACGGATGCAAGAAGGCGATCTGCACGCAGCACTGAGCTCGCTCGCAGAGCCGACCAAAGGCGGACACGGAAATGCGAAACTCAGGAAATCTAAGTGGATTCCCACTGAAGGACCAAAAAGCCCACAGTGAACAATTCCAACCTCTGGAACTGGAGCAGCACTCGTCAAGGGTTGC
Source organism: Desmodus rotundus (assembly GCF_022682495.2). Classification (NCBI taxonomy): domain Eukaryota; kingdom Metazoa; phylum Chordata; class Mammalia; order Chiroptera; family Phyllostomidae; genus Desmodus; species Desmodus rotundus. The sequence continues at coordinate 188,698,767 of NC_071389.1, read as the reverse complement.
ACTCACTCTGCGTGCATTGAGCAACTTAAGACTTGAGGCATTGGGGGACCATGGTGGCCTTATGCCCTCCCCCCTTCCTTCTGTCCATGCCATCCCAAACTTTCCTCCACTCTGCTTGGGAGGGATAGAATTGTTGCCTGTGGCAGAATCCAGGATTCGAACCACTGCAGTTGAATTCATTTGAGGAAGTACCTCTGCTGCTTGGACACTGTGGTGCTGTTTTATTTTGATCTTTTTGTTTTAGTTTTGTTTTTCGAAGGGAGGGTAAGAGAGGCAGCTTTTATCCTGGAAGACCTCAGATGGGCTAAATCAACCTAACCAAAGCATACTCTGCGGAACACAGCTCCGCGAGATGATCTGCGACACAGGGTGGACGACCCGGTCACGTAAGTTCAGAAGCGCCACAGACTCGATGACGCTCTTGGGAATTCACAATGCACAGCACACCTGCAAGGCTATGAGAAGTCCTGCCGAAAGGAAACCGACTTCACTTCTTTGGCCGAGAACTTGACATCCCCTAGAACTGCATTCTACAGAGCACATGTTTAAAGCTGCTGGACAACCTATCTCATCAGCAGAAGCCCTATTTCTGAAGACAGTTTCCTCTGCCTGGAAATGGGGTCCAGACTCCCAATTCCAGGGACAGCCCAAAACTGTCACCCTGCTTGGTAAAACAGGCTGCATCAATCTCTGTCCCTCAAGGGTAGAGTCGCTGCGCCCTTCACAAGGGGAGAGAGCTTGGAAGAAGGTACACAGCATTTATAAATAGCTCCGGCCGCCTTCTCCGGTGCGCACCTTGCTTACATTCAATAAAATAATTTTCTCGGTGAGATGTGGCAGCTGCTGCTCACTGAGCTGGCTCTGAGCTTTACCATACAATTTTAATAGTTTCTGTGAATAAATTACTCATTTTTTTTGTTTGTTTTAGAATATTCTTCTCACCCCTTGGCTATATACTGCATCAAACAACAAAACAAAAATCAAAACTTACCCACACCCCATCCCACCCCACCCCCTAGTATTAGAACTATTATTAGTATTATTATTATATACAGTATCTGCTACCAACTCATTCACGAGCTGTACGAGCGATGTGGCTCACACTTCAACCGAGGCGCGGGAATGGCTGGCGATGGGGAGCGTGTGCAGGCGGTAATTAGCAAGGACAGGAAGTGAACGTTCGCAGCCTTCCAGAAGGAAGGGGGCGTGACTTACCATCACGGAAGGAACGCCGTCCCTGCCTCTCAGGCATGACAGTCACAAAAGTGCAGATGTCCTTTTACCCTTGGGAGGACTTGAGAGCAGGTGCGCATGTGCCTGTGTGTAATCAAGAGGCCGCCCCCGACCTTCGTGAGGGGTAGGAACGCCAGACCATTGCAAATCCCCGAGGGTAGGAACCCCGCCACGGTATTGTGTGGCAAGGGTGGAAAACAACACTTCTACACGGAGGCTCCTGGGCTGGAGATGACAGGAGGAGGCACTGGACGCAGCTGAAGGTCCCCTTCCCTCCCCCAGAGCAGACATCACTAATCAATCACAGCATTCTCCCATGCTATGCCTGGTCAATCTGCTCTGGGGCTTAAAGGCAGGCACTACCAATAAATTAGACCAGGCACATGATAAGAAACATTTTTGCCATTCTTTATGCTGGGCATTGAGCTCGGATTACTCACCAAGTTCTGTGGCCTGCTCCGAGCATGTGGTTTTCAAATTGGGGTCATAGAAAGATGCAGATTTGTAGGGGTCATGGACCTGCTTATGAACAGGTCAAACCACACGTTAAGTCTAAAATATCAGGGGGTTGCTAATTGCCAAGCTGGAGACTCTGTGACCACGTACAGCTTCCTGAGGGCTGAGACCACTGGCTTTGCTCAGGGCTCTCTGCAGGGCCAGGATGGGGTCCAGCACATAGTAGTTGCTCGATAAATACTTGCTGCCTATAAAGCAACAGCCACTTCACCTTCATCACAACTGGCACTGCCAGTTAAAAATTTATTTAGAAAAGCCTACTCTAGCAGACTACTAATTCTGGTGAAAAGAAAAAAAAAAAGCTACAATCAGCTCTCTTATCGGTTTAAACAAAAATTACATTTCTTTAGGGCAAGGGACTTTTGGGTTGATTGAAATCGGTTTGGAATTCATCCCTTGCAAAGGTGCCTCTTTCCATTTATTTCTAGCAGAATTTAAGCACAGTGGCATCAGTACACATCGCAACAGCTGTTATCACACAGTGAGTCTCTGAGCGGCAAGTGAGGACATTCACAGCCCCAAATGAGCCAGCGCAAATGCAGAATGAAACATGGATTCCTTACGCAGAGACACTAGAATCCTGCTGCCACAAAATGAAATCTATACAGAGACTATGTTTAAATAACTATAAATAATATTAATTAGGATTTATGGAATGCACACTTCATGGAATTCACCAGAACACAAGGAAACCTCTGAGACAGTGTTGCAGTATTCATGTCTAAAAACAGGGACGCCCACCCTACTCCCCCCCTGCCCAGGCAGCTCGTCCTTCCCTACTAAGGGCTTTAAATAATTCTCACTATGCTGCTCGCAGCATCACCCCCAAAGAAATATTAATTTACAAAATAACCCAATATTCATATAATTCTTTTGACAAATAAAAATCTTAAATTAAAAAGCACGATTCTCTCCCTCACCCCCCACCCCCTTTATTCCAATTTCAGGTAGCTTGGCACTGAGTAATTGAACATTAAAAAATCGAGTTTGTAGACTTCGTACAGCTGCATTTGGTGCTCTGAGCTGATGTTCTGGAAGAACTCTGTGGTCATTTCGTCAGTAGTTCTTGTGGACTTGGCGTAGGTGGGGAACTTCAGGTAGCTGCCCACTCCCGCCAGCTGCAGGACGTAATTAGAATCCTCCTCCAGCGTCTCGTACTTGCCCACGAGGTCATAGTGGATGTGGCACGGGTGGCAGAGGGAGTAGACGGTCTGCCAGTGTTCGTTGAAGGGCTCCTCGCGCTGCGTGTGCGGGTCGATGAGATAGGCCACGAACTCCTCGAACTTGACGTCGTCCCCTTTGCGCAGGGCCTCCTGGGTGGCGTTCTTCCGCTGGCGCTTGATGATCTTGGTGCCGTAGCGCTTGTGGAAGGACGTGTTGTACTTCTGGGTGAACTTGTTGCGGTAGGCCGACACCAGCCTCTCGAAGGGCTCGCGGACAAACAGGAACTTCATGTAGCTTTTCAAGCGGTGGTTGATTTCTGGGATGCTGTACTGGTTCAGGGTCTTCAGGTTGGCGGAGACATGCGCCTCGTTGGCTGGGATCTCCATGGGGTCGCTGTACTTCCCCCGCCCGGTGAGGACCATCATGAGCCGCTTCCAGTTGGTGCAGGCCACCTTGGGCACGTAGCAGTAGATGAGCTCGTGGTCCTCATCCACCACCAGGTGCTTCAGGTCGTTGGGCGTCAGCACGCGCCGCTTGCGGCTCACGGCGCTGTTGGCCCTGCACGTGTCTGTGACCTGGTCCCGCCTCATCTGGTGCAGGACCGCGGTGTTGGAGAGCTCCAGCTGCAGAGGGGACACAAGAGGAATAGCAATTCAATACTCGTGAAGGACATTTCCACTTGTCACATCCATAACCGCGATGGCCAATGCAGTCCACCAAGGCAGCAACGGACCCCTGAGCGGCCTACCTCCGCATTTCCTATTCTCCACCAGCTAGTTCTGCTCATTGTGCTCCACCCTTCCTTTGCAGAATAATAGAACGATCAACTCCATCACTTATCCGCCACCTGACACATGACTGGCATTTTACTAGAGCTACATATATATCGTTTTCCTTTTCCCTGTACAACAAATTTGAACCGTTGTGGATTTATTTAATAATACCAAGTACCTGCCATTGTGCCAGGCAATGTGCTGCCAGGCACTAGGGATACAGTCATAAAACATACAACGAGGTATGGAGTTTGCAATCTAGCTGGGAAGAAACAGGAAACAGGAGGCTCAGAGAGGTTAAGTTACTAGCTTGAGATCACAGAGCGAGCAACAGACAGAGTCAGTATTCAACTCAGGTCTGTACTATACCCTGACGCACAGCACTCCATCTTCTTGAGTGAAGTGGAAAGAAAGGATGGAGGTCTGGCATTTGTTTGCTCTATTTTAATGCAAGGGGAACCGTTGTTTCTATAAGTCTGTCATTGTGGACATCTGCTGCTTTTTGCTCCCTCTGGTACCAGTATGTCGATTTTCCTCTGCGAATCCACTCTCCATTCTCAGTTCCCTTTTCTCTCAAGCTGCTGAGCTGTGAGAATAGCACCTGGAGGCTGGGGACAGGGAGGAGGACTACAGTGCGGGGAGAGCTAGACTGGGAATGAAGGGAACAGAGCAGAAAGGTAGAGGGATGTATTCCCGGTGGCATCATCTGAACACCTAGGTCCATGTGTTGTTGAAACCAGACCCCCCCGCCTCCCCCACCCCACCGCCAACTCCTGGGCTTCAGTTACATTAGTTATTACATTTGCTTTGGTGCATAAGGTGGGTTGAGTCTGGATTATATCAACTGCAAACAAAATGTGCGGGTATTTGCATGTGCTGGCTTTGAGCTTTTCGTTTCTGCTTTATTCATCTATCCATTCAAACGTGTGCAGATCTACAATGCACACAGCCCTCTATTCGGCTCTGCTGGGAGATACAACCTCTTCCTAGGAGGGCTAACAGTCCAGGAGGCACCGCTGGCAGCCTCCATCAGGAAGGTGTATGTGCACCTCTGATTCAAGGAGCAAACGTTTCTCCCCAAAGGCCATTCACTTCCAGGCTGAACCAGTTCTCACAAACCACTGAGAATAGGAAAAAGGAGGCCACGCCACCTTGGAGTGCCTGCCTCTTGGTCTCCAACACCCAGAGACTTGCACGGGGTGGAGACATCCTATTGTTGCAGGCCAGCCCCAGGTCATGGAATTCAGTTAATATTTATTTTGAATAGGAAAACTCTGACTTTTGAATTCCCCATGTTCTCAGCAGATGTACTCGTCACCTTGAGAGGAACATTCATGCCATTTAGAACAACAACAACAAACTGTCCTAAAGGAAACAGAAGGACCAGGAAGGAAAAAGGGAACATCCATTTTGTCCATTTGAATCGGAGGCAATAAATTACTAAATAGGCAGAGAAACGGGGGGATCCCCCCACCGTCCCTGCCTTTTTTCTCAGCCCCTTTCACTTGGAGGCAATTCTCTGGCCTTCCCGATCCCCAGGGAGGTAACGTGTCATTCAGCAGTGCATTTGGGACCACAGTGGCATGAAAATGGGAACGATGCCACCGTATCACTTCACGTCCAGTCAGAGAGACCGAAAACAACTCCGCGGGCTTTGAGATGTGGCATTTGAGGTCTCTTTCCCTTCCCCTTCCCCCTTCCCCCTTCCCCACGGCGGCTGAGGTGGCAAACGGCACCCCAGTGGCAATGAGGCGTGCACTTTCCCTCCGGAGGACTCTGGGCCGTGGGGCAAGAGAACAAGCATGTTCTCAGTCGGGAGACATAATCGGGCCCCTTCCCAGAGGAGGACGTTCACCTGGGCCCTAGTGTTGAATGTTTTTTTAACAAACCATTTCAATTATTAATTTTTTTAATTTTAACTTTTTATTTTAAAATGATTTCAGACTAGTGTTGATTTAACTTACTATAAACATAGGTATACGTGTTCCGAAACAAATGTAAACATTTGAGGGGCGAACAACAGCCACCTGACGGGTGATGCTGTGTCACTGGGACTGAAGCCCTGCGTGAAACGTGTCGGGTGCTCACGGTGGCTCTGGGCAGATTCCCTGCCACACGCCTGAGGACTCCATTTCCCCACTGCGTTCCCACTTCTAGTCACCGTAACATGACACGACCTTCACTTGGCACGAACTCATCATTTATCTGTTTTTGTCTCTGCCCATTACTAATGAGCCCGAGACAATAAAAATGGGCGTGCACACAGCCACGAGGACCATCACGGACACACGCGCCGTGAGTTCACCTGCCAGCACTAGAAAGGTTGCCCGACAATCCAGAAATGCTTTAATTTCAAAATTTTATCACCAAAATAAACATACGAAATTTATACAATTCTCATACAGAACTCCAGATCACTGGGACTTACTTCTGTGGACCCGTGTGCCTTGATTTAAGAAACCTGGTTAAGGGGAGCCCTGGACAGGTGAGAGGAAGGGAGTAATTCCCCACCACCCTGCCAAAATGGGGCAGCAGAGATTTCTGATAGCAGCCCAGGCTGTTCCAGAAATCTCCACGTTTGTTGAATGACCAACAGCATGTAAGAAATCACAGGGAAACAGCGATTTCTAATCTTAAAAAAAAAAAAAATGCAAATCTGGTCATGCCACTTCCACACTGGTCCCCAAGCAGGGCTCACAGGAGCTTTTGTGACAGTAACAACTCTGCAGCAACGAACGAGTTCCCTGAATAGTAGGGGACTATCCAAGGGACCCACAGCAATGGGACAGCAGGAAGACAAGGGCGTGAAGAGGACTCGGCGAGGAAGAGCAGTTTGCTCCCTTATCACGGAAAGAGAACACCTGTCTTTTCAGCCATGTTTTACCAGTTTCACAAAGCAGAGGTTTGCTGATCTGAAAATTTTCCCAGAGCTGTGAGATCAATCTCTCTCTCCTCTCATCCTTTTCTATACTTCTTTCTCAACGGTATTTGAAGTGACTATAACAAAGGACATACGTGCAGTATAAAACTGAAATAGGGAAAAAGCAAATATACTAACTCAGAGGGCTGTGAATAAGGCTCTCCCTTGGTTGTGAGCTTCCTAGTAGCCCGGGCAAAAGGGGACAGGTGATTAAATCTTGTTTATGTGCTTGGAAAGGAGAAGCATTCCAAATGTTCGGGGGAAAGATGAACAAGATTTTAAGCAATGCAGGAATTCTGGTCAGGGAGAGAGATGGAGCATTCAGAGGGTAGCTCGCCCCAGCTGACTGAATACCAATGTTACGACGCACTACCACCAAAAGTTCACAGGACATTCGGCATTCACAGAATATTTTCATATACACCATCTCATTAAAGAACCTGCTGGAACTTCTCCAGAGCCTACTAAAAGAAGGCTTACATTTTTAACAGACCAGCCCATACTTCCAACCACATATCATTTTGGGAGGACTCACTACCACCAAGTACTAATACTTCGTGTTAGTGGTTCTCAACCGTCAGCATGCATGGACGCCACCTGGAGGGCTTGCTGAGATACAGTTTGCTGGGTGCCACCCGGAGTCTCTGATTTAGCAGGTCAGCAATTTGCATTCCTAGCAAGTTCCCAAGTGCACTAGTTGGCCTGGGCTACCACCACAAAATACCACACACACTGAGTGGCTTAAATAGCAGAAGTGGATTTTCTCACAGTTCTGGAGGTGTGGGCGGGGTTGGCCTCCTCGGGGCCTCTCTCCTTGGCTGGCCTACGTCCCCCTTCTTGCTGCCTTTTCACGAGGTTGTCCCTCCGCACACATTTGTGCCTGGTGTCTCTTTCTTCTTACAAGGACACTAGTCCTACTGGATTAGGGCCTGCCCAATTGGACTGAATTTAATCACCTCTTAAAAATGTCTTTTCTCTTTTATTGACTACAGAGAGGGAAAGGGAGGGAGAAAGAGAGGGAGAGCAACATCAATGTGAGAGAGAAACAGCAATCAGCTGCCTCCTACATGCGCCCCGACCAGAGACTGAACCCGCAACCCAGGCATGTGCCCTGGGTGGGAATCGAACCAGCGACCCTTTGGTTTGCAGGACAACACCCAACCAACTGAGCCACACTGGCCAGGGCTAATCACCCCTTTAAAGGCCATGTCTCCAAGTCCGGTTACATTCAAAGATACCAGGGGATGGGACTTCAGCATACGAACTTGGGGTTGCGGGGAGCCCACCCCACCAGGTGAGGCTGACACTGCCGGTGTGGGGACCCTGCTTTGAGGACCTCAGCATTACACTATGAGGAAATGACTAATGTAACATCTCGCACCCATCCACAGCTATTCTTAATCACAGAACACGAAATCCAGGCTCGTCGTCTGCTGCCGAGAGTCTCCTGGATCTGCCTCCAGCAGATCCCTCCAGCCTCCCAGCCTCGACTCCCTCCGCCTCCCTTTCATCTCCCAAAAGTATAAATTAGGTCAGAGCAAGGGCTGATTCTAGGAAACTGTGAACACGCGAAGTCTCTGGGCTGTGTCCTGCCTTCTCGTTTAGATGTCTATTTTTAATTTGGACATTTTAAAAAGGCATCTATAATTAGTTTAAGTACGAAAGTTAGGGAACTGTTTAAAAAAGTCTTTCAAACTTTACTGTGTTTCATCTTAAAAGGCAGAAGAGCTGGTCTCCCTTAAATTAAAACATCTTCTGTGGTGTTTACAACTTCTCTCAGACACCAGAACCCAAACCGAAGGAGGAGCAGCCTCCTGACAAGCAGCGGAAACCCAGAGACAAAGGTCAATTTGGAGGCATCGAGTGAGGGAGGCTTAGTGAGATCTGCCCTTAACATCCGGTAGTGTGGACCCGGCCTCAGTTTCCCCACTTGAAAATCCTAATGCAAAGCCCTCTCTCAGCTGCCTGGTCGTCACCCCGTGGATTTTAGAATTGGGCGGCAGGGGGAGAGGAGAACCTGATGGCCTGATTTGCTGTGATTCTGTTACATTTCTGTCTGGTCCAGAAATTCTTAGTCTCACAAAAAGACACGTCAGGAGGAATCACTGGGAACCCAGATCCTCGGCAGCCAGAGGCACACAGTAGGCATAGTGCACTGGCTGCCATTTATTGAGCACTTACTACGTTCCGGCCACTGTTCGTCCTCATGCTCTAGACATCATTAGCACTCTAAATAACATTAGTGTTCCCAACTTATGGATGGGAAGACTGAGGGGCAGGGAGAATACATAAGTCACTCAAGATCAGGGAGCTAGACACTGGGGCCCGGGTTCACATCCAGGCAGCCCGTGCTCCCGGACCACGCCCTGTGCATGGTCTGCAGCCCCCCAGGGCCCGCAGACCCACTGGGAGTCACTGGCTCTGGGACATCCATTGGAATCATGGGTCTCAACCCTGGCCGCTCACTGGGAATCACAGGGGAGCTCTGAACACCACTGGGGCCTGGGCCCACCTCAGAGATCTAATGGACTTGCTCGGGGCATGCTCAGCTTCCTGGGGATTCCCAAGCTGCCCCGGTGGGGACCACCACCTTCGAGGCTCTAAGGCCAGAAGCTATAAACTAAAGCATAGACTGGACTTCAGCAGTGACCTGTATGTGATCTTAGGCAAGTTTCACCTTCCTGGTCCCCAGATTTAAGGGACTTCCTACTCAGTAGGGCCAGAGGTCAAAGGTCTAGAGGGCCACCGTTCTCAGATGTCTTTGGGTGTGTCCATAGGGAACCACTGGGAATTACAGAATGCTTAAAATAAACTTTCATGTTTAGAAAAGAAAGGAGAAAAATACTAGGCCTTTATAGAAGTAGTCTGGTCTGAACCTGCAGCAAAACTTAAAGGCTCTAGGGAAGCCGTGATCCCACGTTAACGGACATGAACATGGCCAGGGAAATTGGTTTCTTAGGATTTGAACTTGTCACAAGGGAAACGCCTGTTTGATTGCAAGGATGGAACCTCTGCAGGAGCTTTTCCTGCCTTCCCAAAGCAAACGGAAGGAAAAGGTGCAATGGATGGGAAGCACTTTGAGCCCTAGAAGGTGAAGCAAGGGTGCAGGAGATGCTGGGTGACCAGGGGCTGGGTGCTGACCAGGCTCAGCTGACAAGGTGAGCTGAGGCTCACCGTGGGAGCTCTGTGGGCAGAAACAACGAGTGGAGGGTTCTTTCAGGCTTGTGGTCAAGGGACTTCTTTTGTATGCAGAGTTTAGATTTGATGACCTTGGTTAGGGACATGAACTCAAGTGTCCCCGGAGTCAGCTGGGGGTCCCCGGGCCACTCTAAGGCAGCAAGAGGCCACTGAAACCTCACCCACGTAGTCATGAGGGAATGGAGCCCTGGTCTGTCAAGATATTTCAATTTCTGGAGAGAAGCCAGTAAACCAGATTGTATGTGTAATCTCTGCATTCTTAAGTGTTAGCTACAATTAAAAAACACATTTTTGAAAAATGGCGTGGGCCAAACCCTACTTGTTGGGGCTGGGTTTGCCGGTGGGCCACCAGCTGGCGCCCTCCTCCAGACATGTGAGGGTAGGACAGCCAGGAGGAGGGGGCGCCTCCTGGAGCCCGCAGCCCAGCTGCCTCGCTCAGTGCTCAGTTAACAGGACCAGTAGGCAGTGTGCGGAGGGGAGTTGGGTGGAACTGGGTGGACTGCAGGAGTTCCAGAATGAGACCGGGAAAGCTAACAGTCAGCAGTAGTTGTTGAGAGACACCAGCGGAATCTCAGCTCTCCCCATCCCCTTCCCTGCTTCAGCTTTCTTTGTAACACTTGCCTCCTTCTAACACTTACATGCTTACATCACAACTCACATGCTTATTCTATGTGTCTGCCTTCTAGGATGGAAACTCGGAGAGGGCAGGTAGTTCCCCTGTTTTGTTCACTCCTGTGTTCCCCAGTCCCGGCACATGCTAGACACTTAAGGCTTTGTCGAATGGATGAAGGCACGTGGGGATGAATGACTTGGGGATGGCAGGGATTTTAAAGGCCACCAAGTGGCTGATGAGGCTGCGTGGGCTTCCTGCCGCCCACCCCTGCAGCCCCACCCCATCTTCTCAAGGAGGGTTTCTGGCACCAATCCTGCAGCTGTGCAAGAGATTCAGCGTCAGCCCAGCAGCCAGAGGCCAAGGGAGAGGCAGCTGGGCTCTCGGCCTTGGGTAGAAATGGGCTCTGGGTGGCTGCAACAGCCTTTGATGAGAGAAACTGGTACTTTCCACCCGTCTGGTAAGGCCAGGCAGCAGCAGGAGGGGAATCGTGAGAAGGTGCAGGCGCCAAGGGCCGGCCCGGGAGGGTTTGGCGTGGGGGTGCCTGCTGCCAGGGCGCCCCCCCCCCCCCCCCCTGCAGCCCAGCCAGGTGCAGCGAGAAGGCCTCATTTCCATCTCAGATCAGCTGTTTGGGCTTCCGGAGGCCTGAGCAGGGTGCGGAAGGGGCACAGGAATAGGAATGGGGTGGCTGCCAAGCTGGACTGGCTTCCGATGAATGGTGGCCCGGAACAGGGACAATGGTGGGGAAGGGACACTGCTCCCACGCTGCGCTCGAGAGGCTGGGTTTCCTGGGAAATCGGAAGTTAGAGGGCGGGCAGAATGCGCACCTGCTGACTGATGCTGACTGCTGGCAGGAGGGCGGGGAGGAGGGTTCCATCGCGCAGACTCAGGGCCAACAGCGTCCGCCCGTAGGAGCCACCCACAGGGCAACGCTGTTCGGGGGCAGGACGTTATGACTCCCCCCAGCTTCTCCGTCTGCTCTCTCCCTCCTCGGACTAACCAGCTCTGTGGACTCTCTTCCTGATCCTCTTCCCAGACTCACCAGAATGTTCTACTACTCATATTTTGTCCAAATCCCTTGACCTCTTCAGTCTTAGTTTCCCCATCTGCAAAATGGGGACAATTACAGTGCCTACGTCTCTGGGTCGTTTTGAGGATTCAGTGAGAGCCCGTAAGGAAAGCACCAGTGTGGTGCTGGCACACAGCGGGCACTCAGTAACCAGCCATTCTCTTCATCGTCGTCAATATTTGAGGGCTGCTTCAGACGTGGCCGGCAGTTAGTGAGCACGCTGCTCTGTCCCGTAGCAATTCTCAATCTCAGTGTACGTAAGAATCACAGGGGACTTTGGTAAACTGTGAATTCCAACTGTGCGAAATAGGTACTCCGAGAAACCCTGACTCGGTGGGTCCAGCCGCCCTAGGCACCCGCTCTTGACCACCACCCTGGCGTGGTCCTGCAAGGCTGGGGGTCCTGGGTCCCATTTTGAGAACGGCTGATGGAGCACTGTTTTCACATGAGCAGGTTCTGCAGTTAATATCAAACACGTTTGTCACCTGTGCAGAACGCCTGGCTTCGGCGATTCGATATCTCGCCGACGTAGGAGACGGAGAGACCCAAATGGGGGCAACTTGGATTGGCAGCCATTTAACAAGTTGACAGTCTAAGAGCAGTTTTCCGGACACGTAGAGATTAGCTGTTAATACGTATCAGCAGACCGTCCAGTATGCATGCACTTTCCAAGTAAACTATGGATTGAGAGACACCCAAAAAGGTCAACAGACTTCTTAATCGAGTAGCATGTTTTAACAGTATCTCATTCCTCTACCGTGTAAAAGGTACGCGTGAGCCACTCTCTTGGGTTTTCGTTCTGCGTGTTGTGTGTTTCCTTCTGTCGCAAACAGGAGACACTGAGCCAGCTCTGAGGATGGGGCCCCAAACCCTCCCCCCACCCCTTCCCAGGAGGCTACTCCTCCCCACCCACCACAATCACTGACACACCTCGGGCCCGACAGAGCCACTTCCACCACTTTGACCCCTTTGTCTCAAGCTGCTCCACCCTGATCGCAGTTATATTGCCGTGAACGACGTGAGTTTACCTCCTTCCCTCCTCCAGGCGTCAGGACAGGTCCTGGGCATCTCTGTATCCCAAGTGCCAGGCACTCAGTGCTCAGTACTTAGAAAAGGGTGAACAACTTTGTGCCTACAGCGCTGGCTGGTGTGGCTTAGTGGGTTGAGCATCATCCTGCAAACCGAAAGGTCACTGTTTCGATTCCCAGTCAGGGCACATGCCTGGGTTCCAGGACAGGTTCCTGGTTGGTGACGTGTGAGAAGAACTGATCAGTGTTTCTCTCGCACCTTGATGATAAATAAAAGTGTTTAAAAAAAAAAAAAAGCATATCCCCTGGCCTGCAGCTGCTCTTCACACATAGGCAGCTAAAAATCACAGTTAAAGATTCTCTCCCATGAGGAAAAATGGAGGTCTTCTTCATTTTGAGCCCCTTCCATCAAGGGGCAGAGTGGCTTGGCAGGCTGGCGTTAAAATCTGGCTCCACCACCTACTGGCTGTGGACCTTGGGCAAGTTACTTAACACAGGCCTCAGTATTCTCACCTGTAAAACGGGCACACAGCACAGCACTGACCTCCTAAGCTTCTATGTCAGGGGTGTCAAACTCATTTTCACTGGGGGCCACATCAGCCTCGCAGTTGCCTTCAAAGGGCCGAATGTAATTTTAGGACTGTATAAATGTAACTACTCCTTGACTAGGGGCAAGGAGCTCAGTGCTGCTGCCAGGTAGAAACAAGGTGCTGGGCGGGATAAAACAAGGTGGAGGGTGGGATTCGGCCCACGGGCCTCATGTTTGCAACCTGTGTTCTATGTGATGGTGAAAATAGCTTCCTTTATGATCAACGCACTGGGGGTGTGCAGGTGATGGCCCCCAAGGCATCGCCCATCTTGTATTCAGGCGGATGTGGTGATGAGGTCACGAAGAAATCCTTTGCATTCACCTTCCTTTACTAGACCTCTGCCCTAAGGGCCCGTCAACAAGGAGGGAGAATGGCTGATGTCAGGCTGATGTCACTTGTCCTTCCACTTCCCCTGCCTGCCCAGGGCAGAGGCCAAATAGTGGTGCTCAGGGTGGAGGGGGAGAGGAAGCCCGGGCCCGCGCGTGCCCACATGGCAGGCTCCTGAGTGACGTGACAGGGTTCTGACACCTGGCCTCTGCCAGGCAGGCACGCGGTTGTCCCTAGCCTCCAGCTGACCCAGCCACAGCCTGCAGGTCCTGAGTTGCCCCTTGGTGGGATTTGGATGGTTCAGCTCGCCCCTTCCCCACTGCCCAACAGGTCACTGACGTCCAAGCCCTGTTCTCCATCCCTGGCAGGGACACCGAAACCTGGCAGCTGCCACACTTAGGCTTTAATCGTCAGCAAGGTGCTGGGGCGGGGGTAGTAGGAGGAGGCTAATGCAAAGCGAGATAAGGTTTGTCTTCAGGGAGCAGTCCCCCATTCGAACAGGCCCCAGATGAGGAAAGGAAAGCATTACAATGCAGTCAGTGTGGCAGGTGACAGGTGCTAACACAGGGATTGGGAATACCTGGTGTCAGACTCCCAGACCTATTACCTGCTAGCCCAGCGGTCTGGGGCTTTCTTAACCTCCTCAAGTCTCTGTTTTCCCATCTGCAAAATGGGCAGCCCTTGCCTCACAGATGGCGAAAAGATCAGGTGAGTTACATTATTCACTCCAGCATGTTAAGCGCTCAGTAACCTGGGAGCTCAGTATCTATCTCACAAGGTGGGTGTGCAGATGGCGTGAGATCAGCGTGCAAGCAACGCCCTTTCTTGGTGGGGAATAATTTCCCCAAAAAGTGTTCTTGCGAGGCTGGAGAGGCCAGGAGTTGTGAGCTGGGCAAGAGAAGCAGGGGGTGGGGAGGAGGAATAGAAGTGCAGATGCAGTGGTAAGGAGACCAGGGCACCTCTGGGTCGGGCTTGGTGGCTTATCTCACAGGAGCTGTGTACCCAAAGTGACAGGGACAGGCCGATCTGCTGAAGCTGAACAAGCCACTGGAGGCCACGGTGGGCTGAGGCACCCCACATGCCAGGCCTTCCAGAAAGGAAGCTTCACAGACATAATTACACCATGGGGCAAGGAGGGCCGCTGGGAATCTTTTTTTATACACTAAGTGGCATTCTCTGAGCCAAAGCGATGAACAGAGAGGTTCAGAACAGAGGGCCTGGGGGAAGGGAGCTGCATTTCATGAACGCATCTGCTTCCTGCGGTGATTGAATCCTTCCTCGGAGGCCCTTCAGCTCCAGGGAACAAAGGCACCTGGTGCCAGGTGGGGACAGGCCACCGCAACCATCCCAGGGGAGGGAGCCATGGCCCTCCCTTCTCCACAGCTCACCTCTCACTTCCCCTGCTTGCCCCATTCTCCAGCTGGGCCCTGGGTACAAAACCACCAGGGAAAGGATTCCCTTTCCTCTGTCTCTTCTTTCGTTGGAAACATGTAAAAACTAATCACTCAAAAGGCAGGAGAAATACCCCCAGTCTCTTGGCTCCAGTACTGGTCCGAGGAAGGTGCTGGGCAAAGGGTCAGTGTGGGGTCTGGAATAAGACAGAATGATCTAGAAGAGTCTGGACCAACCTGCCATTCACGAACAAGTCTACAACTCTAAGGTGGCCTGATGACAGAAAGCTACAAATTCACCTGCAGGCTCAGCTTTGACCTTGGCGGTCCAGCTCTGGAGCATGGATCCTCAGCACCAAGCCCGCGGCCGCCCCCACAGCCGATCCACAGCCCAGATCTACATCCCGGGGGCGGGCGTGAATTCCGGGTGCATGAAGGCATTCGGGGCGTGACTACTGAACTAAACGCTTCGGGAGGAGGCCCTGACTGAATACCCTTCCCGGAGTTGTTAAAATTCCCACCAGTAGTTGCTTGGTAGCACATCCCGGAAAACTCATCTGTAAATGGTGGGAAAGGGAACTCCAGTTTTCTTCTCAGACACTACTCGTTACGATGGTGTGAGCCCCGTGGCATGGCTTTTGTCCCCTTGTCCCCAGAAGCCATATTCTGTTCCTATCAAGACCCGCAATGAGGAGGCCTCATCCAGCAGAGGGACACCTCTTTCCTTGGCTTCGGCAAACTGGATTTTCAGGGTGTTTTACACTGACTTCTAGCATAGCACATCCACAGCTTTGCTTAGGAAACTGGGCACCTGGGTGGAGGTCAGAACTGAACCAGTCTCCAGGAAGCCCCACCTTGGCCTGCTCAGGGCAGAGCCCAGCGCTCCCCGGTGCTAAAACTGCACGTGGGTGCACAGCCATCCGTCCACACGGGCATCCCTGGATGCCCTTGATGTGGGCCCCGCCTGCTGCTCGCCTGCTCCTCTGGGCTCCGCCCCAGCTCAGTCAGCCCAGGTGCTCTTCAGGTAGGCCAGCATCCAGAAGGGCAGGGCATTTTCTCTGCGTTTTACAGAAACTTCTAACCAGAAACATCTGGAAATACAGGGGACTCAGTTGGATACCACGGGGCAAAGCTCCAGCTCAGCCCGGCTGGGTGGCGTTTACCGTATAAGCTTGTGAGCCACTGGCCTCCGCCCGGCAGTGTCCTCTCCCTCCCTCCCTCCATGCCTCCCTCCCTCTCTTCCAGGGAGCACAGCACGTTCGGTTCCTCTTCAGTGTGAACTTCCTGCCCTTCCACGTGGGATGCTCTTTCCCCACACTTTCAGAGACACGAGGACAACTGTTTTGTAGGGAGGACCTTGGGGAAGGTGGGATTTGTGGGGAAGGCGGAAAGCATGGTCTCACCTCCCATTGGTCATCACCCATAGGAACCTCAAACTCTAAATATCTGAAAGTGAGTTCTCACCCGCCTCTTCCCACGTCCTTGCCTCTGGGCACAGCACTGTTGTCTGCCCGGGTGCCCTGGACGTCGGCTCCTGCACGGGCCTGGACGGGAATCCCAGCTGTGTGACTTTGGACAAGTCACTTAACTGGTCTGGGCCTCCATTTCCCTATCTCTAACAGGGCTGGTAATACCAACCACACGAATGCACAGTGAGAATTACACAAGATGATATATGTCAAGCTCAAAGCACAAGGCTCCTGCCCTCTTTGCGGACTATACATCCAGAAATAAGTGCTTAAAAATACTTTAACATAATTCAAGAAAGGAAGATTCTAATTCCTGCATCCCTGCAAAATAAATCACCACTCCTCAGTGACTAGCAAGCTGGGGAGGAGGATTCCCAAAGAGACCTGGGAGACCGAATATATTGACAGATGATGTCAATGGCTTGACTCCACTGCTTCTGGCCTCTGACACGAGGGGCATCGGGACAGGGTGCTTTCAGGCAGCCGAACCCCAAAGGGTGTTTTACTATCTGGTAATGCGGGG
Source organism: Desmodus rotundus (assembly GCF_022682495.2). Taxonomy (NCBI): domain Eukaryota; kingdom Metazoa; phylum Chordata; class Mammalia; order Chiroptera; family Phyllostomidae; genus Desmodus; species Desmodus rotundus. Next base: position 188,681,956 of record NC_071389.1, on the reverse strand, counting down.
GACAGGTACTCTGGCCTGCCACCCAACCTGGGGTCTCTCCCATCCCTGGCCCCTTGGAGGGTGGGGCTGGAGAAGGGATGAGATGGGGGATATTCAGAGTTAGGGCAAGAAGGTCAGTTTCAAATGCGGTAGGTGACTTTTTAAAAAGTAAGTGAAAGTCCAGTGATTTAGTTTTCAGGCCACACAGAAGTGCCCCCGGGGGTTAAAACAGTCATGAAAACATGCCAGGTGGATTTCCTGCCAGGATGTGGTCAAGGGCTGGGGAGGTTCTTAGTGACGGGTACGTTTGTTTTGTCCGTCCACAGTATGCACGTGTGTGGGGGAAGCCCTGCTGGCCTCCGGCATGTGAGCCAACACAGGGCACACACGCGGCACAGCCTGGTCCACACCAGCAGAACTCACTGACCCCTGGGAGGCCATAACCCACCATTCCCTGATCCTGAGGACCCCGACATGTAAGGTGCCCTTAGAACTCAATTCTGGCCACCGGAGGTTCAATTTTCTCCCCTGGAGTTAGAGAGCAGAGCTGAGGAGGCGGTTCCACTTTCTCCGGCCCCTGGCCCGAGGCGAGGGAACTCCAGCAGGGGCCAGTGGGCCAGCTGCAAGACCGCAGGGCAGGCTCCACATCTGTCTCCTCACAGCTGGGTCCTCGCTCTCTAGCAGGCTCTCAAAACTGTTTGGGGAGTGAGTGTTCCTTCGGGAGGGCCACGGTTTCATTATTCCAAACCACATTTGGAATCATTACATGCAAGACAGGACAGGGGAGGGGAGGGCAGGGAAAGGAACTAACCTCTCAGAAACCTTTCCCTGGTGCTAGAAACCTGACGTGTCATGTCCCGAATCCCCGCAGCCCTCACAGGGGCTGATTCGCAGATGGGAATACTGAGGCCCAGAGAGGCCTCGTGCTCCGTCCTGAGCCTCCGGGCTGCAGGGCTCCCTGACACAGGTTGCTTGCTCTTCTATTATAAATGTGGCCTCAGAGCCACAGCTTGAAAGCCTATTCACAGGATGGGAGATGCCAGATGCTCTCTCTCCTCTGTTCCCCACCCCTTCCCTCAAGATAAAATGATGAGAAAACTTCTTTCAGGTATGTTTTCTTTATGCCTCCAAACCAAGCGGGACTTGAGGCTCACCATGCCAGTGTAGCCAGAGCCGCCCACCCGCTGGAGGATACTAACCCTCTCCGGGCGCGTTCCTTTGGGCTTGGCTCTGCTCAGGGGTCGGACCTCACTGGCAGCGGTAGAGTAACTGTCTGGGCTCCACCTGTGCTCAGGGCAGGGGTCCTCGTGATGGACACGCCCACTCTCCACCCCTCTAAAGCCTCTGTGAGCAGCACAGCAGCCGTCCAAGGAAGCTTCCGGGCGCTGTGTGCTCTTTGGCTTGGAATGCGGGGGTGGGAGGAGGTAGCCAGTGTCAAGGCAGGCATGTAAACAGGATGAAAGGGAGCAGCCAGGAAGACTGGCCTCGGGAAGACGGCTCATGAGCAGACAGCAGACGTGGCCACATTCAGAAGGATGCAGAAGAGCTGCTGCTTTTCTGTGGGGAGAGGCCCATCTGTGCAGTGATCTCGGGAAGCTGCAGAGGTGCTCCAGAGGGGCTTTGGGACAGGGCGGGCTGGGCCCCTCCCAGGCGGCTGCAGCCCAGGAGCCGGCAGAGCCCTTCCGTCTGCTCCCAGGAGGCCCCCCGGAGAGAGAGGGTGAGGGGTCAGGGGGCCTCCTGTGCCCATGTCTTTGTGAAGCAGAGCATGCAAGTAAGATGTCACGCCCTGGGTGGGACATTTCACAGCTCTTACTGTCCCCTCTTGTTTCAATGCACAAACCAAGTGTCTTTTCTCGGCCACAGCCACTGTGCACTTGGTGTGACCTAGACACACCACTATGATCACACCATGCCACAGGAAGCTGTTTCACACCCAGGCCATGGGCTCCTAACGCTTCTAGCCCCTCCTCCGTCCCTAGCATGGCAGGTGCTCAATAAATGATTACTGGTAAATGACTGATAATTGTTAGTCACCAGTAACTAACAATTGTTCAGACCTTGCCATGTGCCACACCCTGCAACAAGGCTTTTGTTTGGATCAACTCAGTGAAAATCCTTATGACAACCCTCTGTGGCAAGAGGTCATGTGAACAGAGAGGTTAAGTAACTGGTCTCAGGTCACACAGCAAGAGTGGCAGACACAGGATTTCAACCCCAAAATGCTGGCCGCTGTGCCACACTGCCCTCTCTGATGAATGCGTGAAGGAACTGCAGGGGAAGCAGAGGCACTTTCAGAGTCTGCTGGAAGCAAACCAGTGAGTACAAGGCCCAAGAAGCAGGCCCTGGTGCTGCTGGTTTTCAGAGTGGCTCTGCTGTCATCTGACACCAGTCAGCAGAGCAGGGCAGGGGACCAGGGCAGGGGACCAGTGCATCACTTTGCACAGCCAGTCCAGTGCTACCTAGAGCCCCACTCACGGGAGGGGGGACAGATGGGGATGGGGAAGAGAGAGTGCAAAATCCCTGGACTACCGACCCAGCAGCCTGACACACACAGCGGGGAGGGAGGCCAGGAGAGGGGCGGGCTTTCCCTCCCACCGCCTCTGTCCCTGCTCACCAGGCACTCCGCAGCCGCAGCCAGATGCCCCTAGCGGTCCTAGATCCCCTCCCTGGCTCCACAGGGCTCCTGCAAGCACATGCATTGTTTGAGCACGTAACCACACACTCTGCTGACTCTGCCTGTCCCTTTCTCATGTCCCTGCCATGGTGTTTTGCTTGAAGTGCCTGGATCTCACACGCCATTGAACATAAGAATCTGCAGGGCAGACGAAGGGTCATATATGCTCTTGTTAGAATGCAGACTCCAGGGCCCACTCCCCAAAGCCTCTCTGTGCTGCAGGCCCAGGAATCTGCATTTATAACTAATCATTCAGGTGACTCCCTTGCGAAGAAACAGTTTAAGTCTCGGTACCCAATGACTGGGTGAAAACAATCCTCTACGTCAGGGGTGTCAAACTCGTTGTCACCGGGGGCCACATCAGCCTCACGGTTGCCTTCAAAGGGCCGAATGTAATTTCAACTCCTTAACAGTTAAGGAGCAGTTAAATTTATACAGTCCTAAAATTATTTCGGCCCTTTGAAGGTAACTGCGAGGCTGATGTGGCCCCTGGTGACAATGAGTTTGACACCCCTGCTCTATGTGCACATGATCTCTCGTGATGTGCCGGGTCCCCCTACATCAGCACAACTGATCAGACGGTCCGGACGGGAGGCGCAGCACCATGCGCGGAGCAGAGAGCTGAAGTTCAAAGAGCCGTGAGCTCAAGGAGACAGAGCAGGAGGCCAGCTCAGACGGCCCTGGCCTATCACAGGCCAGTCCAGCCATATGTCTGCTTCTCGGCCTGCTTCTCTTGAGCTGTTTCTCTCTTTTTTCTTTCTTGTGATAATTCTTACAATAATTTTAGAAACTGAAGGTAATAATTAGAGGAAAAGATAACAATAAAAAGAAAATGAAAACCTTCCAAACTCCCATTAACTGGTGGTAATCATCAGTGCTTTGGGGGGTTCCCCCAGCTTTATTCTCCTGTTTTAATTGCTATCGCACTGTCTTAGCCATGGTTCCCCTGTCAGCAGTTAGCTGGGAACAAGGGTGGGGCTGCTTTCACTGGCCCTTCAAGGGTGAGGAAGGCACTGGCTGTCAGCCTTGCCCCTTTCAGCCCACTGCCCTCCTCAGTGGCCAATGGCCCATCATTGTCCCTCACCTGTCCCCTCTAGCAACTGGAAGAGCAGGTGGCACCTGGGAGGGCAGGGCGAGGAGCAGGCTTCCTGGGCAGGGCTGGGGTCTCTGGAAGGCCATGGCATTCAGGACAGGATTTCAGGGGTCTCCACTGTTCTCTGGAGTTGAACCAGGGGGACCAGAGCACCCTGCAGCCAGCACTTTCCACAGGGACAATACAAAACGCAGAGTACCAAAGCACTGTTTTGAAAACACAGGTGCAGGGACCCTGTGATCCATCGTAACCGCAGATGGACGGGTGGCGTGTCTGAGACTGCTACTCCAGCTCCTTGCTTCTTAGAGAGCACAAACTCAAGCTGATGCAAACTGACCTCAGGACTCTTCTGCTTCTATTTTATTTTATGTTTTAAATAAAGAGAAGTTTGGAATTGAAGACAGTTTGATTATTTCAGATGCTTCTGAACTGAGAACAAGAAACCTGTGTGCTGACTGTAGGGACGTCCGACTTCCCCTTTTCTCTGACTCTGAAATCCAGCAGGCTCCTCAGGGCTTCCCCATAGACACAGCTTGGGGGAAGTGTTAAGGCCAAGCCTGAAGAGATTTGCAAATTAGTTCTTTGGAAGGCTTCTAAATAGTGACTGATTACAATCTCTATTTCTGAAAGGAACCACTTCCTCAATGAGAGCTGCAGCCCATGAAAAGGAGGTGAAAATTCTCCTGATGGAGAGCAATGAGCAATCACCATTATAGTTATTATTATTATTATTGTTTTCTAAAATCATGCTATGTCTAGAGGCCACCCACTCTTTTAATACTGAACTTTACCCCAACACATTCTGAAAGGCACAGTTGGTTAACTGGTTCCACCTCTCCGTCCCCTTTGCCTGCTGACTCCTAAGGCCCCTGTCAGGCCTCTGCTAAACTGTGGCTTCCTGGGGGGCCTTTTCCGAGCATGTTAGGGGGCGTGTACTCTTCCTCCACAGCCTTCCTCATGATGCTGTGACCATTGGCTTGTCCTCCCCCAGTCCATACCCTCTGCAGTCAAGGGTTGGTTTGTTGCATTCTCTGTGTCCCCAGAACCTAGAATATTGCCTGGCACATAGTAGATGCCCAATAAATACCTGCTGAATGAGACCAAATGAAAGACACCGGAGAATGAAATCTGTCTTCCTTGGGACCTGAGTGTAGATTTCTGATTAAATTGGACTATAAAAGCACATTAACTCCACTCATTCAGCAGTTAACCTCATTGGCAGGGTGAAGGATGGTGGACTGGTTGGTCCGATCTCATCACCTCCACTCCACCAGCATCCAAGAAACCACGCCAGGGTGTGGTGAACCTGCTTCCCTAGAGCCCGGCATGCCTGAGGCCACCCACTCCTATCGACCTTTTTGTTAGTTCCCCAGCCCTGCAGTCAATTTCTGTTTGGACTGGCCGAACTTCAGTCACCTGGGCAGACGCGCCACGTCCCGCCTCGATGTCAGTTCTTGGATGGGTTAGCCCGCCTACTGCTCCCCAAGGGTTGAATGGGATGAGCTAGGAGCACGCATTGACTTTAAAGGGTCTTGAATGTAGGAGCTTGGAGAACGTAATACAAAATTTGACCAATCAAGATCCTAGGAACCCCTGACCATTGCCAGGGGATATGCACTATTCCTTCTAGAAGGTTCTCTTAATGTAACTTGTCATTGCCATGACTATCCCATCAGTTGGGGAGAGATGTGGCCAAATAAATGTTTACTTTTAGAGCCTGAGACCCACCTGCTCACAATTATACTGGTGACCTAAGGCAGCTTGGTGGGCCACCCAAAACTGCCAAGTGGCCAAATTTGTCCTCCCCAATCATTATTTTATTATGTAACCATTTGACATGCCCTAGACTTATCCCTAATATCTTCCCTACTCCACCCACCAAACGTTGCCTGCCCCACAGCCTACTCTTCAGGGCCCTGCATTCTCCTGGACAGATAATGAGGTTGTTCAGAATAGTCACCCTTGGAGCGGGTTCATTAAGCGTGCGTTCCAACCACACATAGTTAAATTAAGCCCAGTTAGAAAACTCATGTGTCTAAGAAATTCCTGAGAAATCCCACCGTGATGTCTCAGCCCTACAGTGGGTTTATAGCAGCTTTTGGTGCCCCTCAAATCTTAGTACACCCCATCCTAGTCCATTACACCAATATACCAGGATCACCCTTTCTAAAACATTCCACTCCGGAGCAGGGTTGTGGACTTCCTTTGTCTGGGGGTGGGGATGGGTGTGTGGAGATGGGAAGGCAGATGCCCCCTGCGTCTCCTGCTTCCCAGCTCCTGGTGGCCCACCATCACCGGGGTTCTCCTGTTTGCTTTGTGGAAAGAGTCCATTTTTAGTTTGTCCCAGCAGGTTCCAATCCTGGACCTCCGGTTTATACCACACCCTTTTAATTACAAGCCCCTTAGGTTTCCATTTGAATCCAGCTGTCTTGGCTTTCTCTTAGAACACACCGAGGGGCAGGTCCAGTGTCCACTTCAAGCTCTGCACTGGGGACAAACAATGCGGTCTTCATTGGCCAGCAAAGACCACCCAAAACCCAACTCTAACTGGTCTGTCAGATAATGAAAAGGACAAAACTCCTTTGAACTTTGAAGCTGGACCTAAAGCAAAGGATTAAACAGTCTTTGGTTACACAGTTTGCTAAGGATGCTGGAGGAGACACTAAGGACTCCTTATGAACTATGCAGTTACTTCTCTCTGCCGTGCGGGAGGAGGCACATTTGTCCTCTGTCCTGTCCTCTGAGTGACACAGTCCCAGCAAAGAATGCTTTCATCGCAGCACGGTTCTTGGCTTAAGACTTCACTGGTTTAAGAGATGGATGAAGAAGGTTTGAGGATTAAAGACTGAGGAGACCTCTGTTGTCCAGTGCTACATCCTGATTACTCAGGACGGTGGCCACAGAGCTGTAGGGAAGATCACCCAGCACCGTTTCCATTGGCCGCCGGGAGCCACACAGACTGAGTCTGGGGACTGGTGACCGGCCCAGGGGTAACCTGGCCGGGGAGACTTGACCAAGAAAAGCCTTCCCTGCCCATGGAGCAGGACAAGCGCGGGCGAGCACGATGACCGGAGTTGGAAGCCAGGCTCTGCCGCATCACAGCTGTGTGACCCTGAGCAAGGGGCTTAGCCTTTCTCAATCCTGAGACTCATTAGCCGACTGGGGAGAACACCCACATCTCGAGCATTAGGAGAGAAACCCCGCAGGCCTGCCTTGTGCAGGGCTGGGAGACACAGGAAGGCATGCTTCAGAATGTTATTACTATAAAATTTATTATTATAAAATACTATTAGAAAAATAGTATTTTCAGCTTTATTGAGGCATAATTTATGCTTCGAAATTTGAAAGCCGCCTTAGAACTGTCTAATCCAATTTTGAGCTGGGAAAACTGAGACCCAGAGAGGTGCACCGTTACACCCAAGGCCACACAGCGCACTCCGGCAAGGCTGGCTTCAGGCTGTTGTTTGCCTGTTTTGGCACCACAGCCTGGTGCTCGTCAAGCCAATGGTTATCTGAATTCATAAAGCAAAGAAAAGAGCAGGAATAGACGAAGAGTTACCACTAATTGAACCCTTCCTGGGTTAAGGGCCTCTCGGGTACTATCATTCAATGCTTTACCTTTTCATGATGAGGGTACTATTATTTTAAGATGCAGAATTGAGGCTCAGAGAGCTGAGTAACTTGCCCAAGGCCACACAGGTATCAGATGAGTCTGACACCGGAACCTGTGCTCCTAAGCCGATAGATAGATACCCTTACCACCCACCTCTAGTCTGGAAGTGCTGACACAGGGGCGGGGGCAGGGAGGGGGGAGAGAGAGGCCCTGGGCTGCCTCTGACACAGGCTTTCCAGATCCAGCAAAGAAAACACAGACTGCCGCTGACACTGGAATCCCAGATTACTTTAGGAGGAAGTGTATCCCCGTACTGCATGGGACACATTTACACTAGAAAAAAGTTTATTGTTCATCTGGAATTCAGTGTGGACTGGGCGTCCTCTATTTCACCCGTAGGCCCGACTCTTACAGGCCGCGGTTAATTACATGGCCCCTTCGGTCTCCGATCCTCTCCTGTAAAAGGACAGCTGATCTCCAAGGCTCTGTAAGTCAGTGCCTCCAGGCGAGGGAAGGACGGGGGATTCTCCAGGGACCTGTGAGCAAAGACCAGCCCAGGAAACTTATAGCGCAGGTGCAGGAGAGAGGCCCGAGGGCAACTGCCCACCGCCCCTGCCCCCCACCCCACAAGACCAATGCCTCCATGTGGCCTGACTCCCGTGGGCAATGACATGGGCAGAAAACCACCCAGGGCTCTTTTAAATTGCGGCACGAAATCCACAACACAGACTGACCATTTTAACCATTCTGAGCGCACAGTTCTGTGGCGCTACACAGTCACCTCATGGAGAAGCCGTCAGCACCGTGTCTCCACAACCTTTCATCGTCCCAGACTGAAACCCTGTCCCCATCAAACACTGACTCCCCTCTCGCCCCCCACCCCCCAGCCTCTGGCAACTTCCCTTCCACACGGTCTCTATGAATTTGACTATTCCAGGTCCTTCTGCGGCAGAGTCATACGTCATTTGCCCTTTTGTGAGTGGGTCACCATGTCTCTAAGGTTCATCCACGCTGGTCGCATGCCTCAGCATTTTCTTCTGTTAAGGCTGAAGAGAATTCGTGTTCTGTAACTTTTCTCTCTGGGGAGAGGTACTGAAAACACCCCAGCAGCTCTGCTCAGTTTTCTGGACTCTAACGGGACAGGAAAGAGCCCTCCCAGGACAGGGCTGCTCGGAGTCACAGCCATCATAGGCACTGAGGGCAGGGTGACCGAGGCAGCCCCCCCTGAAAAGTCTGATTTGGACCCCCCACCTCCTGGGGAGGGGGCACCTCTCCATGCCAACAGCCCAGCAGTAAGCCAGAGGCAAATACATTTTTATTTTTGCTCTAACAACACACCTTACAAAAGGAGGGATTTATGGAAGGTGGGCAGGGAGAACAGTAAATTCGAGCTTGGCTGTGGCCGCAGACTTAGTTAGCGCACAGGCCGCGGGCTCCCTAACGCCACTGTGCCCCATGCCCCAGACTGCGCGCCCGGTCCAGGCGCTGAGGGCCTCAGCTGCACCTCAGTCGAGGGGCTAACAGGGCAGCGCCCACAGGGTGGGGGCGGGGCTTTGTCAACACGCAGCCCGGCCCCTGGGCTCAGTGGGTGCTCCTGAGAGGCAGCTGTGTTCTGGAAGGTGGGCACGTGGCAGCTCTCAGAAGACTCCGCCCCATTGGACGGTGTGTGCCTTGGGTAGACTGGCAGTGGGGTTTGGGGGAGAGGGTGCATCTGGATGAAGAGGATGACTGATTGTGCAAAATTAACAAAATTAAAAGGAAGAATCAGACAAGCCCCCTTTGCCTCAGGTCATATTCTCTGGTAAGATGCCCACTGGCCGCCTTCTGAGACAGCGGATGTCCCTATTCCTCCCACGGGGACCCTGGAGCCCTGGAAATGTTCTCTGAAGAGAAAACAGCCCCTGAGGTTCAAAGGGTCCGAATTCCACAACAATGTTTGGCTGCAGACTTGGGGTCTTTAAACAAAAAGCATGTGTCTCAAACTGTCACCTGGGCCCTGAGAAAGCCCGCTGTGCTGTTCCACGGGAGCCGCCAGCGCCCCTCCGGCCTCGCAACCAGCCCCTCCCACAGGCTGCGGGGCGCTAGGTCTGGGTGTTTACAGAAGAAAGAAAAGGGAAGCGGGTGGAAGGGGTCAGAGAAAGAGCAACAGGGAGACTTTGCTGGCCTCAGTCCCTGGGGACCTGCCCAAGCACCCGCTGCCCGCTGAGGTCTAGGCTAGTACCTTCCATTCGCCTTTGGGTCCTGCCTTTGCAGAGCACTTGCTATGTGACCCTGGGCTAACTGTTAACGTCTCTGTTTTTTCTCACCAGCCACGGTGAGACGTGAATGAGTGGAAGCACACATGCTGCTCACCCCACAGCAGCTGGGATGTCATGAGCGTTCAGTGAGGGTTCTCAGTTCTTATCATCACACCGTGAAAGTCCTCCGAGGCACCCTCGTTGTCACTGTTGTTGACACTGCTGGCTGCTCCCACAGCTCCTGCGGGAGGCGCTCCTATCCTCACAGGACAGGCGAGGAAACTGAGCTCAGGGAGGATGTACAGGGCCAGAGTCCGCCGAGCATCCTCCGGCTCCTGTCTGGGGGGAGGGAAACTCTGGAAAGAATCGAAATCTCAACGTGAGACGTCTGCACCAATAAGGGTCTGACGGGGCACCACGGCGTCACCCTCCTAAGAACTCAGGGACAAGGGCCAAGAAAGTCCTTAGTCTCCGCCCAGACACACATCAGCCTGTCCTGTGATACGCCCTGGTTTGTCAGTGCCAAGTTTAAAGTCCTCAGGGGGCTGATACTTACTGGAGAGTTCTGGAAAGATGCTATCTCCGTCTCAGCCTCAAAACGGTCCTGGCTGACTTCAGGGGCTTTGAGAAAGGCCACAGATACCAGAGGGAAGCAGAGAGACACTCTGCAGAGGAGGGACCCACTTTTTTTTGGGGGGGGGCACAAAACCAAATGCCCTTCCTGTTCCAGGGTTTGTCTTTCCAATAAATTCCCCTTTGGTTTTAGCAGGACCGGTGGGTCTCTATCTTTGCGAGCAAACATTCCCCAAGAAAGACATGACTAGAAAATGGTGAACCCAGAGAACCAAGGATCCTGGGGCAGAGTGAAGGGTGTACTCGATGTCCCCTCTCCCCATCCCTTGGGCACAGCCCCTCAGGCTGCTCCTGTGACCCTCCCAGAAGGCTGAGCCCAAGAACCCAGGCTCACTAAGGGAGGCAGATGCGGTGGAAACCGGACTAGAGTGTTCTAGAACACATGCAGTTGCTCTCAAAAGCCCCAGAGCAACAACAGCTGAGCAGCCAACACCCCACACTTTCTGTTTGTGTCATTTTCTCTGTTTTCTTTTTTTTCCACCCAAATTAGATTTCTAGTCACTGATCCTCTCCAATTTTTTCCTTTTTTCATTAAAGAGCACATCAAAAGGAAAGCAAAGTGTGTGGCGTTCTCCCTCCAAGGCTGAGCCTCTGTCGGCTTTGTTCAGCCTCGGCGGCCGCCCCAGCATGTCTGCTGCAGGTTACTCTCTGTGACGATTCATCTCGAGGGGAAATGGGTGTTAGATGGCCGTGGTCCCAGGGACACCTGGGGGGGACTCATCCAGCCAGTGGGGTGAGTATGGCTGCGGGAGAGGCTGTGTGGTAGCCTCCGGGGGGCAAGGGGAACACAGAACCAAAGGCGAACTTACTGTCCCCAAAAAGGCAGTGACGACTGCCCAAGTCCCCAGAAACTTGGGTCAAGTTTGTCCTAGTTTGACATCAGAATTGTGAGGCTGAGGACAAGCTTATGGCACCTTCTTTGGGTCCATCTTCCCTGTTAGTGAACAGGGGTAAGTCATGGTACTCACCACCTGGGATTGTCGGGAGGATAAAATCAGATGGTGTAGGGGAATGCCTGGCACATAGTAGGGCCTCAAGAAACAGGGCTTGGTAAATATTCTGATGCCATCCCGCCAGCTCTGCGGGCGTGCTTCAGGAGGGGTCATTTCCTGGGCTCCAGATGTCTCCAGCAAGGTCCACGAGAAACCGGAGAAGCCCAGTCACACAGTTTAGAAAAAGCAACATGTTTGCAAGACCACAATGGCCTCAGGCCCAAAGTGTGGAAGAGCCTGGAAGGCAGCGATGGTCTGGGGAAAGGGATGGATTCCCATGTTCACTTTTACTCCAGGAAGTGGGTGCAAGGTGAAGAAAGCTGTACCTGGGACTGCCCGGGGGGAGGTGGAGCCTCAGGCCCAGCCGCCCCTCCCGGAGCACCTCCAGGGGCCGGCCACTGCTCCAGCCAGCTCACACTCTGTGTCACACCCCTGGGCCTGCGGGCCACCCGGCACCTCTTTGTACTGAAGAAGACTTAAAGTAAACGAGGAGGTCCAGCTAAAAGGGGGTGTTTATAACTCAAAAAGTGCTGATGTGACAACCAGCCATTTGCCCTGAAGTAGGTATTAGCTAGAACAGCATTTCTTAGAATTAGACAAGAACTATGAATAGACAGTGATGCTGTGTCTGCAGGCAGGAGCCTCCAATTAATGGCAGGAAGCCTCTATTCCTGTCGAACTACAGCCAGTATTGTGTGTGTGTGCACTAGAGAGAGAGAGAGAGAGAGAAGTGAATGAATGAATAAATTACAGATGGACAAGGGGACAGGGGATGAATGTACTTGATCTCACGCAGTCACCCAGAGACCCATGGACAGGAAAGGACAGCATTTCACACTATAAGCCAACATAGCATTTCATCACTGAACCCTTTTGTCCAGAAGAAAATGCTGACATCACTGCAGAGGGACACAGGGACCCCAGATCTCAACCCTGGCCCTCCCCAAGCTGGTATTCAAACTGGGGAGACCAGAGTCACAGGCCCAGGAGACAGTGCACTGGGGGTGATGTGGCACCACGTTCCCCATTCTGGAACCGCTGCCGCCCAGCCAGAGTCCTGGGGCAGGGCTCGGAGCCCAGCCCCCACCGAGCGAAAGAGGACGGTGGCAGGGGAGGAGGCTGGGGTCATGGCTGCGCCCACTCTGCACCCTCGGCCTTGGTGGATGTCAATCCCCCAAAGGAGAGATGTTTTGCGGTTGCGGGCATCTTGGAAAGTCAGAGAACCTTTCCTGGCAGCTCGCTCTTCAGGCCTTCAGTACAGTGGCCTTTCTGCTCGGCAGCCTCCCTTTCTTGTCTAATTTAGACGTGGGTCGTAATGAGGGCTGTGTCTCCTCCTCTCCCATCCACACGACTGGAATTGCTCATTAAGGAGACCCTGGGAGACCAGCCGCACTCAGTCACTCTCAAGTGTTGCATCTGCTCGCTGCATCTTCCGGCCACCAGCTACAGGAAAGTCCGGGGGGGTACGCCGGGGACACCATGCGATTCTCCTCAAGAGCAGCAACTCCTTACTTACCTACAAGGAGGTGGGGTGGGAGGGGGGTGGATTAAAAGCAGCCAACACCCCTGGAAGGGGCAGGGGGGCAGGGAGAGCTGTGACAATATTCATTTGGCAAAATTAAATTAATTCTTCATCAGTAACATGCGGTGAGGCAGCCGGAAGCAGGAAACATCTAAGCAGGGTGTTTAGAAGCGGGGTGATGTTGGCCTGGCCAGATAATCGTTCTTGGCCTCAGCTTCCCAATCTGAGCAATGGGAACAACAGGTCGCAGCCACCTTCAGTTCAGCACCTAGAGTTTTATTTAAAAACTAAGTCTGATATTTGATACTATTTTCATGAACATTGGAAATATTTGTCTTGAACAATATTCACTGTAATCAGAGAATAAGGATGCAGTAGAATCTCAAGAAAAAAGAAAGAAGAAAGAAAGAAAGAAAGAAAGAAAGAAAGAAAGAAAGAAAGAAAGAAAGAAAGAAAAAAAGAAAGAAAGAAAGAAAAAAAGAAAGAAAAAAAGAAAAAAAGGAAAGAAATCCTGTATCCTGCCCTTACTGAGCGGTTGTACAACTGACATGAAATAATTTGTGTCCATGGCAGAGAGGCAGGAGAGCAAACCAGGGGAAAGCAGTTCTGGAGGCTGACTCCCTGGGTTCAAATCCCAGTTCTGCCACTGATGTGCTGTGTGGCCTTAGGCAAGTCACTGAACCTCTCCATGCCACGCTTTCCCCATCTGTCAATGGGGGTGACAACTGAACCTACTCCCAGGGGCTGTCGTGAGAATTCAGTGAGGGAATGAAAGGCAGTGTGTGCTGGGTGGGGTCGTTCACAGAGTAACGGCTCCATTAGGACCAGTGCTGAGTAGGAGGAATGCCGCTGAACGCAACGAACGCAGGCGCACCGGAGGGGCTGCACGAACGTTTCCCGATTCGGCTTTACTTTCCTGAGGATGGGTTCACCAGCACCTAGGACGGGCTCCAGAGAATGGCCACAGCACAGATGCCTGGAGTTGTGCATTTCAGAAAGAGCAACCAAAAAGGAGGTACCAGTTCTAAATCCTTCCCCCTCCAAAACTGGTCTGGGGCAGGTAGCGAGGTTCTGCCTTAGCTTTCCCATCTTCCTGCACACCTGCAAGTCCCCGTGGGAGGTTGACTAATGGTCCCCAAAGATGTCCAGGTCCTAATCCCCAGAACCCATGAATATGTTTTGCTACTTGGTAAAGACAGAAGGAATCAAGGTAGCAGAAGGAGTGCAGGTTGCTGATCATGTGACTTAAGATAAAGAGGTTAGCTTGGTAGCCCAGGTGGGCTTAATGTATTCCAAGGACCCTTTAAATGGGGAAGAGGCAAGAGTCAGTACGGGAGTGATGTGATGTGATGTGAGAGCCGGCTGGCCATGGCTGACTCTGAAGATGGCAGGGCCCGTGAGCCAAGGAGTGCAGCGGCCCCCAGACGCTGAAATGCCCTGACGTTAGCCAAGCGAGACGCATGTCAGACTTCTGACCTCCAGAACAGCTATGAATGCGTGTTGCTTGAAGCCATTACATTTGTCGAAATTTGTTACAGCAGCAACAGGAACCTAATACATTCCCAGATGTTTCCTTCTGAGGCGACTTCTGGGCCTGAGAACCCCGAGAGGGCTCAGTGGCATTTGAGCCCCCTCTGCACCCGCACCCTGGTTGGGGCAGTGACGTTTACATTTACTCACTCTTTCAGCAAATGCTTTTTGTGAACTTGCCACCTGTCAGACCCAGCACTAGGTACTGGGGACACAGCAGTGACCAGGACAGACAGGCCCCTACCCTCAGGGAGCAGAGCGGACACAGACCTTTAGCAGGTATTTACGGAGGAAACACTTCTATGACGCTTACCGTGCGCCAGCCCTCCACACGTGAACGCGTTTGGCCCTCGCCGGCACTCTTGAGCGAGGTGTGGGGCACTGGCATCATTCCCGTTTTACAGATGAGGGGACTGAGGCACGAGGCATTTGGGTGATGTGCCCAGAGTCACAGAGCTGAGTGGCGGCGGACCAACGCTGGGACCCAGGCAGTCTTTTAGACACTCTTCTATGCTGCATCTAAAATGTCAGGGAATGGGGACAGTCCCAAAGAAGATGTAGGTGTGACCGTGGCCCCCAAGGTGTCCCTCAGCCTAGAGGATGGCAAGTCCCCATTTACAGAGGTGATGCTGGTTCCGGGGCCGAGATGGTGTATGTGAACGTAAGTACTAACCAGGGTTACGGAGCCCTGGGCGCTCCCTGTGCAAAACCAGCACCACCGACCAGAGCCCAGGGCTGGGGCTGCACCTTTCTCAGGGCTTGGCAGGGACCCCAGGCTTGCGCCCGAGTGAGGCCGAGCTTGCCCAGAGTCAACAGGCCTTTCTTGACTGTTCATTCTCAGCGAGCACAAGGCCGTCCATTTAAACACTGCTCCAGCATCGCTATACATTGGGTAAGCTCATCGAGATTCATAGGGTGATGCTCACTCGCTGAGAGCCAGGCACGACACATGAGCTCATTTATTCCAGCAACAGCCTGCAATCCCAGACCCATTCATCCCTGAGCAACATCCCCCGAGGGGAGGGGGGAGAGAGATGGCAAGGCTTCCTGTAGGGGGGAGGAGGGGCTAGCCACAGGAGCCTAGATAAGAGAAGGGAGGGGGCTGGCGTGCCTGGAGGCTGTTGTGGGAGCCAGAGAGAGCAGTACAGCAGCATCTGGCTGGCTTCACTCCCTCCACATGCACCTTCGACAGGCTCCTCAACCCCTTGGGCCTGGCTTTCCACATCTATAAAGTGAGGAACAGTGATAGTCCTGCCTAATGGGGTCGGGGAGGGTTTAGTGACACGATATGAAGCGCTTTGCTTGGTGGCCGGCGGCTCGTGACCACAGACGCAGCGTGAGCTGTGACTGTGTCATGCAGTCTTATTTATTCTTTCACAATGGCTCAGAGAGAAGCCACCCTACCCTTATGGTCCCATTTCACAACTGAAGATCTAAGACTGCCAGACAGGCCAGAACTTGCCCATGAACTCCTAGCAAGTCAAGGGTCTGGGTGGCATTTGCACCTAGGACTCTAGACTCGGCCCTGCCTCTAGGTCAGGATTTGAACATTAGGTCTTGAGATCCAGGCAGGTGTGGGCATCTGTTATGTGCCCTTTACATGCCATTAGAAATTCTTATACAATAAACCATTCAGAGTATGGATGCCACAGACACCAGGAACGGGGGGTCCTGCCCGGGTTTGGTAGGTGTACCTATAATGCTCCGAGTGGGCAGTGCCAGGCAAGCAGCCCTGGTCACAGGACGCTATCTTCGGCCAGCTGATTTCTCTCCGGGCGGGCTCCATCTCAGACGTGCGTGTGCCCGCTGTCTCGTCTTGGCCAAGGATTGTTGCAGAAAGTCTGGCTGTGTCGAATCTCCAAGCAGAATGCATGCGGCTTAGCCACATCCCAGAATACCTGCTGGCCTTCTGAGGGGGGGCCGGGTGGAACTAACCACAGCCTGGCCCGTGTTTGAAGAGGCTGAGCTCCCAGGCTGCTTGACAAGGCACGACTGTCCTCTGCAGCGACCAGGGGAACCTCAAGAGCCCTGTGCCCTCCCAGCCCAGCCGTGGCAGTCAGGGGCTGGAGTCCTTTATTGAGTACACTTTCTTATTTATCTTGGGGGTCCTGTAGGGGAAGGTAGGAAGGGGGTCTGGACATGCTTTCACAGAACAACAGAAGACTGTCCCCAGCCAAATGAGGGGAGGCTTTAAGAAGCGAGGGTCAGGGACGATAAGAACCACCCAGCTATGCTGCTCGGAGCTCAGACTGGTATCGCCCCATAAATGGGGAGAAAGAGCTCCCATCCTTTCAGCCCAGGAGAAAGGGCATTTATGCTGGTGAGGAGAGTGGGGTGGGCCTAAAGAGTGATGATGTCCACTTTAAGAGTTTACAAGCAGCGTCGAGGGACTGTGGAGGGAGAGAGGCTCTGGCTGAGCAGGAATCCTCTTGGCTGGTGGTTGTGAGGGTTCACAGCCAATCAGTGTAGACGTGCCCGTCTGTCTTCACAATGAATGCTTTCTACGGTACTCCGGGGTTCCGTGGCTCTGGGAGAAGGTGGCTGCTTGGGCTTTGGAACCAGGCAAACCTGGATTTTTATCTCAGCACCATGGCCTTCTAGCTGTGTGACCTTGGACCTGTTACCTAACCTCTCTGGTTCTAATTTCCTCATGTGTCAAGAGAGGGTAGAGTTAAGAGGTGAGGTGGCTGCACGGTGCTTTCCTTCAGGCTCCCAGTAAATACACAATCAAAATGAATCATCTGCTCCTTTGGCTTCCAACCTCTCCAAGGGAGATGAAGCACAAAAGAGGGGTTCTGAGGTCCAAACCCCGGTTTTCCCTCTCAGCTCACTGTGCCTCCGCTTCCTCGGGTGTAGAGTGAGAGTAATAGTACCAGTACCCACCTCAGAGACACCGAATGGCGTGACTTATAAAATGCTTCAGCGTCTTACACACAATGAGTGCTTGGGAAATGGTGGCCGGGTGTGGCTTTTCCATCCTCCAAAACTCATTCCCGACCCCACCCAGCCCAACCTTACTTTGTTCTGACCCCATCAACACGTTTCCAAGGAGACTCAGCTTCTCCTGAGACTATTCCTTTACTACTTACATCGGGTGCCCATCATTGCGCCCCTCCCACAAAGTTAATTTGGTGGGGGTGGGGGGTGGTGGCGGGGGTGGTCAGAAGAAGCACCCGGTGAACCGTGCTGAAGCCTCGAGAGAGATTTTTCCGTCTGTGGCAGTTTCTCATTTGCCCTTGGTGGAGCGAGACACGGCAAACTGGTAAGCTGCCGAGCCTGCGGTGGACTCAGAACCGAGCAAGGCAAGTCCGTCAAGGTCCTGTGTTTTAGTTATGGCCTTTCAAAGCTGTTTCATTTTCCCAAAGTTTCCAAAGCATCCTTCATCCTCAAAGAGCCCAGCTGCCAACTTGACGTTGTCCTCTGAAGTCCCATTTAATTCACCCCTGGAGGCACTGCTTCAAAATGACACTACATATGGCTGAGAGGAGAATTAGCCTCTCACTCCCCACCCGCCGCCCCCCAAATTTGGATTCAATTAGAAATTGGCTGGTGTTGTCCTTGGGTTCTTCCCAAGATTAATGGAAAATCAACATTAAGGGCATTTCAAAAAAAAAAAAAAGAGCCGGTTTTTTATTCACAGAGGAAGGGAAGGAAGGATCATTTCTCAATGCCCTTTTCTACCATCTTCTGGTGATGTCCCCGCCAGAGGCTTCGGGATAAATGTGCCGGAAAACAGATCCAACCCCTGATGGGACTCCGTCACATCCACTTTCTTCGCTATTTTTTAAAGTACTTGTTATTTATTTGGATATATGAGCTATGCAAATTGCATCAGGGGTGGGGGGGTGGCAAGAAAGTATCAGGACCTCCTACAAAAGGAAGCTCATCTATCAGCCAGTGGGAAAATCAAGTCCATCTGGACGCTTCAGGCACCATTTTCGAAGGGACGGCTTTAAAAAGCATCCCAGCTCAGGAAATACGTTCAGAGGACAAGCCTATCCTGGCATGAATATGGTTTTACGGAGAACCTGACCTCCCCGCAAATATTAATATTTTATAATTGTATCGGGGTATTAAAATGGAAGGTTCCGCCGAAGCTACATTATACATTAGGTGCTGGAGTGCAGGAGACTCTGTAAGGGAGGGGTCGAGTTATCCGACCTCATCCCTGACACACGATCCCACTGAACCTTGACCCCATCGACACAAAAGGCTGGGGTTTGGGGTTTTCTAGAGGTTTCCAGGAGAGGGCTGTTCAAAAGCCACAGATCCCACCTGCCCACACACCCAAGGTGGGGATGTGCACCTTTCCTTTTAACTTGAGAGAGTGGAGCTTTGAAATCACCCAAGACCTTAATATACGTGCCTCCTACCATTTGAGGGGCTGCATCAACCCCGTCTGAGGCTCGAACCTGCGACTCACGGCAGCAGTGCCGATGTGTAAGAATGCCTGCTGAGCTGGAGGGCAGCCGACCTCTCAGACCTCGTCAGGGAAGGGATGCAGGTGGCTTCTGGGGGACCAGATGGGGGCCTCCCTCCAAGGAGGGCTGGCAAGGGTCATCCTTGGGCATGCACACAAGGGGCTGCCTGCAGGGGGGACTATGGGATCCCCAGGCCTTGGGGTGGCAGGAGCTGAGGAACGAGGTGGAAGCAACAAGTTGGAATAGTATCTCATTAGGAAAACTGGGACTGTGAAGTCTGCAAGAACCCCAAGTGCCATGAGAGAAAGGGCTTCGGGGCCAAGCCAGCTGACAGCGGGTAAAAGGGCTTGACTTTAAAGGAAAAATTTTAGAACAGCTTTCTTGAGATATCATTCCCATGCCAAGCAATTCACCCATTTCAAGTGATTTCCAGTCTCTTCACAGAGTGGGATGTCCACCATCACAATTAATTTGAGAACACTTTCATTACGGAAAGAAACCCCGTGTCCATCACTGCCCTCTCCTTAGCTATCACGCCCCCTCCCCCCCCCCTCCCCCAGGCCTAGGCAACCACTAATCTACTTTCTGCTTTTCTGAACTTGCCTCTTCTGGACATTTCCTAGGAATGGAATCGCACAGTATGTGGTTCTCTGTGACCGAATGTCCTGGCTCTGCCACGTCCTAGTCCTGGGTGCCTCGCAGGCCACAGCAGTCCCTTCCTCAAAGGGAAGCGGTAAGGGTTAAACTTGATGTCCCCAGTTCACCGCTTCATTTGATTGGATGCACCCACCCTCCCTGGCCTGGCCTGAGCTGGCAGCTGGTCCCGCCCCCCAGCCTGCCCACACTGGTCACAGCACGTCTGGCTGTGGTGGCCGTCGTGGTTTGGACAATGTCTGTCCTTCCACCAGACGCAAACCTCTGTGAGGGCCACGTCTGCGCCCTTCGCCTTCCTGTCCCCAAAGGTGCCTGGCATGTGTCAGAGCCGCGCGAAGCATTTATTTGCTGGCTGATGACAGGGAAACAGAGGGAGACGGAGAAAGAAGGCCCTGGAGCCCACGGGGTGGGGCGAGTCTGTGGGCAGAGCGGCTCACGGGTCTCCCACATGTGGATGCCTCTCGGGAGGACCAGCAGGCAGCGCCAGATGGCAGACCAACTCTGCTGCTTTCTGGTTAAGTTTTATGTGTTTGTTTTTCAGTTTCTTTGTCACCAACATCTGCTGCTCTGTATTGTTCTGGAGGCAAAATGTAAAGCAGAAAACAAGTCTGGGCTTTCCCCATCCCTGTCCTGGGCGTCCTATTCAGACAGAACTTGCTCTTGGACCCAGGATGGCTGCCCCTACTCCCCACCCTAGTAACCTCTCTCTGTTCCTGCCTCCCCCACTCTCGTCAACTCCTAGCCTGCAAGCCAGGTGCCAGGAACCTAAGAAGGTGAAAATGGCACAATTTTTTTCAACTGATGTCCCCCAACGCCTTATACCAGAGCTTTCTGGATGCGGGCGCCAATCCTTCTA
Organism: Desmodus rotundus; assembly: GCF_022682495.2. Lineage (NCBI taxonomy): Eukaryota > Metazoa > Chordata > Mammalia > Chiroptera > Phyllostomidae > Desmodus > Desmodus rotundus. Next base: position 188,661,752 of record NC_071389.1, on the reverse strand, counting down.
ACGCAGGAGAGAGAAATTACAGACATCATTCCAAAGGGACATCTCTAAATGGTCAAGACCGTGGCTTCCCTGGGAGAGTCCAGTCTGGCTTCTGTGTGAAGACAGCATGGGTGGTGAGGACTAGGAGGGGCACCTGGGGGAGATGCAGCCTCGGGGGACAGAGCATGTGAGGGCACCACCTTGATAGAATCCTGTTCTTCCTCACAACATCCCCATTTTACAAAAGAGGTGTCCCAGGCCAGGGAGCCGGCCCACGTCACACAGCCAGGGAGAAGCACCTTGGGTCTGGATGCTCCTGCCGGGACACGCACACCCATAGCCTGTGCCCATCGCCACTGACCCTGGGAGGCAGGCATGATCTCGACCAGTCCCAGTTCCCAGCTGAGGAATCGGGCTGCATGAAACGCAGTAACCTGACTGATATCACTCAGCCAAGCAGCAGAAATTCGAACCCGAGCCTGCCTGACCGCAGAGCCTGTGAACTTAGCCAGCCCAGTCACCCGCTGACGCTGGTGAGGGGACAGGCTGTGAGCTGATGGCCCCTGGCCCGGGGGCAGATCTGAAAATGGCCAGGGGTCTCCACAGGGCATGGGGGGTGACAGTACATGAAATGGAAGAAATAAGGATGTTCTTGTGTGGACATGCGTGTTTTCACATGCACACATGTGTCTCTTACTGCATCTGTGTTGTCTCTGTGTCCATGTACATAACTGTCTGTGAGTGTGTGTATGTGTGGCTGTGGCTGTCGGTGCACGTGTTTGTACACGTAGACACGTATTTGTATCACTGTGGGTGTCAAGTGTGCATGTGCCCGTGTGCTTGTGTGTTGGTGGGTGTGTAAGCAGGTGAGTGCACATCTGTGTGTGCTTGTGTCTATTTGCATGTGAGTGTGTGAATAACTTCACGCAAGTCAGTGGAGACTTAGCAGGCTGGGTCCCCGCTACAGTAGAAAGTTACTCATTTTCTTTTTTCAGTTAATGGGAAACAAAGGAATCTTTTCTTAACGTTCTGCTTTGGGGCTCCAGAATGTAAACGTTATGCGACTCGGTTTACAGTCTCCGAGGGAAGAATGTTCCTTTTGAAGATCAAGCTTGAGGAAACTTAGAATTCACTGTTCAGTTTCGAACTTTTCTGACTACTCCACAGTGGGGAACAAGTGTGTCCTTCCATATGTACAGAACATATGTGTGTGTGTGTGTATGCATACACACACATGTATCCATTTCTAAAAACAATCTTACCCTCACCATGTGTAATGTGCTCTGATATTGTGAAATCTTTTCTTTTTTATTCTTTAAAATGCTCTCTGTAGCCCACAAAACTGAGGTCACAACCCGCTGATAGGGCACAACCTGCAACCTGAAGACTACTGACTGGTCCAGGGCGGCCCCTCCCCCGGCTCCGCAGGAAGAGACGCAGTCCGTCCCTGTAAGAGGTAAACCCTGGGCGGCTGCGATGTGGCGTCTGCTCTTCTAGGTTTTCTAGGTTCTCGGGAAGCAAGTTTCCTGCCCCCTGACACTTTCATCCTAAAGGAGAGAACAAACCACAACCCCCCCCAAACTTCAGCAAGATAACTGCAGGAGGTACCAGGTCCGTGAAGGTAATTCCGAGGGCTGGCCAGGGAGGACGGCCCAGAGCAGGTGACATGTGCACTGAGACCCCACTGACAAGAAGGAGCTGGCCGTGCAAGCCTTAGGCGAGGACTGTCCAGTGTTTTGTTTCCTGTCTCCACTGCCAAAGGTTAGAAACTGACCTTGACTCGGGCTCTGGCAGTGACTCTGACCCTCCCTCCCCGGCCTTCTCCTCTCCCGGTTCAGCTAGCATTGCCCCAAGTATTCCACATTAAAATCTGGCGGCCCTACAGGGGCACATACTCATTCTTTCCCTGAAACATTTAAAAATAACATTTGGTCTGATTAATTCCATTATTCAGACAAATCTTGAAGACACAGCTGATCTTCTGGAGGGTGATTCATTTGGTGAATAGGGCTTAGAAATGAAGAGGCAGAGGCCAGGCGATGGGGTCCAGAGAGCCACAAGTTTAAAAGCCCACGTCAAGAGATGCAAAGGGGAAGATGACTAAGGTGAGCCTCCCCTCGAGGCGGCTGCATGGCTGGGCACCGTGTCTCCAGAAGCCTGGAGCATGTCTCCCAGTCTCCACAGGGCTCCCCGCCCACACTCTTTCAACTGCAGCCTGCCCTCCTGACTTCCTATTTTACTTGTTTATCTGGTTTTCATCCAGCCCTCCATCTAGAACATTCACTCCACAAGGGCAGGGGTTTTTGTCTGTGTTATGTCCCCCCTAGCACACAGTTGGTGCTCAATAAATAGCTGTTCCATGGGTCAGTGAATAACATCTCCCCTTGGGGGACGGGTTAAGAAGGTGAAGGGATTGTGAAGCACAGACTGGTAGTTACAGAACAGCCACGGACGTCAAGCACAGCATGGGGGATACAGGCCCTGATACTGTAGTAACTACGCACAGTGCCCAGTGGGGCCTGGAAATACCGGGGGGACACTTTGTGAAGTGTACGGTTGTCTGAACACTGTGCTGTACGCCTGAAATCATAACACAAAGCTGCACTGAGTGCAAACTCTAAAACTTAAGACACTGATGAAAGGCAATGAAAAAGACTCCAAGAAAATGAACGATATCCCAGCTCCCATTTACTGAGCAGCCGCAAGGGCTGGGCTCTTGTGCTTACTCCCACTCCCACCTACAGATGATAAAATGAAGGCCCCCAGGGGTGAAGCGAATGCCATGACTAAGCAGTGAACTTGGAGCTGAAACCTGGATCTCCCAGACTCCAAACCCGACGCCACGACTCTCCACTCACAAAACCGCGCTGCACACACCAGATGACCTGAACCTCGATCCTTTAAAAGCAAGTTCCTCGGAGCAGATCGTTAGTCAGGGAAGAGGCTCCTCTGCCAGGTGGCTGGGTCAGCCCCTCTGTATGGAGGAACAGCCTCATGCATTTGTTATTCGTAAGAAGTTTCCACACTTTTTGATTTGCAACACACTGAGGCCATAGAACATAAACAGGCAGAAACTCTCACGACTAAACCCCTCCCTGGAGCTCCCTGAGTCTGAAACTGGGCGTACACCTCTGAGCGCTAGGGCACAGGGCGTTCTCGGGGCCGAGGTGGCCCAGGGAGGTGGATGCGGCACACTGCCCCTGCACATCAGGGACCCACAGCCGAGGTCTAATGAGCCAGAGAAGACTGCTGACAGCGGGGTTCTGGGACCCCGACAGGCTGGTTTTGCTTGGGGACAGCAGCTGCTTCAAATTAGGAACTACTCTAAACAGAGAATGGACTAACAAGGTTTTCTGCCTGGAAAGGGATCAAGAAACTCGGGCCACAGCCTTCAGACTCCTCTGGGTGAAACCTTCCACGCAAGAGGTTAAGAAAGAGAAGGCCAGAAACAGCGAACAGCAAACCCCAGGTCCTGGGCGACACCCGAGCGCTGCAGGTGAGGTGGCAGACCCCAACCGCAAGGGTTCACCTCTGAGGGGAAGCTGCCCCCATCCCCCTCTCTCCCCAGTCCCGGCCACCCCATAAACCCGGTCAGGAGCTCAGTTCCTACCAGGACACCATATCCCTGGTTTTCCCCAAGTCTCTGAACTTGGAGCCAGGAAGCAAGGGCCCAGGCTGGGGTACTTCCCCAGACCAGTGGGGACAGGCAGGAAACTTTGTCCCCTGAGGATGTAGAAATGATGGACTCTCACTTTTTTTTTTTCAAACTGTAAATTTCTCACGGGCTGTACCAAGCAGGATGTGCCCTGTCTCATGCAGTTCATCTCTACATCTTCAGTTTGACAAACATTTGGGTCCCCACTCGGTGGCAGGCATGGGGCCAGGCCCTGGACATGCAGTCCACTCACCAGCCTTAGTGTCTGCTATGAATTAGCCCCAAGGACCCATTATAAGAACACGGCAATAACTAACAGCTATCGAGCCAGGCAATGTTCTAAATGCGTTTCACATGTTAACTCATTAATCCTCGGAGCATCCAAAGTGGTTTCTGAGCAGAAGCCGGAAGGAAGTGAGGAGGCTATTCTAACCAGGAGTCTATCTGGGGAAGCAAGACAAAGGCAGAGTTGGGCCTGTGCCTGGCGTGTGCCTGGCGTGTGCCTGGCGTGTGCGAGGACCCGATGAGCCTAGAATGGGCGGGTGAGTGCCAGGCCTCAGGGTGCAGCAGCGACAGGACCTGACCTATGTTCTAGAGCAGCTCTGGCCGCAGCATTAGAAGGTTCTCGGCGGGAAAAGGGGTGGAAGCTCAGATAATTCGGGAGACTGGAGGAAAGAGCAGCAGTGGGGGTGGGGAGAAGCAGCTGCCTTTCTGATCTCTGTTGAAGGTAGAGCCGAGAGGTTCTGCGAAGGGGCCTGAACACGTGGCATGGAAAAGAGGGTGTTGAAATGAGCCCTGAGGATTTCGCCCCGGGCAGCTGGAAAGGGGGGAGGGTGCCGTTCGCTGAGCTGGCGATGGCAGAGCTGCAGCTTTCTTCAGCTGCAGGCGTGTTACGTATGCAATGTCCAAAGAAGACACACAGCGGGCAGACGGGGAGAAGGGCGTAGGGTCCAGGGCGCCCACGTGTCAGCAGACTACTGCCAGGAACAGGAACCACGAGGCCTCCGCTCCACAAGCACTCGACTGTGCGCCCACTAAGGGCCAGCACTGTTCCAGGCGCAGTGGACACAGCAGGGGAGAAAAAGACATTCCCGGCCCTCACAGGTTTACACGAACCAGCAGGCAGGGACGGAGGTCCCAGTGACAACTAAAGATGTCAGGGAAGCCTGAGGGGCCAGCAGTTTTCATTATTATTCTCAGAGGGGTGAGTGTGTGTGTGCTGCGGGGGGTTGGTGAGGGGCCAGGAGGTCAGCCCCTCCTGCTGAGCCCACCAGGCCGCCTCTGGGCCCAAGGCCTTGGGCGGGGTGGGGGGGGTGGGGGGGGTGGGGCGGGCAGCACCCCGCAGCTGCTAGTACACACAGAGGATGCGGGTGCCAGGTTCACATTAGATCTGAACGGTGTCCAATCTGCTGGAATCCATTATTGACTCTGGCTGGCCTGCTGTCCGCCCTTGGAGAAACGTCTCAACTGTACTCCCTGAACCAGCACCAGCTAAGATGAATGGCAGGGACAAGTTAATGTTTGCAACATGCTTCAAGACACTGCGGGGGGCAGGGTGGAACCTGGGAAGGAGCTGAGGGAGCAGGGGAGGGAGGGATGATCTGCCCCAGTGGGCTGGGGGTTGTTCAGCCCCCTGGGACAAAGGACTGTCTGCCCCCTTCCTGAAGCTTCCTGAGGGACCCTGAGGAATCATAGGGACCCAGTCCTCCAGTGCCCCATTAGTCTGCATCTTGGCGCCTGGGTTCAGAGCCAGGCGCCCGACTCTGGTTCGCCCGACCCTCCCCCTGCTGGAGTTTCTGACCTTGCAAGCTGTGTGACTTTGGACAAAGAACTCAGTCTCTCCATGCCTCAGTGTCTGATCTGTAACTTAGGGCTGCCGTGAAATCTCGCAGGAGGAGAAGATTCAGTGAGCTGGCACAGAGCGTGGGTTGGAGCAATGTCTGTCAGAGAAAGGACTCGCTAATTGCTAGCGTTATTATTACTTATTCAGCACCTAGACAAGGGAGGCATTGCGGATTTCTTTGAAATGGGCGATGGATGACCTGAAAGATGGCAAGGCGAACTGAACAGTATCACAATCACCCGAGGGAGAGACACTCTCTCCGAGGATCACAGAAAGTGAGGAGAGCAGAAGTTCTCAGCCTGCTTGTCGAGTGAAGGTGGGCTTTTACAACCCACGGTGATCTTGGTGACCACATGCTTGGAGCAGCACCTGAACCTGAGTCCTGTCCAACGCCTCCCCCCACCACCCCAGTCTGGCCGCCAGGAGTCAGTGCCTGCTGAGTCCAAACCCAGGGGAACTGGGCTGGGAGAACTGCTGGAACCCAGGACTAGGGGAAGGGGACATAGGACAGTCTTTGGCCAGGGTCACACTGTGTCCCTGCCATGGTCCGGCACCCACGTGGGCATCAGGCTTCATCTTCTCTGTTCAGTCCCATGGAACTGAACCCACTGACCGGCCTTGGGTCTGCCTAGGTCCCACCTTCCTAATTCCCTGACTCCATGCTCGACTCCCCACCTGGAGGGACCTCTCCGGCCTGCTCCATGCAGAGCGTTCCTGAGCGCTGCACCTTTACCTGGACCACTGCAGGGACAGGGAGCTCCATGCACCCCGGCAGTCTGTCCCCCCCAACCCCAGCTTTAATCATCATCAGACACCTCTTAGGCCTCAAGGACAGACCACCCACGTGGTGTGCTGGAGAGGCGCTCCCCAAAGAAAGCAGGGCCTCTGGTTTTAGCCTCAGTGGTTTGTTTTGGCCTGGTCTTCGATAATGCTGGGGACGAAAATGTCGTCTTATGGGAAGAGAAGATTTTCAGACACATCACAAGGATGGGTCCCATCGCTTTAACAGAGAGAACTATGAGGCAGTAGAAAGAGCAGAGGTCGTGCGGGCAGAGAGGCTCGGGTCTGGATTTAGCTTGGGCCTGTAGCAGCAGGTTAACCTTGGACTCGGCCTCTCTGAGACTCAGCTTCTCCATCTGGGCCAAATGGACGTGGTCAGCAACGGGACTGGACCACAGCAGGTGTTTAGCATTATTGTTATATTTCGTCCAGTTCCTGTGACTTTTCCTTTCTGGATCTTATGGCTGCTGACACCCTTAACCCTGTCACTGGGCCAGTTTTCATAAAAGCTGCTGCCACGGGGGAAACTGCCTCCCTGGGGACGGTGGGTGACATCTCAATAGTGCCTTGCATAGCGTGGGTGTAGGACAAAGGTTTTTGCAGCTGCAATCGATAAAATAATTAATAACAATACCAATATATCACCAGTCGCCAGGTATTGTGCTAACTGCCTTATATACATTATTCTGGTGTAACTTGGTGCATATGAGTTTATTACTAGTTTTACCTCCATTTTACAGATGAGGAAACTCAGGCATTGGGTTGACTTGCTCAAAACTACACAGCTAGTAATATGCGGGGATGCACGTGACCCCACATGACCTGACGTTAGCAGTTGCCCTCTGACCACCATAATGCCTCATAAGACACGGTTTTCACAGCAAGTGTGGAAGGGAGAAACACGCACACTGATGCTGCATCTGGCATTTCTAGAGTTGAGTCAGGAATGGGTGATGGAAGAGAATGAATAATGCATTCCAGACGTTCTGTGGGGACAGCTGTAAGAAAGATGGGCACTGCAGCTTACAAGAGGTGGCCGGGCTGTATCTGTTTCTAAGTGAAGCCATGAGGCGATCTGGGGGAAGATACAATTATAGGGGCTTCCCAGGGAGGCTCCTGACCTCGCCACTCAGCAAGCTGGGGACAGGATCATCCCCTGCCCCGCTCAGCAATGCTCTGTAGTCACTGTAAACAGAGGACTAAGACCCCTTCTCCTAATTCACTGCCGAGGTCCAACTAGAAGCAGGTAACAGGGCTCCGGCGACTCTGCCTATTTTACAGATGAAAAAGCTGAGGTCAGGGAAATCAAACAGCTTGTCTGAGGTCTCCGAGTAGGCAAGAGGAAGCCACGTGTTACTGACCCACTGCATCCATCCATCCATCCATCTGACACTTAATGAACACCAATTATAGGAAATTCACCAGGAGACGCGCACCACGTTCTTAGTGACTCAACAATCCAGACCACTGCTGTCCCGTGGAGATAAAATGCAAGTCACGCTGGTAATTTAAAATGCTCTAGCAGCCACATTAGGAAAGTTAAATGAAACAGGCGAAGTTAGTAATTTAATTCAATCTACCCAAAATCTTACTGTTTTAACAAGACATCAATATTTAACAGGTATTAACAAGGTATTTCACCTTTGGGGGCACTAAGGGTTTGAAGTCCAGTGTCCTTCCCACTCACAGCACATCTCAGTCTGGACTGACTGCATTTCAAGTGCCCAAGAGCCACGTGTGACCGGTGGCTGCCATGACAGACAGCACAGGTCTAGGTACACGGTTCCCAGTCTCACGGTGAGATGGAGTCAGTAGAGAGCTTGTTAAAAATGCAGACCTCTGGCTCGGCCCAGAGATTTGACTCATTAGATCAGGCGAGGCCTAGGAATCTGTATTTTAACTAGTGTTCCAAGGGATTTCAATGCAGCCGGTCATTTGGAACCAGCGAGCTGATAAAATGCAGCCTAGTCATTCATTGTACGTGATAGAGATTGGCCAGACAGCCAGCGAGGACTCTTCCCTAATTCACATCAATTTGGAAAAACTTGACCTTAATTAGCACAATCTGAACTAAAGACGTTTGACTACATTCAGTTGAACTACTTTCATAAATAAAGTGTAAAATCAAGAGTTTTCAAGTAGACAGTGTTTGCTTTAGATAAGACTTCCTGATTAAAAATAAAGAATATTCATTCAAAACTATGTTCAACTCTTTAAAAAACCAATTAATTTTCTTAAGATTAAACAAACCTTCACTCGTGTCTCCAGCCCTAATTTGCTCAGCAGAAAAACTTCCTAGTAAGACTGTGGACAGCTGGGTGGTCCGGGTGCCTCTGCTGAACTGGTAAGCCCCACAAGGAAAGAGTTGCGAAGACAGTCATTAAAAACTTTAATTAAGCACCTTCTGTATGGCAAACACAGCCCTCTGCCCTGAGGCTACAAAAGTGGCCGGTGAGACAGAGAACAGGCAGGAAGCTCTCTGGGAGCAGAGACCAGAAGAGATCAGTTCTGCCTTGGAGCACAGAGATAGCTCCTCGGATAAGAACCAAGCTGAGCCTCAAGTGACCACAAAGTGTTTAACAAGTAGAGACCAGGAACATTGTCACCATGAGTTTGCAGAATTGTGGGCAAGGCCACTGGCTGCCGGGGTGGAGGAGATGCTGGGGAAACTGTGGAGGTGAAGCCTTGAAGGCCAGGCGAAGGCACTGGGATTTGATCCAGTGGATGATGCGGGGTCACACCTCTAGTTACAGAAGTGTACACAGCAGGGCTTCAGTTGATGATGGGGGAATAAGTGGACAGATAAACGATTGCGTGACATGAAGGGAAGCGCTAAGATGGGGGAAATTGAAGCCAGGAGGCCAGTGCCGATGAGGGGCAGCTGTCCAGGTGAGAGGTGGGGAATGAGATTTGGGGAATGAGATTTGGACCAAGTGCTGACAGCAGCCAGGAGATGAGGCACAGATGTTTCCAGATGACCCAGAGTAGGAAAGTTAAGACTTAGTGAAACTGCTGTGGGGAGTCGCCTTCCCCGGCGGAGGCAGAGACGTGAGGCTGTTGTGCTAGAGGCTGAAAGTCCCAGGAGAGGCAGAGAGGAGGATCTCTCCTCCAAGACAAGCAGACTCTTCTGGAGCCTGGAAGCAGGAAGACGCTGAACCCTGGGGTTTATAAAGCATCTCTCCTCATCGGCAGGCTTAGGACACTTGTATAGACGCTCCTCATTTTATTTTTTCTTAGTTTAAAATTCTCTCGATAGGGAGAAGTCATTCATTTGTCAAAAAATGCAAAACACCTGCCCAAACCCAGTGATTGGGAGAACAGAGGGAAACAGGAGCCCAGGCCCACGCCGGTGACACACATACCGTGGGGAAGTTCTTGCACATGTGCACTCAAAGGTGGACATGCACCAGATGTTCACATCAGTGTCGTCTGCAGTGACAGAACCTTGGAACCAACCGATGTGTCTATTTGTAGGGAGGCGCATAAATAAAACGTGGTGTAGTCAGAGGATGGGAAGCAACAGAGCAGACAAGACAAACTGAGGGATACCCGGGGCTGGACCCCCAAGCGCAAGGTGGAACAGAACAGGCCAATCAAGGAACGCTGCGTGCAGGAGGACAGCACCTCCGTGAATCACGTGAACACAAACTGCGCGGCATGTTGCCCAGGGTTACCTACGAGGAAGTGAGTGGAAGTACACAGACTGGGGCACATACGGCAAGTGCGCAGTAACAGGTTGAGAGGAGGGGGTGGCGGGGGGAGTCAGAAAAGATTTCTACCTTGGTGATGGTTTATTTCTATTGTCTGTGCAGACCCACAGAAGAATCGAAGCAAAAACACACCAAAACGTTTTCCTAATTTGGGATGGGAAAAGACTGCTTATTGTATCATTGGCTACACTTTCCTTCATCTTCAAAAATTTCCTAAATTGAACAACAACAACAACAACAAAAGGTAGAGTGGGTAGGAGCCAAGTAGAAGGCTTGACAATTGCTCCCCAAGCCTCCTCCACAGCAAAGCAGCGTGCAGATGGTTGTGTGGCCTACCTGCGGGCCTCCCCTGGGACCTAACGGTGCCTTGTGCACACACAGAATGACTGCTGGGGCAAAGGCAAAACACACACATTTCCCGGGCTTCCCGCTCTCAGCCCTGCACCCCTGCCAGCATGGGGGTGGGGTGCGGCAGAGAGGCGTCACATCCCCTATTCACACAAGGTCCTCTTTATATGCCCACCTCCCATACGTATTCATCTACTTGGCTCCCCCGGGCTGCCCCACTGTTCCCACAGACCAGGCACATGAATTCAGAGTGTCCTGTCCACTCTGGTGGCAACACCAGATATGCATGAGAAGTGAGAGGGATGGGGCAAGCTAGGCCTGCTTCTGCACAATGGATTTCTACCCCCAGCTCTTTCGGAGCACAGGCAAGAGCTCTGTGGTCATAGAACTTTAAAAATACGATTTAACAGTAAGTTAAAGTACACAGTGGGTAGACTGTAGAGCAAAGAAGCATTCTTATCACCAGATCTGAAACAAAATAAAAGTATCTGTCTGGAAGCTGCCTCCTTGCAGCCAGGAACTGTAGCTGAGTCATCTTTATGTCTCCAGAGCTTTGCACGCAGTGGGTGTTCAGGAAATGCTTGTTCAGTCAGCGGAACCACAGGGCCACACACCCGCGCACGCACCACTCACACCACTCACACCACACACACAGGTTTCTGAGAGCTGTGCTTTTGTTTTCACGAGTTTTGCCTCTCTTGATGGGGCAGTGTCATCTAATGGGACCGAATCTGCCTAAGTTCTTGGAACGAAGATGGAACCTCTCCTTGCTTGGTCCTTTCACCTCGCAGCACCTTGAAGAGGGCAAGATGAGGCCCTTAGCACAATAGCTGGCACACAACCATACTAAAAATGTTAGTATTTTTCACTAGTTACTCCTTAGGGCAAGCCAGGTGCCCGGGCAACACCATGTCTATTTTACAGATGGGTAAGCTGAGGTTCATAGAACTCCCGCTACTTATGCAAGGTTAGACAAGTCCCTTAAGCAGTAATGCCAGGATTTGAAGGCAGCTCATCCAGCTCCAAGGAAACCAACTCCCCTCCCCACAGCCCCTCGTGGTTGCAATTTCCCAATAGCTGACTCAAACACCCCCTCCCAGAGTCTTCTCCGGCTGCGTTGTTTTCCATCCAGCAAAGTGTCTGGTGGGAACTCCCGCAGCCAACTGGAAGCTCCCGACTCCTGCAGCGCCTGGCCTGCAGTCTGATTCAGGCCGGGGAACTCTAATTCCACATCAAAGCCGGGAACTCAAAGCTGCTCTGGCTAAGAACGCAGCGAAGGCAGCGAGTTCTGATGCAGAAAGAAGCCAGTGCAGACTCCAACGGGCTTAATCACTCCCCATGCTCCCCAGGACTGAGGCCCAGTAGAACAGCCCTACTGACAGCCGGGCCTTTTTATCCCAGGAGTTCCAACAACTTCGCTCACATGTTCTCATAAAAGCTTGTACCCTCTCTGCCATGCTCATGCTCCATTTTACGGGGCTAAACCTGACCCCAGGGGGCGCGTCCGGCAGGGAACCAGGTGAAGGCATGCTGTCTCCCAAGCCCATCCCTTCCACAGGAGCAGTGCTGGAGCGGGGCCTTGTGCTCCCACCACGGGCCCGGACTTTACGGAAATGACCACCACCAACACATTCAAACAATAAATACCTGTGAACGGGGTCCTGGCCACCAGGTGTACCTGTGAACGCCTCAGGGCGGGGCCGTGCCTGGCACAGAAGTGCTGGGTGAGTGCTGAGTGAGAGGAGCGAGAAGCACACACCCGCAAGCAGGTCTTCACTAGGTCTGCGCGGCAGCCCTGAGGAGGAGGTCCCGTGCACTTTCTGCAGGCTGAGGAAATGCGGATTCAGGGAGGGTACGTGGCTCATCAGGGTCCCCCTGCTGCCGAGTGGCGGACGGGGATTTGAACACAGGCCTCCTCGGCTTTTGGGCTTCTGAGCTGTGGATGTCCCTGGTACTAAGCTGCCTCCCCACTGTCCACTGACAGCCAGCAAAGCTTTCTGATGACTAGAGAGGCCAGTAAAAACTGGGCAAGACAGGAAACTCCGGCATGGACTTAAGGGCCAGATCCAATCAGCTGCTTGTTTTTCCATGCTCTTAGAGCTAGGAACAATTTCCATATTTTTATACAGCCACATTTTAAAGGATTATATCAGTTCCTATGTGATGTCCTTGATTTTGCCTCTTGGCCCACCAAGCCTGAAACATTGACTCTCTGGCCCTTTAAGAATAAGTTTGCAGACCTCTGATATAAACTACATCTCATTTTATCCGAGCTCCCAGAGTGGGGGTGTGCCTGAGGCCAGAGCCAGAGACCTCCCGTTTATTTTTAAAGATTTTATTTAGTTATTTTTAGAGAGAGAGGGGAAGGGAGGGAGAAAGAGAGGGACAGAAACATCGGTGTGAGAGAAAAACATCAATCGGTTGCCGCTCATACACGCCCTGACTGGGGACTGAACCTGCCACCCAGGCATGTGCCCTGACTGGGAATTGAACTGGCGACCCTTCGCTTTGTGGGACAAGAGCCAACCAACTGAGCTACACTGGTCAGGGCCAGAGACCTCCTCTTTAGGCTCAGGCCTTGGCATCTCTCCAGCCTCAGCTCTCTCATCACTACACTCTGGGCTTTGCCTGGCTAACTCCTACTGATCCATCAGTCTCAGCTTAGTTGTCCCTTCCTCCAGGAAGCCCTCTCTGATCTCCAGGTACCAAATCAGAGGCTCTTCTGTGCTCCCATTTTCTCATAGTCCTCTACCCTAACCCCCCCACCCCCTAACTTCCTGGCATCTAGCACTTTGTCTCACACCCAGTGGACTGAAGACATTACTAGGGCAGGCAGGCAGGCACCATTCTGCTGACGTCAAGAAGCAATATAATTTAGGTGACCAAACATCCCAGTTTGCCTGAGACACCACCAGCTGATGCCTGTTGACCCACAATAAATGTGAACACTGTCCCTCTTCACTTTCAAAAGTGTCTCAGTTTGGTAGATAAAACATATTGCCATTCACATATTGAATAGTGGCTTAACAGCACAGGCTCTGGGTTCGAATCTCAGTTCCTCCATTTTCTAGTGGTGTGACAAAGGGAAGTTACTCAACCTCTCTGTGCCTCGATTTCCTCCTCTGTCAAATGGGAGGATAATAGTGTTTGCACCATGGGTTTGTTGCAAGGACTCAAACAGTGAATGAATATACGTAAAACACTGAAGTCACTGAGGGGCCAATTGCAATGCTATGTAAGGGTGAGCTACAATTGTTGGTCACACTGAATCCCTGGTCCCCGATGCAATGTCCTGTACATGGTAGACAGGCGTACGCACTGCCTGACTTCAGAGGGGGCACAGAGTGGCCCCAAGGCCTGGCCTGCCACAGCTGGGCAGCAGCAGTCTCCCAGCACCTTTGTGAGTGGGCTGCCCGCTTCGAGGACCGAGGCTCCCCCCGAGGGCGTAACTGCTCACAGCTTCACCCCTGGTCCCCTCGCTACCTTCCTGGATGCAGCCACTGATTTCGGTCTGATAGGGATCCTCCCAGACTATGTCCCACACGTGCGTATGCCTCTCTCGTAAGTGCGCCCGCAGCAACTGCACTGCAGGTTTTAGGATAGAGGATTGTACTGAACGTATCTTTAGCTACTTGCCACTTTCCCTCAACAGCAGGAGGTGAATTTATCTTATTAGACTTAGGTCTACCTTGTTCTTCCTAATTGTTGCGTAGTATTTCCTAGTCTGCAACAAGACAGTTTGTTTGGCCATCCAAACAATGCCATTATAAGCAGAGCCATAATGAGCATGTCTGTGGGGCTTCTTTGGGCTCCGGAGAAATTCTCCAAACCGTTCCTGTCTCTCTTACAGTGGGCTCATTCTCACTGTTTTCTCTTGGGCCAGCGGAAGGCTTCAGATGGTGCTTTTCAATGCCTCTACTTTTCATGGGAACTGGAGTCAGAAATCAACTTTTACTCCTACCCAGCAAGGCAACGGGCAAAGACAACTTAAACAATAAAGTAACAACAGCTTCAGCTAATTGAAAAGAGAAACACAAATGGAGTGATTCCACCCTCAGAACACACAGGGGCTGGGACGGGAATGTCTAAATTCTCAAGGGCTCCCCGGGCAAAGTCCCTTGAATGCAGGTCTTCCCACAAACTCTCCTTGAATGGAAAGCTATTAACCAGATTCTCACCTTATTTACAGGTGCCATGTTATTAGAATGAAAACTAAATCTTGCTTGCTCTTTCTTTTCAGTCCTTTCTCTGCCCAATTGATCTCCTGTGGCTTCATGGGAATAATTTATATTTAAATCTTCACCTCAGTCTCAAGAGTGGAGAGACCATTGCTATTAGACAAATTAAAAATACTCTCCACTTTGAGTCTACCCAGTTTTGAGCTAAGTTACGATTTTCACAGTGGTTTTAGATTAAAAAAATATATACATTAGCATTTGTGTATGCACACACAGAGGGGTATGTGTGTGTGCATAGCAGGGGAGTAGGAAAGAGAGGAAAGGGACAGAGAGACCACAGAAGGGAGGGCTGGGGAAAGGGCGTGCAGGGGCAGAGCTGGGGTTAGGGTGGGCGCTGGATTTTTCTCCCCAGTTAAGTAGATGGTGCCTGTGCTGGTGGGGCTGGGGTGGGGGCTTTGCCTCTCCCAGGGCAGCCCTAACCTCTCCCCCGCCCAATCTCCAGCCTCCGGCAGGTACCCAGGGTGCCTCGGGCACCATTGTAAGACAGCACTGAACACAGTGCCTGGCACAGAGGAGCATCACATCAGTGTAGTTACGATTACTCATCCTGTAAGTCATTACAGTGAGTGCTCAACAATCGGCTGTTGAACGAATGCAGGAAAGAGAACTCTGGACAGACCGTGTTCACCTCTCCTCAGCATCAGAGCTGCTGGGGGTGAGTCTTAACCAGGGCACATCACCCAATCGGGGGTCTGAGGTGTCAGCTTGACCCTGGACCCCACCCTCGGCAACAGGAAAGGCCTCCGACGTAGCTCTAGCAGAGAGAAGCAAGCTGCTGTGGGGCCAAGTCAAGGACCAGGACGGCAGCTTCAGGCATTTTTCTAAACCCATCCCTCCTAACAGCAAACCCGTCATCCAGAGTCAAAACCTAGCAGATTTACAGCCACCTGAATGCTTGTATCTCATTTGCAAAATGTCAAGACAGGGCCAGCAGGTCTCTAAGGTTCTCCGAACAGCCTTAAAGCATACAAGGTCCCCAATGTCCACTATTTAAGGAGCAGCCAAACCGCAGTCTAAACTAGCTTTACCCACCCGTGTTCCCCCAGCAGTTCCCCCAGCGAGAGCTCCAGCTCTTCCACATTCTGCCGACACTTGGTGTTGTCAGTCTCTCTAACTTCAGCCATTCTGGTGGGGGCGCTGTGGCCTCTCGCTGTGGCTGCAGTTATAGTCCTCTGATGCTTCTGGATATGGAACATTTTCCCCAAGTCTGTTTGGCGCCTGAACGTCTCCTTTAATAAAATGACTGTTCCTATCATTGATTTCTTTTTAATTAGATGTTGGCTGATACTTCCCTTTTGATTAATAAAGACATTTGTCTAACAAAGGCATATGTTAGAACCTCAAAAAAATAAAAACCCAACAAAAACCCCAAAACCCACACCTTTACACTTTGGCGTTTTCTGAGAATTATAAGACCCATGGGACACCACACTGGAAGGTGACGCACAGAAAACACGACCACGCTGTCGCCAAATTCAAGTGTGAGCCTGGACCCCTCCACACGCTGGTGAAGAGCAGGACGCAGAGGACGACACAGCCTGCCTCCCAGACAGACGGGAACGCGGGCATGGACGACAGCAGCAGCTCACGGGCCAGAAGACTGCATCCGGGCTCTTTCTCAATAAAAATAGTTACTAAAATCTGAAGTTGTGAAAAAATTTTTTTCTGTAGAACTATCGGGAATATGGTAATTCTGGGCAGAAAAGGCCTTTTCTTTAAAAGGAAACTTGAACTAACCTGACCTGAGCATCTTTCATTCCATCTCAACGTGTAGCTCCTGTTCACTCCCCAAAGTTGTCTAAAGACAATCCTGGGGTCAAACCCGTGCCTTGGCTCTCCAGCTGTGACTGCGGGCAAGGTCTTCAGCTCTTGGCTTCAGTTTCTTCTTCTGCAAAATGGGGATTCTCATGGCATCTACTTACTTAATGGGGTGGTTGGAGGATGAAATGAGATCACTTGAGTTACTCACTCAGCACAGTACTCAAAAAATGTGAGCCATTATGATCACTCAGTATTAGTGCTACCTAGGATTTATATGCATTTACTGAGTGCTTCTGATGTGCAAGGTGCTTTTGAGAATTCAGCCAACAACCATTGGCTTGAAAACCCAAATAAGAAGACAATGCATAAAGCACTCAGATGCTAAAATGATGGCCCTAGAAGTGCTGGTGACCTGGGGACTTCCCAAAGCACCTCCTGAAGACTGGGCCCTGTCGCAACCCCAATTAGTACCTGGCAACATCCAGAGAGGTTGCTTTGTAGGTTTGTGGCATCTACATAGAAGGACGACATGCCTTGGAAGTTGGGACCAACACAAGTCTCAAAGCAACCCCTGCGGAGAGCCAGGAAAACTGATTCATAGGATACAACCATAAAAACAAACAAACCGAGATCGACAATAACAAAAACAACCAAAGGCTCGTTTCGTTTGATAGAGTAGTATCCACAGCTGCAGGTCTGTCCAGAAGACCTCGCCTGCTAGATAAAGAGCCCACAGAGAGTGACACATAGGAAGTGCCTGTGCAGGCCCAGGGCCAGAATCAAGTCTCCCACACTTCATGCCAGCAGTCGTCAGCCAGCCACGGGAGGATTATGTCTTAAGAGTCTGTCTGTCCCCACAGTGTGGCATCTGGGGACGGTCAGCCAAGCCCTGCGCCACAGCAAGAGAAGGTGAGCTGCTGTCCATTCGACTCATAGGAAAACATGAGTCAACCCTATGAATCACTAGGTAGAAATGTTTTGAACAAATTTCTGGAACCATCAGAACACACTGGACTGTCTGCCTGAGTACCCCACGAATAGCCCAAGAGTAACGGCGTAAGCTGATTCCCGTCTGAGGGCACGCACAGGCCGAGGGCAGGGGCTGGGCCCCAGCAGTGCCAGGAGCTGTCACTTTCACCCAACGTGCTCCAAACAGAAGTCCAGGCCCCGTCGCTCACACACTACTCTTCATCAGCTCCGCCACAGCGACGGTGCTCCGAGCAGCATTCGGCAAGTCCTCTCTGCCACACACACATTTTCACGTCTTATCGTCGCCCGGTGAGCAAAACGGAGCTCAGGTACTCTCAGAGGCTTGCCTGAGGTCACACCACCCAGGAGTCCCTGAATCCCCGGTGCCTGATTCAGACATTCTGCCGTAATGGTCAATGTTTGAAAATGGAGAAAAAGCGTTCACAATTTATCATTGGATAGTGAATCACAGCTTCAGTTTTCTCCGTACAAAGCCAGCCTGAGTAACCTGAGATGGGCATACGTATTAAGAGTCATAAAGTAAGTTCAGGTTGTTCATACCAAACAAACTAGTTTGCTTACACATAAATACCAAGGGATAAAAAGGCAGATTTTCAAGCCAAATTGAATAAAAAGCATGCAGTCACACCCCACCTTGGGCCTTTTAGGAGGTGATATATTAAGATTTTTTAAAAGTCGTACACCTAATACTTCTAGAGCAATAAGACAGATGAGGTTTTGCAGACTTATTTTAGCATAAAATAATGCTAACCATCTGGATGGATAAGATAACCAAATAGCCATAAAATCTTGGCAACCTCCAATGTAAGAAAAATTGCTTGGGAGCTGAGAGGGAGAAAAAAAAAAAACCCATGCAGTTTGCTGGAGGAATTCCAAAGTGATCGCAGAATTTACTAAGATTTTGACATACTCTTGCCCTTTAATCATAATATATTTGCAGCACGGGGGGACTACAGGCTGTCTTTGCAGGGAAGAGGTTACATAGATAGTAATTCCTTACAGCTGTGGAGCACCTTGACTGAACCAAGGTGTCTGGCTTTTATTTTGAGCTTTCCGATAGCCGTTGGCACTAGAGAGAAGCAGGATTTATCTTTCTCTTTTTACAGATTTTAGTGCTAACCATTACGGGAACATCTTTCCCTTTTCTTGCCCTTCTGCTAATCCACCAGATTGGTAGGACTCCAGGCCCCTGCAGGCTGCCTCTCCAGCTTCGGTTCCGTGGCAACAAACATGAGCCTGGTGGAGCTGAATCCAGGGGCGAATGTCCAACGGTATCAAGTTTTCCCACAGAGGTAGATGCATGTGTGCATTCCCTCCTGCATTCACTCATGCACACCCTTACTCTTCATTCGTTCAACGAATAGCTATTAAGCATCTGCTAACTGCCCAGCAATGTGCCGAAGGGATATAGCGATGAACAAGATTGAAATACCAAATAAAAACGTTCGAACAGTTTTTAAAATTTGATAGTCTGGTGCTGGTAGATCAAAGGTGGACCCCACTGAAGCCTGGGGTGAGTGGTACGGGAACCTCACAATAGCTTAGCACTTCCTGAGGAATCTCTGTCCATGCCACGTGTTCCAAATGCCTTATTTCCACTCTACTGAGTTGGTCCCAGCAGTTACATGCAAACTGCCCGAGTTGCCACAGGTGGACTTGGAACTTTAGAGGCCCTGACTCTGACAAAGCCATAGCACCCCTCCAAAACGGGATGCGAAATAAAAATGAGGCTGAACTGTAAAAAAAAAGTATATGTCTACCCCATTTCAGATTCCCCCCATGATGACTGCATTGGTGATTTTTATAAATATCAAAAATTTCTCATTTCTTGTTGTGGGGGCAGGAGGGGGGCAAGGCCTCAGCTTTGCTGAAACCACAGTATCGGTTCCACTGAGTCATCCCTCACTGGGCAGGGCTCCGGGCTTTGAGCCGGAAGACACCAACCTTCAACCTCTGCTCTTGGCGACCTTCCCTGACCCCCTCATCAACATCCACTCCCGCTTCTGCTCCTGACCCTCCTCTCCCCTCTCCTACTCTCTCCTTTCCTGCCAAAGGTCAGTTGCCCTTTTGAAATGCACAGCATATCTTTTAAAGTGGATGCACACCTGTCCAAGGCAGGCACACCTGATCCCCATTAGACAAAGCTGGAGGTGGAGGCACAGTGCGGGGCAGACTTCTGCCTGGTGGTGCAGGCGCAGGGTTGGTGCTCCGTGAGTGGGTGCTGCGGCTACAGCAGCTGGCTAGTTAGGGCCAGCAGCAGCCTTGGGCCACACTGTGCTGCTGCTCTGGGATGAAGTCTCTGTTGCCAGGGGGCAGCGTTCACCCCCTAAGGAGGTGGCCACGTGTGAGGAGGCCGAGAGCAGTACAGTTAAATCTTTACAGGGGGCGCCATTGCTAACTCTAGGTGTGTGTTCTCTCTCTCTCTCTCTCTCTCTCTCTCTCTCCCCCTCTCCCTCTCTCTCCCTCCCCTCCCTCTCCCTCCCTCAAGACTATAAACTCCAGAGAGATGGAAACCTTCAGTACCAAGAATCAGGCTAAGACATGACACGTGTTACCAAAACTCAGGTGGAGCAGGAATGAACTGAAATCCATGCCCACTGCGGTGGGTGGTTGGTCAGCAGGGGTTTCTGGTCACTAAGGACAGAGCTAACGTGCAACCATAGCAAGCGCTGCTGCTGCTCCTGTAGGCAGGGAAAGGCCAACAGAATCTTACAGACCTTTTCACACGCTGGTTCTACTTAGACCATCACAGGCAGAGAGCGCCTGTTTCATTCATTCCTCAAACCCCCTGCAGGAAGCCGGCCCAACACTCGCTCCCTGACCTGGTCCCACCAGACCGAACTGGCCGTACAATATAGATCCTGCCGTGGTCTAACCCCGCCCTGTATTATTTCAGCATATATCAAAATAATCTCTGATTTACCAGTTTCTTTTACAAAAGTCAAAACAAAGTGATGTTTAAAAAGAAGAAAAGGTGTTCCAGAACGCTCATATTGAGCAACAGTGGGCTAAACCAGTTCCCTTCCACTGCAGGGCTTACCAGGCCCTTTTCTGCAGGTGCGCTCTGCCAACTCGCAAGGGCTGTAGGAGGCAGCACTTTCCAGCTTGTCTAGAGCTCTGCTGGGAGGGTGGCGGAGCACCTTGTTGGGCTGGTGTGACAATTAACTGTATGTGTCACCTTGACTGAGCCACGGGGTGCCCAGCTGTTCAGTTAAATGTGATTCTGGGTGTGTCTACGGGGGTGTTTCTGGATGAGATCAACAGAGTAAAGCAGATTGCCCTCCCCAATGTGGATGGGCCTCACCCAATCAGTGGAAGCCCCTCAGAGAACAAAAAGGCTGAGCCCCCCATGAGTAAGGGAAATCTGGCTGGCTGCGTTTGAGCTGGGCCATCAGGTTTTCCTGCCTTCAGGCTCATATGGGACTTGTCAGCCTCCGTAATCATACAGGACCTTCCTTGTAACAGATCCCTTTCTTTTACACACACACACACACACACACACACACACCCTAGTGGTTCTGTCTCTCTGGAGAACACTGACCACCACAGCAGTACCCTGAGCAGCCCCCTCTGGGCAGCGCGCCGGCCTTCACGGGGCCACGCCAGAAGTCACGGGAGACAGCCACCACCGCGCCCAAATCTGGCTCCGCATTTAGGACAGAGGCAGACACACAATGGTTGCCCAACGTGTGTGTCCCAGCCGACACTAATGACACTGCATGTGGAGGTAGCGATCGTTTCTCTCTGTGACCGTTCAGGGCCTCGTTCTGAAAAAGACCGCAAATCCAACCCACACAAAATCAAGGATTCCTTCCCCGACTCCCGTTTTTTTTTTTTTTTTTTTTGATGAGTCTTACTGTGAGCTTCTCCTCTCTCTCTTTTTTGTTTATTGTTGTTCTATTACAGTTTCTCCAATTTCCCCCCCGTTGCTCTCCCCTACTGACTTCCATTTTTGATCTTTTATTTTAATGCCCTTGAGGAGAGAATAGAGGCAAACGGTAAATGGCAATCTTCTCAGGTAAGTGATGAATTCTTGTATTACCACCTAGTATGTCTTATTTTTAGACCGTGCATTATTCCTGAAAGTAATGAAAACTACATCTGTTTTTGCAGCTTTATTGAGACGTAAGTTTTATTGCATAGAATTCATCCATTTAAAGTAAATAATTCAGTGATTTTCAGTCTGTAGAGTTTCGCCACCATCACCATAATCTAATTCAAGAATATATTTGTTGCTCCAAAAAGAGACCCTGTACCCATTAGCAGTTACCCTATCCTCCACCCTCACCCCCGAACCCCGTACAACCACTAATCCACTTGCTACTGTGTTTATGACTTTACCTATTCTGCAGATTCCATACATGAAATGAAAGCATACACTACATGGTCTTTTGTGACTGGCTTCTTTCACTGAGTACCGTGTGGGGTTTTTAAATAGGTTTACTGATCATAGAGAGAGGGGAAGGGAGGGAGAAGGAGAGGGAGAGAGACATCGATGTGAGAGACACCGATCAGCTGCCTCCCACCCCCCCCCCCCAGTGGGGACCGAGCCCGCGACCCAGGCCTGTGCCCCGACCCCGAATTGAGCCCTCAATCTTTTGGTGTATGGGACGACGCTGAGCACAATGGTTTTGAGGGTCACCTGTATACTATGACACGAATCGGTACCTTAGTCCTTTTTGTTGACAATGTCCTTTTCTGTGTAACATCGTTTACAGGGTGGCGTGCACAGGCACACGGCCCAGGCCTACGCGCTCTGGCTCAGGGATGCGTTAGCAGAGTTCTGTGCCTTTGCTGCTGAGGACTACACAACAGGCTGGCAAGCCACTGGAGAGGAGGAAACCTGGAGCGTGATTGAGCACTTAGCTTCATGCTACATGTTTTCATTTGTCTCCATCAATCCTCACAGCAACCTTTCAAGGTAGATATTATTCCCTATCCCCATTGTTATGGTCATTCAGAGACTCTAGGGGTCTTGTCCGAGATCACACAGCCATTAAGGAGCAGGACAGAGATTTGAAAACCGGACCTGTCCAACCCTAACATCCAAGCTCTACACACCCTCCACCCAAACCCGGGCCTGCAGCTCTTAGAACTGCGAGCCCAGCAGGTCCAGCTTCCTCCACGCAGAGAACACAGGCAGTGCAGTGCACATCCAAGGTCCGAGGGTCTTAAAGGCTTAAAAATTAGTTTGGGTGAGCATGAACCAGAGGAGAAGGGAATGTGAGGGACTTGACTACACCCACGGGAACCCAGGGAGGGTCCCCATTTCCACCCTGCCGGGCACAGGAGCTGATCACTGCCTCGGCAAGCAGAAATAAACCCCCTGAGGAGAGGACCCCAGGGGGAGGCTCCGCACTTCTGCCCGGTGACCAACAGCGACGGCGTCTCCTGGTAAAAGATCCTATTCCCGTGGCCTAACCAGGCTCACAGATCGGCCCCTGCCTGCCTGCCTGCCGGACCCCATTTCCCAGCCTTTCTCACTAAGGCTGAACCACACTGTTTGTTTTAGGTTTTTCCAACCTCCAAGCTTGCTTCCACTGTGGGGCCTTCGTATTTGTTCCAACGTCTGCCGGAACGTTTTCCCCGCATGTCCCCTCTAGCTGGTTCCTTCCTCTCGTTCACATCTCACAACCTCAATGTCCCTGCCTCAGTGAAGCCTTCCCTGACCGCCCGCCCCACTGTCCGGCACCTTGCTTTGCTTTCTCTATTGCATTCTATCACTACCTGCTAGTTTCCTATTCCTCTGTTTGGTATTGCCTGTCTCCCCCAACGGGAATGCATTCCACTTGAGAACAAGGACCACGGTGACACTGTGTTCTGCAGTACCCTGGGGCCTGGCACGGACCTGGCTCAGAGGAGGAGCCCAGTGTGGTTGGTGGGTGAATGGATGCTGACCGAGACTCAAGTCATTCAGACAAAAGCAGGTGGGTCGGTGGGGGCCTTCCCAACTGAAGGGCGGGCCTGAGCTGACTCTGATTGGGGTGGGGGTGCACACACACACACACACTGTAGCAGCAGCAGCAGCAACAACATCACAACAGAGGGATCGTGGGCAAGCCTGTGTCCTGCAGACAGAGCTGCCTTGTGGAAGGAGCTGGTCATGGGTGCGATGAGCCAACAATGACTCTGGCAGCACTTCTGGAAACTAATGGAGATTTTCTAAGATTTTCCGCAGGGCGGGGCTCCGTTTCACCTTTTTCCGTGCTAGGCTGTGAGTGACACATACGTAGTTTCCAGATGAGAAAGAAAGGTGCCACTGTCTCTCTCCCAGGGCAGGTGTCCCGGCGGCTTGGGCTCGGCTGCCACACTCTGGTCCAGCCCTGAGTGCCACACAGGCCTGGCCTCGCTGTCCTGGGAGGGCCCACGGGCACATGGCTTTGTTTGGAGGACTCTCTCCAGTGCCATCCCCATCCTCTTCCCCAGGTCACACCCAGGGCAGAGGCTGGAGCAGAGCGCCCTCTGGAGCCTTAGTCAGAGGATACTGGGGCCGGTGAGGGACATCCAGGGCCTGTGTCAGTTCTGGTCTAGAGTGGGTAGGGATCCTCATCCTCGAGGGGCTTACAAACAGACACGTCTGTCCTGTTCTCCCCTGGCCTCTCTCCTAGTGGGGTCCGTCCGAACTGTGGGGTAGACGTTTGGGTCCTGAATTCCACCTCCTGTAGATAGCAGGGGCTTGAGGAGCTAGAATTGTCTGGGTTGGAATCTTGACTCATTTACTAGCCAAGCAACCTTGAACTTAACCTCTCTAAATTTCAGTTTCCTCATCTGTAAGCTAAAGAGAGCAACGTCCATCTTCACAGCTCAGTGAGTGTCCTTCCTCCTTCAGTCATTCAGCCAGTGTTTGGGGAGAACCTCCTAGGTCCCAGGCACTCTCCTGGGGGGACAAAGCCTTTTATCAGGAGAATGGCAGGAGAAATAAAAATAGAACTGAGACTGTGTGAGCCCAAGTAAGTACCTTCACCTCCCTCTGTCTCTGCTTCCCACACTGAATGAAATGGGGCCAATGTTGCACTTCTCAGGACTGCTTTGAGTATTTAAAAATAAAATGTATCCAACTCTGGAGACCAAATCCCAGCAAAAACAAACAAACCCCCAAACTAATAAATAAAAATAAAATGTGGCAGAGTGGCTGGCACAGGGTAGGTGCTCCATGAATCTTCGTTGCAGTTCTGACTATATAATGCAGTCTCTATCTCCTACCCAGTAGAAAAATAAAAAAACAAAACCAAAAAAACAATAAAAACCCCAACTTGATCTTTCTGTTCCTTAGCACCCTTGACAACCTGCATGAAGCAATGGGTGTTTTGTTACATGGAATGATAGACAGCAGTAGATAACTGATACAGTAGCTAAATTAAGTCAGTAATACCTTGAATATATCTGTTAACTTGATTTTTTTCATGTACTGAACTATGCCTCGGTTTCCTCATCTGTAAAATGGATTCGTGGAGAGGGACTGAGTGAAAGGGTGCAAGGCACTCAGAACGGGTGCTGCGCAGAGTAAATGCTCCGTGTTAGTGATCATTGCGTGCCAGGCAGGCGAAGTCCTCGCGGGGGGCGAGGGCAGTAAACAGGAGTCAGATCCCTGTTCCCTTACAGATCACCGCCCAGAAGCAGTGAGAGATCCCAGCCAAACAAACAAGTGAGCGAGATCACCTCTCACGGCGGCATCTGCCGTGAGGACAGTAAAGCCAAAGCGATGCTACACGCAGTGATTGGGAGGGTGGGGAGACTTCTCGGGGGAGGTGATTTCATCTGAGACCGGACAAGAAGGAGCCAGCCGCAGAAAGATCTACGGAGAAGCATGTTCCAGGAGCAAGAGGAGCAAACACCCAAGTCCTACGGTGGGAACTAGTTTGGCAGGTTTGACAAACGCAGGCCGGTGGGCAGGGTGGTACGAGAAGGGGTTGGAGGGGAAAGGGGCCCCCCTTAGAAAACAGCAATCACACCTTTCCCTTGCCACCCAATCTCCAACCACCCATCCTGGCGGCGTGGCACCTGAGGAGGCCCCGCACCACATCTGAAATGCTGTGACCGCTCCAGGGGACCGGACTTCCCTTCCTGTCTCTCTTTCTCTGCTCCACCGCCCTCGATCTCCACAGGTTTCTCCCACTTTCAAATGGGCAGCTTGAAAGATTTATACCCAATTCCTCCTGGAAACATCATATAACCTGTGGAAGGCTGATCAAACAGGGTTGCTATTTAGGCTCTGCGTCTCAGCAGGGTCCATAAAATATCTTATGCCTCTTTAATATAAACGCTGTTACAAAAGGCCGCCTTGATCCGCAGCGTTCACAATAAAATACTGTTTGACAAGCTAATCGGTGCTCCCCTTCCCTCCTAGTCCACACCTATCATCTGGGTCAGCTGAATAGTGCTTTTGTTTCCAACCGCGTCCAGTTCTGGGGCGCTGGAACCAGGCTTGGTTTCCTTTCCTTTTTGGAGGCCATTATTAGAAGCCCCGCGACCTTCACGCTAAGACCCTTGTTCATTTTCACCAAGACACTGGGCTCTGTTTGTTGTTACAGCAGCATTAAAAATAATTTAAAAGTAATCATCGTTGAGAATAATGGTTCCCATTTTTGAGAGCCAATTAGGACCAGGCGCTCTGCACACATTACTTCATTTTGTGCTCTCAACAGCCCGGCACAACTGGGATTGAAGTCTATTTTCTGGATGAGGAAAGGAGAAAATGGCGCTAAGAAGTGAAATGCCCGGGGTTGGGGGAGGGGCTGAGGCTGCGACTAGACCTGCCCAGCCCCAAAGCCAACGCCAGGCAGCACCTCGAGAAATGAGCGTGCCATGGTCAGGGTCACAAGGAGAATGTCTATTCACAGGGGGCGGAATGATGGCCCCCAAAGGCCAGTCCTAATCCCTGGAACCTGGGAATATGTGAATTTACATAGCAAAGGGGGACTTCGCAGATGAGATTATGAATCTTGAGATAGGGCGATTATCCTGGATCATTCAGGTGATAATCACAAGGGGTCTCCCATCCAAGTACTAGCGCTGGACCCTGCTTAGCTTCCGGGATCGGGCGCGTTCAGGGTGGTATGGCCGTAGACACTGGGGTTCTTATGAGAGAAAGGCAAGAGGGTCAGAGTCAGAGGAGATGTGACCACTGAGGAAGAGGTTAAAGTAATGCACCCATGAGCCTTGGAAGGCCAGTGGCCTTTGGAAGCTGAAACAGTTAAAAAAGTGGATTCTCCCCTAGAGCCTCCAAAACGAGCTCTACTCCACGATTTTAGCCCCGTAAGACCCATTTCACACTTCTGGCCTCCAGAGTGTAAAATAATACACTGGTGTACTTGTAATCCCCTAGTTTGTGGTAATTTGTGACAGCAGCAACAGCAAACTAATACACCATGCATACACTGAAGCTGGCATCTTGTCCAAATGAGTTAAGAGCTCAACAATCAAACTGATATGAAAAGGTAATCATTCAGCAGGTTCCCTGCTGTGCAGACAGTGTTACCTAGGGTGGCTGGTCGAGGGTGTGGGGTGTGAGCAGCACCTCTGGAGTTAGAGCTGGGCTTGAGCCCATGCCTCCCAGCCAATGCATATGCGACCTTGGGCAAGCCCACAAGCCTCTCTGGGCCCGAGTTCCTTATCCACAAAACTGGGTGCACCTCCAACCAGAAAGTTCTTAAAAGAATCAACAGTAATTAGATAGCTGCTGTGTAGGTAACACATACCATTCATTTAAACCTCAAAGCAAGCCTACGATAAGAGGAGAGGAATGTCGTTAACCCCATTCTTCAGGAGGGGAACCCAGGGCCAGAGAAGCGACTTGCTCAAGTACAAGACCAGGAGTTTAGCTTCAGAGCTGGTGGCTCTTCAGCCACCACGGTGACAAAGTGCTAAAACGGCATCTGGCACTGAGTAAGCACTCAGCCCAGAACAGCGGTTGCTATTGTTAGTGTCGGTATTAGTATTTGTTATTATTACTACTCCTATTATTCTTGGTTCCAGTTAACATCTTGGATATTGAAGACAGTGATACATCCTACTGATATTATGCAGCTGAGAGAAAAACAGAGAAGAAAAACAAAGATAGAAAGGCTAGGACTCCTTATCATCCAGGTGGAAAAGGGTGAGGCTCCGCATGAGGCGATTCTAGAGTATTCTTCATTGTTGCAGAGGGGGCTCATGAATGTTCACGTCTCCCACCCAGAAGTGAGCACAAGAGAAGCTGAAGTAATTGATGCCTATTATAGTTTCTTAATTAGATCCATTTCCATGGTAATTTATTCTGTTTCATAAATAATGATGCTCAGCCTCATCCACTCTGGTTCAACTTGAAAAGTATTTCTTGATAAAATTTGCATTTGGCCAGGATATTTCACTATTAGCATGTTCTCCACTAAATACATGTGTTATCCTAGAGATATCTCACCTAGATTTAGACGAGCAAACAAAATGTAGTGAAAAAATGCATCATGAGAATTATACAGTGCTGTTCTTCGGAAGAACACCGAGTACCTTGCATTGTACTTGTCAAATTCCTGTGTGTTGAGACGTGCCATTGTGCCTGGCATTTTCCGTACATTAGCACACTTCACGTGTTAAATGTTATTAACCCCAGAAAGGGGAGGCTCAGAGACATCACGTGGCTTACCCAGGTCACACGGCTTCTGGGTCTGAAAGACCATATCTTGACACCATGCACAGGTTAAGAAGACCAACAAGAGAAAAAAAATTGTACTAGCCTCAAGCCGGGGGGCAAAGAAAACGTCCTCATCTGCTTGCAAAGATGGACTGTGTTTCCTCAGGTAACAGGAACCGGCGTTTCACATTCAATTAATTCCATAAAACATTAATGGGACTCTGCGCTCCCTAAAAACTGTTGCAGACATTTACGGAGGGGCAGTGCTGTGCGGTGGCTCAGAGCAGGGGTTCGAATCCCAGCTCCACCAACCTTCCACTGGGTCACAAGGAGCAAGAAGTTCCTGGAACCCTTTGGGCCTCATTTCTTCCCTCATTTGTAAAATGGAGAGTGTAACAGGCCCTCCTTCTGGGAGGATGAAATGCAAAGTGCTGAGAACAGCGCCTGGCACAGAGTGAGTGTCACTGGAAGGCTGGCTATTGTTATGAAGCTATTAGCGACTGCAGGACTCAGGATCCGGTTACCACCCGCCTCAGCAGACCACTGAGAGAAATGAGGCAGCATTTTAAGGGAGAAGAAGGTGTCTTAAGCACATCAAGTTGGAATTTTCTGGAAACCTGTTAACTAACTGAATAGCTATGGTCTCATTAGATAGCTAATAAATTTCCTCCCCAGATAGGCCAGCAAAAAAAAAAAAAAAAAAAGTTCTGGGACTGCAATCTGGAATGCACAGCTTTATCAGTTCTGGAAACCAAAGAAAAATCGGGCTCAGAGGAGGAAACTGACTAACACTAACAGCAAGCCTTGCACTGCAGGCTGGGGAAGACCGAGCAGCTGTGAAGACACGGGCGGGGGTGGGGGGTGAAAGATGCCACCAGGGGTTATGGAGTAGCAGCAGACTGCACACATGCTGTCAACCACGTGTCGCACAACTGACCCCTTTAAGTCTTTTAGCAGCCCTTCCAGACTCAGAGAGGTTAAGAAACTTGCCCGAGATCACACAGCAACAAATTCCAAGCAGTTCTGACTAAGCCAGGAAGTCAAGACATAAAAGGCCAGTCCATGAGAAGACTATAGTGAATCTTAAATGAGTGGCCCAGGCTCACAGATACAGAGAGAGCAGACTGATGGGGGAGGGGCGGGGGGAGCGGGGTGGGGTGGGGTGTGGTTAGAGGGCTGGGTGAAAGAGGTGATGAGATTAGGAAGAACAAATGGGTAGTTACAGAGCAGTCACAGGAGGTAAGCACAGCACAGGGAATACAGACAACGACGCAGTAACTAGCACGGTGCCCGGGACCGGAAATACCAGGGGACACTTGGGTAGAGTACCTGACTGTCTAACCACAGTGCTGTACACCTGCAACGAGTACAAAATAACACTGAGTGGAAACTGTAATTGAAAAGTAAAATTTCAAATCGCAAAGTAAACGAATAAATACATAGATAAAGAGTTTAGGAAAGTCTCGTTGTCTGGGGTAGGTTCCACGGGTGATTGTGACGCCATGAAAACCACCACAAGTGGCTAACATTTCAAGAATGCCTGCTATGTGCCAGAGAGCACGCAAAGCACTGCACTTGCGCACATTTCTTTAATCCTTACGGCCAGCCCATGTGTAGGTACAGTTATCACTATCCCCATTTTACAGGTGGGAAACACTGAGGCTCCAGGAGGTTAAGTGATTTTCACAAGTCACACAGCTGGAAAATATATGTGTTTATTCTTGAGGAAATGCCTTAGGCTCCCCACAGAACACCTGCCTCCAGTCAGCGTTAATCCATGTAACGAACCTTTCTAACACAAGGAGACCCCCAAAGATATACCCGTGTCCACCTTCCTAAGTCTGTGAATGACATTTGGAAAAGGGTCTTTGCAGATGTGATGAAGGATGTTGAGATGAGCAGACCTTCCTGGATCACCAGAGGGCCTCAACCTAATGCCCAGTGTCTTTATTAAGAGACAGAAGGGAAGACACAGAAGGTGGAGCAGACAGCTGAGGCTGGGAACGCGCCAGCCACCACCAGGAGCTGGAAGAGGAAAGAATGAGTCTCCCCTTGAGCCTCCAGAGGGAGCGTGACCCTGCTGACACCCCGACTTCAGACTCCAGCTTCCAGAACTGCAAGAGAGCAATTTCTATTGTTTGAACAGAACACCTGGTTTTGTGGTCATTTGTTTTGGCGGCCTCAGAAAAGTAATGGGAAAGGTATGGCCCGGTATCAGGAGTTCAGGCTGATCTTCAGGCCTGGATGCCTGGGGAAGCAGTCGGGGGAGGGTGCCATGCGAGTGACATGGGAAACGTGGGGGAGGCCCACTGTCTGGAAACTGTAGGAGGAAAACTCCGCAGTCAGTCTAATGAACCAGTTTTCCAGCCAGGAGACCTGCCCAGCAATGCACGCACTCCTGGCCGTGGACTGAGCTGCCCGTCCCGGGGAGTAATCTCACCTGACTCAGAGGCCATTCTTCCAGAGGCCTCCTGGAGTGGGGACTGGCATTGGAGGCCAGCCCACTCACTCACATGTTCTAGTGCTACAGGAGGCCGGGGCTGGGCTGGCGGCCAGCTCTCACGAACACATGCTCACGGGGTCAGTGGACACAAGTCACAGGGTATCTCATCAGGCGGTTTTCCTTCAGAGTTTGTCATTCAACTGCAGTATTTTGGAGGAATCTGCCAGGATGCAGAAAGCAACATCCTCTTCATTCTCCACTGCTGGAGCTACCTGCTCCTCCCGCCCCTCTCTGCAGAGACACCGTGACGGACAGCTGGGGCCCTGAGTGGGGTCACCCGTGCCACTCACACGAGCTATTTTCCATATGCCAGAGCCGACCTGGGAGCAGGTTCCAATGTCCCCATTCCTCCTGCCATTTCCACCCCACGGTGCAGACCTCCAGGCATAGTGCACATCCCTCACTTACTGAGCTTCTAGAAACAGTCGCCCTGGACCTGCCCTGGCATCCTCCAGTATTTCATGGTGAAGGATCAAACACCTGGGCTACCTACATCATATCCAAACCTGAAGTCAGAGCAGGAGCCTTAGCCTGCTTTCCTTCAGGGCTGATCATTAAGTTCTCCAGCCGGTATGACGGGCTCATCATGAGCAGTCAGAAGGCATGCTGGCAGGGACCCCAGCTGCAGAGAGGAAGCCGCTGTCATTGCCCCAGCGCTCCCCTCACAGTTGCCTCTGTTGCACACCTGCAGGGGGCTTCCCTGGGCCGTGGGAGACTCTCCTCACTCTGCAATATGGGAAAAAGGGAGAGCGCAAGACAAAAGCTAAGTTAGGGCAAAATGTCTAAAAATGTAACTTAAAGGGGTCCTTTATGTTAGTAAAGGAATCTTTTGCAAATGAAGTATCACCTCGCTTATAACAGTGACTTTTTCATCATTACAATTGTTCCCTGGAGTTGAATAAAGGTATTATTCTGGCTCTTAATTTGCTGCTAGACCCTTGGGGGAAGTAGACGGGTGGCAGTCCAGTTTCCCAGGTGCTTTGGTGACAAAAATAATAATACTCGTAATAGTAATGACACGTGGCCAGACATTCTGAGCAATTTATATGGATCATCGCACTGAATATTTATAATAATCCCAAGAAACAGGGGCTAATACTGACCCCCTTCTGCAAATGAGGAAATTAAGGCACAGCAACACCAATTCACTTGTAGACAAGATTTCAGTTGAGCACCCTGGCTCTGACCTGCTCCCCTGCATCCCTGGGGAGTATAAAACCACAGTGTCCAATCAGAATGGAGATCATGAGAGGCTTCCTGGAGGAGGGGGTGCAGGTGAGCAGACCAGATGTAAGCTAACCAGAAAGAGCTCCTGCCCTCCTCCCACATGCAGGAGAAAAGATAAAACCGGCGGCATGTTTCCACTGAAGCCTTCCAATCCGGTGATATTCTTCATCTCTAAACATGGTCTTAGTGCTTTTTGGTTTGCCCATCTCCTTCAGAGAGAGAGAGAAAGAGAGACAGACAGACAGACAGACAGACAGACAGAGATCGATCCATGAAGGAGGCTGTGTCGGGAACAAGGTGGGAGAGGAAAGCAGTGCAGGGAGGGACTTAAATGAAAAAGAGAGGAAGGACCACTCTGCCCCAGGGAAAGCAGCTGCTTGCGAGATTCGGAGGGTGGGGAAGCCCCTTGGTTTTGAGGACTGTCTCTGCTTACAGGGCTCCTAGGGAGGGTCTCCCTTAGCCCAGCAAGGACAGAGGGAAGTCAGCAGACCACAGGGCCTTCTGGAGGGTGTTCTGGCCAGAGAACACCAGGGGACCCTTCTCCACGCTCTCCCTGTTAGGTCAGCAAGACCTTCAGCAAGCTGAGTAGACAGTGCAGATTCTTCCAACACCTTGGCAAACTTCTATCGCTGCCCCGCTATGGGCTTGTGCAGCCTTTGGGAAAGGAGGGAGGGGGAGAGTAAGTCAGATTTATCAAGTGCCTGTTGCCGGGGAGGAAGGGTGTGTGTGTGTGTGTGTGTGTGTCTGTGTATGTTCCCTCTTTCTCTCTCTCTGCTAATACTGGCTACATTGAGTACTTTCTATGTGCCAGGCACTAGCACTTTAAATCCAGTAACTTGGCCAATCCTCTCAACTTCCCTTTGAGAACTCCCTGTCCTCCTCAACATAAAAATAAGTTGACTCAGAAAAGAAGCTAAGATCACAGAATGAGGAAATGGCAGAGCTGGGATTTGAACCCAGGTAGTCTGACTTCCAGAACAATAAGGTAGGAGCTATGATCACACCCATTTTACAGATGAAGAAAGTTCTGGAGAAGCTGAGAACTGTGCCCACCTAGCATATTGGCAGAGTGTGGCTTGACCTCGGGGTGGGCCTGGATCCAAAGCCAGGGTCTCTGACCTCCAGGTCTACTGCCCCCAGAGCTGCAAACAGCTTAGTTCAGGAAGGGGAGCCGGCTGTAAACAGGAGTCTGGTCTGAAACGGGGAGGCGCCTAATGAACGTTTATGGATAGTCTGAATGAAGAATGAACAAAACCTCAGCTAATGCACCCAGAATTGCACCCGGAGGCTGCATTCAGAATCCAGCGTCGGGGGACAGCGGAAGGACCCAGAAGCATCCTTTTCAGACAAAAAAAAAAAAAATCCTGCGCACCATTTCTGAAAGCTGGAGGGGGAATGGATTCAAAACAAGCAAAGCTCTCCAAATAGCGATAAATACCTTAAATTACCCAGCAAGTTTAAAAGCCTTCATGCTGTTCCTTTTCCCAGCAAAGGAACAGGCTCCTGATTGTGGCTGTTCAGAATGGAACATTCAGGAGGGTGTGGAGCCAGCAGGGCAGGAGAAGGGCGGGGGGCAAGGAAAAAGCTCCGGTGCCCGGGAACACTCAGCCCAGCTGGCTGGCGGCAGACAGCGGGCAATTGTGCAGGCCTGGGCTCGCTGAGCAGCGCACGTGTCTGAGGCTCGTTGGAGCTGGGGACTTCCTTAGTTCCTGGGGGCCTTTTCCTTGCCCATTAGAAATGGGGAGAGACACATGTCAGGGCCATGATGGCTGCCCGAGGACACCTTCATTTCTGGAACCCAGCATTGCCCGGGGCTTCTCTGCGGTCTTACAGGAAAACTACTGTATTAATTCGAAAAAAGATCGAGTTCCTGGAGGAATGTAAATCCCCAGAACCGATTCGCTCTGAAAAGCACAGGTTCAGGGTGAGCTTCTCCCTCCTCCTCCGTGACCCCGACATCTCCGGGGGCTGCTGCTGTCAGACTGGCATGAATTAGGCTGTGCACCCCAGAGGAGCAATAAATGACTGCAGACAACACAGATAGTAAGGACCTGGAATGCCCCTCTCCTTCCGGGCCGCACAGCTGATCTCCAGCCCCAGATAAATAAACATCGGTTACGGGAACGTACTGCGTGCCCACGTGTGTGGTCAGCTGCAGCCCACGGACCAGGCGGTCGCAGGCGGTGAGCCCGGCAGACCCCCTGACTCAGCCCAGCGCGTCGTGATCTGTGCTCGGCCAGGGCGAGAGCACGGCGTCTCAGGGAGCGTGCTCAAACACCTGCAGCCTTAGAGAAGTCACATAAACGCCCCAGTCTTTGTCTCTCGGCGTTAAAGTGTGGATAATAACAGCACCTATAACCTCAGGCTGCTATGAAGACCACATGAGTTCATGTGTATAAAATGTTTATCACTTATGGGAGGCTTACTCTGTGCCAGGCACTTATAAGACTTGACATGTATTATCTCATTTAACCCCTATATGACTCTGTGAGAGGGGCCAACACTGCCCTCATTTTCTTGCTGAGTAAACTGACTTCCAGGGAAGTTAAGTCATTGGCTCAAGGTCAATGGTAAATGGCTGGGTGTGTTGGGGGGGTGTGGAGTGCTGGGGCTGGAACCCAAGTATTCTGACTCCAGCTTGTATGAGTTGGCTACGCTGCCTCCTAGAGAGAAGACTCCATGAATTCAGTCCCTTTAGAATTAGTTTCGACCCTGGCGGAGCATGCAAGTCAACTCTGAGGATAGAAAAATAGGAACTCCCGGGCCCCTATCTCCAGAGATTCTGATCCCATTGGTCTGGGCATCTCGGGCATCTGAAAGCTCTCCAGATGATTTAGATGTGAGACCACAATAACCAGCCTCGCCGGGGCCCTCAGGCGGTGCTAAGCGGCTGACAGGACTCCGTCCGTCCTCATAACCCTTAAGGGAGGGTCATTACTGTCCCACTTTACAGATGAAAAAAGTGAGGCCCCCGGAGTTCATGGATGCCCAAGGTCAAAAATGAGCAGGCATGCTGGAGTCTCTTCTAGTTCAAACACTCTGCTTTGGACGGAAACACAGGTGAAGAGGTCAGGACCATTCACGCGCCCAACTCTGTCCCCACTGGCCCCTCCCCAACAAGGGCGGAGCACTGCCTCTCTTGGAGATGCAGGGACAGGCTGATATGAGACCCAAGGGCCGAATGTTCAACAGTGTGTCATTCCTGTGGCATTTATAGAAAGCCGGATCCATGTTCCCGCACACCCCAGGGGAGACATGGCTATGGCTACACGACCTTCGAGCTACAGAACCCAGGAGAGATACAGCACCAAGTCCCTGGGGGCTGAGGCTGCGTGACTGCAACAGTTTACTGCAAAGATAGTGGGCAGGGCGGGGCCACCTGCAGGTCTCCATGGTACCAAGATGCTGTCAACCTCTTACAGGAGGCTAGCAGAACCTGGACATTCGCTGTCTAGGGTGGCCAAGAGGCCTTTGGCAGGATTTTGGAGAACAGGGTGGGGCAATGTCTGTCACTGTGGCCCCATCTGGACCCCACCTCACATCGTGCAGGAGAACTGTGGACATGGGGGTGTCAGGCTCCTCCCCACCTCTCTGAGGGGCCCCTGTCCCCAGCCTGCTGTACCACGCTGGACCCCCCATTCTTTCCTTCCTCTCCCTCCCTCCCTTTTCTTTCCTCCTTTGTTTAATCAAGAAACATTTGTTGGCCAACCATTGTGTTTCAGAGCAAAATCTGTATTTCATGCATGTTGAGCCATGAATACTAAATTTGAATGCCAATGAAGCAGGATGCCCATATTATTCCATCCCATTTTACTTGTCCATAATCACACCCTCTAGAATTGAACGTGCGGACAGATGCAAATATATTACAAAAGTGCAGAGTCCCAAGAACAACAGAAGGAAATTGAATAGTCTTATCTTAATAAAATCTTGCTTTGGCAAGGCAGAATTCAAGGTGGAGGGGGCTGCACAGGCTGTTCACGTTTCACAATAACCCCTGATCTCCTGTATTGCATTTTGGGGGGGGAGGATACCCAAACTTCCTTTGTTAAATTTCTCTCTTCCTGTCTCCATCCGAAGTTGAACTGCTTTGGGAAGTTTGAGGGAAATAGTTCAGGTGTTTTTTCGGGGAAAAAGAATCTATAGTTGCCACAATTTCAAAATATTAACTGTATCTTTTAGCCCTGGCCAGGTGGCTAAAAGTGTCGTCCCATACACCAAAAGTTTGTGGGTTTGATCCCCGGCCAGGGCACACACCTAGGTTGCGGATTCAGTCCCTAGTTGGGGCATGTATGGGAGGCAACCAGTCAATGTTCCTCTCTCACATCGATGTTTCTCTCTTTCTCCCTCTCTTGCCCTTCCTCTCTAAAATCAATAAACATATCGTTGGGTGAAGATTATATATGCATGTCTTTTAACCCCTCCTCAAACTGAACTTGCAATTGATAGCTATTTAAATGCAGTGCCCCAATGCCAATTCTATATTTGTTGGTTTAAATGTGCTAAGAAGGAAGTAAAGAAGGAAGGGTAGAAGGAAGGAAGGAAGGGAGGGAGGGAGGGAGGAAAGGAGAAAGAAAGGATTAAAATGGGACTTTGTATCCAGAGAAAATTACAAATGTTTGTTTCCAATTTACATGCGAAGTTTCAATAGGCATAAAAAATCGGAAATCCTACTAATTAAGATTATTGAACATGTGTGTGCCTGACACTGCACAGCACTTTGGATTGATCCCCTAAGTCAGTGATTTGCAACCCGTGAGCTGCAAGGATTTTTAAAATGTGTAATACCCGACTACTTAGTCAGGGACACTGACCTCTTTCCCCTCAGATTGTCAAATTAAAAAATGACAACAGCCAACACAATAGCCGTCTGGTGTGAATAAATCAAAATTATATTTAATTTTTTTGTTAGATCAGCAAAAAAATATTTTTTTGGTGTGCCGCAGAATTTTAGTAATTGGCTATGTGTGCCATGAGATAAAAAAAGACTGAAAATCGCTGACCTAAGTTAGCCGTCACAGCAACCCCACGAGCAGTTACTGTTACTATCCCAGGTTGACAGGGAGAAAATGGAGGCACACACACTCACACGCTTGCCTGATACCCAGGCGGTGTGACTGCGGATTCTGCGCGTGTACCTTCCACCCTCGGCTACCTCCACGGAGATGGCGCAGTTTGAAGCAAGGTCTTCCAGACTATGACACGCTTTTAAGTGATGGCAAGGTGGTGTTTGTTCTTTCTTTTCTTCCTGTGTTTCCTTTTGTTCTCCTCCCAAAGCTCTATTTTGCCCCAAATCCTGGGATGAGTATTATTATTATACCTGCCTTTGACAGATGCAGAAATAAGCCCAGAGCAAGACAGTAACTTAACCAAAGTCACACAGCTAACAGTAAATTGGGGAAATAGAGCCAGACCTCAAGGCCTTTTGTCCTGAAATCTCAAGGGTGTTCCCATACGTCTGCTATCCACCCAAGAGGGGCCAGACTACCCAGAGAGATGATGGCCAGGAGGAGAGGACGAAGATGAGGGGGCTCCTGGAGGAGCGCCCTGGGATGCACTCGGTGGAAGGTGTGTCTGCCATGCCCGGGCGGAGCAAGAAGCCACAGTCTGTTTCTTTCTGAACAGCATGGGCATTGGCTTCATTTGCTATTATAATTAACCTGTGAGGTTTGCCTTGGGGTTGGGGTTATTAAAAATATTTTGGTATCTTTAAAAAAACCCCGCATATGGTGTAGTTCCATAAATGTAATAAATGGGCCTAAGTCGGTGACACGGAAATGTCTGAATGGAACGGTCCTAGCACCTTCATAAGTGGCACATGTGAAATTTTAGGATGTCACTAAGACTGGAGAAATTATTTCCTTATAAATCTATGGCAGTCTTAGGAAGTCGAAATGGCACCATAAAAAGAAACAACCTAACTTTCCTGGAAAAAGTGCAGCTACTCTGTCTGCGGGGGGAGAGGGGGCTGTTCACACTTATAACATTTTATAGTAACTGCCGCCGGCATCCAATGAGGCACTTCCTTCTGCTCCGCGCTGTGGCTGGGCTGGGCCCTGCGTTGTATTTCACTGGCAAAAGTAAACCCTACTTTTTTACACAAAGCCGTGCTTCTCTTGAATAAACCACGAGGGAGGGGAAGTGCTGTTTAAACCTGAAGAGAATATAGTCTTGCTGTCTCTCAAAAACCTGAGAAGACCACACTTAATAAAAAAGAAAGAAACCTAAAATAATCAGGAAGTTTTTTGTCAGCATCCCCATTCTCCTTTGACGTGTGAGATGCATAATAGTTGTGTTGAGAAACAGCTTTTTGAAACTGTTGCTGCCACTTCACCTCTAATATTCAGTTCATCTTATGGTCTCTCAGAGTACTGGGCTACAGAGTAGTCGACATTCAGGGATTTATGAAAGAGAAGTAACACGGTTTCTGCCCTTGAGATGCCTCCATTGGAAAGCAGGAATTACCTGCCATACCCCTGGTTTTCTGCCAGGTAGCTGGCTGGAAGTGATCGCTCCATGGTGGACAAAGCAGATGGAGGTCACCATCTCACGTCCAGCACAGATGGCAGTTCTGGCTGGAGACTCATTAACTCCTAGTGGGCAGGGACCTGCTTCATGTATCTCTGCGTCCTTACCACCAAAACAGGGCCTGACACAACCTAGCTGCTTAATACATTGGATGGATGGATGGGTGGACGGGTGGGTGGATGGATGAAAGGATGAATGTTTGGGAGGAAGGAAGGATGGATAGTATGTTAGATGAATAAATGAACAGATGCATGCATGCATGCATGAATGAATAGAAGGAAGAAAGGAAGAGAACAAGAATAAAGTCATCCTCGGGAACTTGTGAAGAATGTTACATTAAATGGCCTAAAGAAAGGGAGAAGGCACCTATATTATGTCAGTGCCCTAGAGATGACATTGAAGTAACTCAGATACAAATGCACAGCTGCAGCCAAAGTCACCTCTCCACTGGGGCATGATGCACTTGGGTGTTGTTTGTTTTTAGGGTCGGTCTGCCCAAGCCTCTTTGAATACGAGCCATTGAGTATTATAGAGACAAATGCTCAAAAAAGATAAATGAATAAAACACGTAACCAAGAAATATAGGCTGTGTCAATTAAAAAAAAATACAAAGATGTATATCAGCAAAAAAAGTCTGGAGGGACATTTATCAAAATTGTTAACAATCATTATCTCTAGATGGTAGATTTGCTAGTGATTTCTAGTTCACTTATTTGACTTGCATGCATTTTACCTATTTCCTGTAATAAACAAATATCTTTCATATACGAAAAAAAAAGGATTTCAGAAATTCCAAGAAATCTCCATTGCACCAGAGAAGAAAAAGTAGTAACAGCCAAGCAAACCCACTGAAATCAGCTGAGTCTAAATCACATTTGATAGAGAATCGCAAGATCAAAAGACATGCTAGAGGGTGTCAGCCCCAGCTGACATGTGAGAGTAAATGAGTTTGCAGAAGGTGCACCGCTGCTCTGAAACGACGGGAGGATGCAGAGCCCATCTTCTCTCCCGTCCAGGCAGGACTCGCACAGAGGTGAGGGCAGGGTGAAATACCGGCTTGGCCAAAGCTCAGCAGGAAGCCCTGTCTTGCGTACCTAACCCAGACCAGCCTACCAGCCCTACCTGCCGCTCCCTAGAAGCCTTGCCCCAACCCCTGGAGCACCCCCTGCTCTGCTGGGGGAACAGTCGATGTTTGTTTTTCCTTTGACTGTGGGGAGGAACAGCTGCAGGATGCAAATCACATTAAATGAGTGGCTCCAGAGTGGGCTCCGCGGCACAATTTCTAATTCATACAATGCCTCCAGTTTTGCTGTTTGCACTAAATCATTTATCAATCCCTTCACGGATGTCAGTAAACTTCAGCTTCTGGGGACCTGTAAACATTAAAATAAGAAGCTATAAAAAGTATTAGTAAACCAATTAAAAGCTCAAGTAGCAATAAACTCTACTTGGATTACACCTCAAAAACAAAAACAGACCCTCCTGCCCTGAAATTAAATAAACATTCTCTATCAGCAGTTTTTCAAAGGGCTTTTTCTTTCTTCTCAGGAAAGATCCTGATCTTCCATCTGGTGCCCTGGTGAGCTGGGGACCCCTCATGGATCAGGCCACAAGGAATAGAGGCTGGAAGGAACCCGAGTTTCTGCCCCCAGGGAGCAAACGTGATCGAAATTTGGTTACAAGAGCTGGGAAATGGCCTGGAAACTGCATCATTTGAAAAGATCTAGTTTGAGTCATGACAGGGAATTGACTAATATTTACCCAAATCGAATAAAAAAGAGGAGCAAAATGATTATCATTAACCAGTGTGATTAAGGATGGGGAGCTAACACTCTGTGTTCTGCCGCTGCCAAAGCCCTTTCATGTCATCACTCAACCTCCAGAGCCAGTCTTTAAGATGAGAATTCCCTGGGACTCAGAGCCAGACAGCGGCGTGCTCGAGGGGTCACAGCTAATGAGAGACAACACTGACACTTGAACCCAGATCTCAGGCTCCAAGTCCTTTCCCTTCCTTCCATGCCCCGCGTTGGGCCTGATGCCAAGGACAAAGGACCGACACACACCGGGATCCTATGACGGGCCAGGTGCCGTGTTAGCAACGCAGATGTCTGATTTCGGTTAATGCTGCCTGTGACCACCTGGGTTTATATTTCTACCACAGATGACTTCCTGCTCCCCTTCTCCTCCACCCACTCGAAGCTCACTGAATCCTGCCCAAATGGCAAACGAGGCTCACGATGTTTAATGAAAAGCAGCATCTTCTCTTTGCTAAGATTCCTTGTTCTACTGACCCAAACAGAACAGGTGGCTTCTGGAAAGCTGCGAGGCAGAAGTACTGGGAATCTGCAACTCCCAGCCTTCCTACCTGCCACAGAAGAGAACTCCTCACTGAGTGTCATTAAACTGGGGTGAAAACCCTGTGCGTGCCGGAGACCGGCCCCAGAGCCCAGGCGGACCTGTTCCCACCTGTCCTGGTCAGAGGAAGGAAGTGCCTCCTTAGCTTCCTCCATGTCTACTGCGTTATGGGCTCCGCCTGCTGCTGTTTGCATATTATCTCATGTAAACTGAGCCTCAGAGAAATTGCTACTTGCTCAAAGACACACTACTCAAGCAAAGCTATGTCAGGAGCTGGGTGATGGTGAATCAAAGTTTGTATGAATCCAGCAACATCCCTCTGAGAAGAGTGAATAGGAGAGCCCAGGCTCATGGAGATGGGAAATGGACAGGAGGAGATGGTGGGGCTGCTTAAGTTGTGGGTATGGTCATCTGGGTTAGAATCTCCTGCGTGCTGAGCCCTCCCCAACAGCACAGATGTCTCTGGAAGGGTGAGGACCACAGAAAGCCAAGAGAGACGAGACAGGACCAGCCTCCAAGCTGGCTTCCAGCCCCAGCATTCCTTGACTGGAATTACTCCCCTCAGATGCCTCAGTTCTTGGGGTTTGTGAGGATCGCAGGTGAGGCTGGTCGGTTTCCATAAACCTGAGGTCAAAAAGGAATGTCAGGCACACACCCCCTCACAAGGGTTGGGTTTGGGGTTCGCTTTTGGGAAGGGAATGTGGGAGAGGAACAGAGGTAGAAGATTAAATTTTCTATCTCCACAAGGCTCCACTTGAGAAGCCAAGTCCAGAAGAGGACCTCGAACTCGGTGGAAATTTCCTTCGAGCTCTTCTCTCCTGCTCACAGTGCACAGAGGTCCCTTTCATGGGCCTCCTTTGGCCCGTGAAGTGAGCATTCCCATCCTCTCTGCAAAGCTGGTTTCTCTAATGTGCTGAAAATAGAAGGGACTTCCACAGTGGTGTTCTCCCTTGGGTTGAATTGTGAGGCTTCCACAGGAGAGTGGGGGCCCGGCCATCAAACCTGGCCATTCAGTGGGAGGCCAGCCTGGGCCAAGGCCAAGGGCGGTGACAACACCAGAGACCCAGTGAGCCGAAAACCCCTGTCTGCCGCGCTTTCCCCTGTTCCTGGCTTGGTGCCCTCCAGACCTTTCTGGGGTTAAGCACAGATCATCTGCATAATCAAAAATACATCAGCTATTATTTTCTTCAGTGTTGCTGCAAGTCTGGGACCTGGGCAAGGTGCTGGGTTAACCCCGAGAGCACAACAGATGTGGTCCCGGGGGCTTCCAGCCTCCGGTCTAGCCTGGCACCGGCCCAAGTGAGCTACACTAGCCATTTCAGAGTTTCCAGGAGCCACATTTTAAAAAGTGAAACAAA
This sequence comes from Desmodus rotundus, assembly GCF_022682495.2. NCBI lineage: Eukaryota > Metazoa > Chordata > Mammalia > Chiroptera > Phyllostomidae > Desmodus > Desmodus rotundus. The sequence goes on along the minus strand of NC_071389.1, from coordinate 188,619,868 downwards.
ACAAATGAATTTTAACGATGTATTTTAGTTAACCCAGGATAGCCAAAACATGATCACTTCACTGTGTGACCCACATAAAAATTATTAATGAGATAATTTACACTTTTTGGTGCTGTACCTTCAAGCTATGGTGTGTATTTAACTCGTAGAGCACAGCCCAGTTCGCTGGAGCCGGATCTCTCAGGCTCATGGCTGCCACACTGGATGGTGCTGCTCCAGGCTGGGCTGCTGGGGACTGAGGTGAAGCAGGGGTGGGTGATGGCTCTCTCTTCGAGGGAAATGGTGAAATGATGTTGCTACCAATAATAATATTTACTAAGCAGTTACTGTGTGCCAGTCCATATGTGTTCTTCCCGAAACAACTCTGAGAACATCATCCTCACTTTACAGATGAGAAAAGTGGGGCACAGAGAGGTTCTGTACTTGCCTGGAGTCACACGGCCGATAAACAACAGTGCGCAGATGTGATACCCAGAGCCTGTGGCCTTACCCACAGTGTCATCCCAATTCTTGAGCGTGGAAGCTACAAAGGGGTTCATGCCGAATAGTGAGTCTATTACATAAAATAGAAGTGGTTGATAATGTACCCCTTGCAACCATATGGCCCAGGTTCAAATCCTGGCTCCACCACTTACTAGCTGTATGACCTTGGGTGAGTTACTTAGCCTTCCTGTGCCTCAATTCCCTTGTCTGTGCAATGGGAATAACAGAGCCTATGCCAAGGGTCATAGTGAGGATTATATGAGCAACACAAACTGCATAGTACCTTGCCTGGTACCTAAGGGAAAACCAGTAAGGAGTGGCTCTAATTATTGTGGTAAAAACAGGGTCGGATGCTATGCGGTTCTCCGTCTGCCATGTAAGGAAGAAGGACCGTGGCACCAGAAGGCAGAGAGGATGGCCAATCAGCAATCCATTATGAGGAGACAGAGTTATGGCACCCAGGCTGCTTCCCTGTCCCCAGATAAACAAGATGGAATATAATGTACACATGGTTGTGGGTTGAAATGTGTTCCTTTCCTCCCCAAATACAAATATTGGAGTCCTAAATCCCAGGACCTCAGAATATGGCCATATTTGGAGATAGGGTCTTTATAGACGTCATCAGATTAGGATGAGGTCATGAGGGTGGGCGCTAATCCAATATGGCCAGCGTCCACACAAGAAGGGGAAGTCCGGACCCAGACCACTGTGTGGGGAGAATACCACGTGAACATGAAGGTGACCTCTGCAAGCCAAGGAGAGGGGCCTGGACCCACCCCTGCCCACACCTCGATTTTGGACTTCTGGCCTCCAGGACGGAGACAATGAATTCCTGTTGTGTAAGCCACCCAGGGTGCGGTACTTTTTTGTGGTGGCCCGAGGAAACGAACATGCCAGGGGACACACATCTTTCCCCCAACCCCCACCGGACCCAGAGACGCTGCCAACGGGCCTGCAGGTGAGCGCAGCCCGGTCCACACGGCGTGCTTGGAAAAATCGCAGTCTCCGGGGCCGGCCTGCCCAGGCAGGTCTGTCGCAGTGGAAAACTACCCAGGAAGGTGGGCTGCGTCCCTGAACACTGCTCACTCTGTTTCCCCTGCTACCTTCAAACCCCCCCTCTGTCAACCGAAAGGGAAAGAAAGCGTGTCTTTATTTGGGCCCAGGCTCTCTGGGACACCACGCTCCAGGAGCCTGAGCCAAGACGGACACAGTGGCTCATTGAGCAGAGCTCTCCCTCTGCGTGTTCCCCACACGCTACACCAGAGCCCTCGGACCCTCAAAAGTTCACGGGCGGCCGTCCGAGTCCCGAGCAGCAGCGACCTCAGGTGCAGCAGAAGCCTCCGCTCGGAGGGCCACGATGACCTGTTTATTCACGCACACGAGGAGCTTGGAATATTACATTTTTTTCTTCCTTCCCAAATCCCAGCAATTTGAGACAATGATTGCTAATTTTCCGAGCTGTGAAATGTGAGGTGCATTATTTCTCACACCCTGCTCACAGACAGAGAACCTGGGAGGGGGCCGGACCTGCGAATGAGGGTGAGGGGTTCTTCTCATCTGCGACAGAAGGAAGAAGGTGCTGCGACTCCCAGAGACTAACCCTCCATTCCTGAAAACTGCTGCGGGGGAGGCGGGTTCCTGAAAGTCCTCATGCCCTTCTCCCTGAGCAGCTTCTCGGCATCTCATCAGTCACGCCGTTCACCTGGCGGAATTAGCAAAACATAGCTCGTCTTCTATTACAAACTGCAGAATGCTGATGGTAATGCAACATGTGTGCAAATGGTCATTTCGGGTGAAGGGTGGGAAGTTTATCCCCTTTGTTTCTCGAACAAAGATGAGAGAGACCTGCAAATTGTGAGTTTTAGGTGCTTCCTACAATGGGGAACCTGATTCCACAGGATTGTTATGTAACTAGAAAAACAGCCCAGAGACTCAGCGCTGAGGCTGGGCTCCACAGGCTTTACACAGGCTTCGTGGCCTTAGATAACTCCATGTCCCTGAGCCACAGTTACTTCCTTTCTTCATCAGTTAAAAAAAAGATGAAATTTGATTAGGCGAGGTCTGAAGATCTTTCCTAGAATGTCACCCTTTCACCAGGAATTCCATGAAACATTGAAACTTCCTGAGTGTGAGCCAGAGGCAGGGACTTGGGCTGAGCACCGCTGTAGGGGTCAGCAAAGGTGAACTACGAGTGGTCCAGCCGACACACAAGTGGCCCTGCCAGCTCTGCTCACGGGGCACTGGAACGCCACCCCGCCAGTGAGATAGAGAAACACACTCGCCAAACCATCTTCACAACTGCAGGGGGTTTGTTGGGGTGCAGGGGGAGACAGTGGAGGAAAAAGGAAGGTCAAGTCCTATTCACCGTTTTTCTGTTCAACAAGCCCGTGCTCCCCACATACACACCGTTGATGAGTAATAAACAAGGAGACAGTTGTCCCTCCTCTCCTGCCTCAGGCTCAGCCCTTTACTCCCCAGCCTGTGGTTTCTGGGCAAAGGCTTGACAGATCTTAAGGGAAGTGAGAAGAGAGATGGGACCCACCCTCACTGTCCTGCTGAGGCTGGACGGCAGGAGCTGCCTCCACACTGGCATCTCTGAAGTCAATCAGAAAAGGATGAAAAGGAATGCCGTGAAGTGGAAGATGCCTGCCCACAGCTCCACCGCCAAGGTCAGGGGCACTTGTACCGAGCAGCTGGAGGCCTGCTCTGAGCTCCGCAAAGTCGCTTGCCCATCCACTTCCCCTCCACTCCACAAGCCCCCTGCCACGGCCACCCATGGTTACTGGGCATGGATGTGGCCCCCAACCCTGATTTCTGAGCATCTCCCAGTATTTCCTGAAGGGATAAGACAGAGAGCGACCTGAACTGTACACTCAGAGAGGGTTAAGGTGGTAAATTTTGTTATGTGTTTTTTCCTACAGTATTTTTAAAAAGCATGAACACCTCACCTCCCTAGACAGAAAGGGGCATCCTTAGGCCCAGGGCAAAGCAGTGACTCGTGGGGTAGGCAGGGAGCATGGATGGAGCAGGGCAGCAGCCCCTGACGCCTGGGACCTGTTTCGGGAGTGAGGACACGCAGCTCAGGGTCAAAACCAAGACTCATCGATTCTCGGCCTCACTGCAACCTGGAAGCCACGCTGGGCTTCCGAGATGGAGAGAGGGTGGCTCTCCCAGACCGGGATTGTAAATGCTGTCTTCCGTCTCGGGCCTTAGGAATTTAAGCCACCCCAGCAGAACTGGGCGAGCTAACAATAAGCACAGCAGATGTAGAATATTTTCTAAATTCACCCAAATGCACAGTCTGTTCTCCAGAGGCAACCCGGCAGGACACACACCGGTGATCCTTTGCGGGCCAGCTGGAACCATCTCCCACTGTGGACACGCTGAGCCCCTCACCGCCCCTCACCTCGTCTTGTACCTTCCAGGCCTTGCTGCACCCGGGCCGAGGCAGCCCGCCCTCCTCGGCCGCCGTGGGGCGGACAAACACGGCTCCCCAGTGGGCTGCTTTCCCCTGTGTGACGGATCAATTACCCTGCTGCGGACTGTGACTGCCATTGCCTTTTTTAGCTTATTCGGTGGTTCTTCTTCTCTGAATCGAACTGCAAGTTTAAACGCACTGAAGATGTAAATGACTGCTAAGAAACACTGAACTATTTCTGCATTTTTCAAACTCTCTAGGTCAGGGGTGTCAAACTCATTTTCACCAGGGGCCACATCAGCCTCAGGGTCGCCTTCAAAGGTCCGAAATTTTAGGTCTGTGTAAATGTAACTGCTCCTTAACTAGGGGCAAGGAGCTCAGTGCTGCCGCCGGGTAGAAACAAGGTGCCAGGCCAGATAAAACAAGGTGGAGGGTGGGATTCGGCCCTCGGGCCTTGTGTTTGCCGCCTGTGCTCTAAGGGTGGGGCGGATGGGAAGGATGAGACCTGATGTGGACTGGGGACACGGTTGGGCAGTCACACCTCCTTTACACCTCCCAGCCCGGTCAAGTGGGTGTACTTATACCTACTGTACAGAGAGAGAAACTGAGGCTCAGGAACATTACCTTCCCTGTCTAATGTTATCTAATCAACAAATCTAGGATTCAGTGGTCTGGCTCCTAGAGAGAGAGAGAGAGAGAGGGAAAGGAAGGGACGAGGGGGTGGGGGGGGGGATGGGAGGGGAGGGGGGAAGAGAGGAGAGGGGAGGCAATGTTAACTTAGTATTAGATGGAGGGAGAGTGAAGTCACCCCGAGAAAACACCTACCGAGGGCTTCTGGAAGCAAGATCTGTGCATTAGAAAGCAGGTCGCATCACCAAGAGCTGGGATGGGAGGAATCAAGAGGGCAGTGGAAAGAAAATGTTACTTTTTAAATTCAGAGCAAAGAGCAATACGAGACTCGGGAAAAGAAATAAGGGCGTGGAGTCACGGGCTCTGGTTCTGTCTCACCAAAACCTCCCCGAATGGCCTTGAGCGGTCACGTCTGGTCAGTTCTCTACCAGCCCAGAGACCCAGCGAGCAGGGAAGGGCCAAGGCTGGGAAGCCCACACAGGGCTGGCCCGCGGGTGAAAGGCTGGGGTGGGTCGGGAGGGAGCCTCTGGGCTTCTCCCACCCTGACCCCAAACTGGAACCATTCTCTTTCATCTGGGGTCCCAAGTTAATACTTTGTTTAGAGTGGTTTTCTTCTCAAAAACACTGGCGGGGGTGGGAGAGGGGGCGGAAAATGATGAGCAGCACTTTGCCCTGCACTGAGTAGCTGCTCAGTCAACATTAATTAAGTTATATGCATCCAAACATCCTCCATTTGAAAACGCACACACCAGGGTGTCACATTCTTGGCTCACATGAAACCTTTTCAGTGCGAACCCACAGACCGTTTTCACATGAACAGGCGCCAAATCGCCAATCAGGGCTCTTACATCTGGTATTAATTTTTTTAATGCAAATAAGCAATGAGCACAAAGCTTTAGATTAATTTGGAAATCAACCCGATGGTGTTATGCTGGATGGCTTTGAACCAGGACAGGGGCTGGCAACTGGGCCACCAGACAGGGGGCCTGAAAAGAACCCAGGTGTAAAAGGCCACCTTAGCTATTTGGAAACGGGGCTAAAAATTAGTAGTAATAGTAACGGCTAGCGGTCACTATGTGCTAAGCTCTTCACAAGGGCTAAATCATCGAACTCTTAAGACAACCCCATGAAGGACGGCTGTTAATCACCGTGACTTGCCCATGATGACAGAGGATGGGCTGTAAAACCCGAGCCGTGTGGCTCCTTAGGCCCCCACACTGGCCAGGCTCTCGGCCATGCTGCCCGAGAAAGTGCCTACTGTGTGCAGGACCCTGAGTCCAAGTTCACCAAGCACTGGTGAATAACCGGATGTTTGGGAGGCCCTTCTAGAGATCTGTTGACTTCCAGCTAACGAGATTAACTTAGCCAGTGTCTGAGGACCCCAGGGTTGATGAGGCATTTCAATCACAGCACCGAGAATTTGGTGCATAAATAGAAGATTCTCTTCCCGGAAGAGAAACACCCACGTTGGCTGCAGCTCTAGAAATCCTTGACCAAGTCCTCTCAACAGCTCCAGCCCCTCCTCCACCTAGGCGACCTCCCCCTGCAACCTGCCAGCAAGGCCACGCCTGCCTCGCAGGAAGAATCTGAAGGGTGTAAATGAAAACAAACAGGGAAGTTCCGAAATTTTTTTTGGCACGTGTCCAGCACTGAAGACAGAGTGGGTCATTTCCATTATTGCAAAATGCGGAGTGCAAAGTAATGCCATTACGTAGCATGTCTCTCTCCCTCCCCGCCCCACTTCCCTCTACCCCTCCTCACATCCATCCGTCTGCTGCGGGGGAAACTTTCCTTCTAGAGCTTGGTAATTGACAGAGTGCCTCCAGGGTCACCAGGGGCTGCCAGGACTCTGTGTTCAGAGGATGCCAGCATGCCTCAGCCACCAGCAGCAGCCCCTGAATGACAATTTACCAAAAGCTTGAAGGTGACCCGTGTTACGTCATCTCGCCACTCGCGGCACTGAGTTAGTTCTTCACCCCACTATTCTAAGGGGGATCTTTTATTTTTCCTTCTCGTCTGCTTTGTATGCACTGGCACAAAACCCATAATCTGACAAACAGATGATACTCTAACTCCTGGGCAACTGTCCAGATGAGTTGGTGTGTTAAAGATCTTGTTCTATTTTTTTTTTAAATTGCTCCATTGTAGAAGAAGCTATTGAAGGTTCTTGCAGAAATCCTGTTGGTCCACCCCCTAAGGCTGCCCTAGATGGCGTTGAGAGTAAAGCACTTGGAGTTCAGAAAAAAACAGACTGGGTTCCATCCTGGCTCTGCTACTCATTTTGTAACCTCAGGCAGGATCTTGAACCTTTCCAAGCCATTCTCCCCTGCCCGAAAGAGCCTCATAATAACATGTGCCTAACAGATTGGCTATAAAGATTGGAAAGAGTATGTGTGAAATGCCCTATAATGTAATACATTGCCCTGTACATGGAAAATACTTAACACATTATAGCCAACGTGCTGTTAGGATTATTATTAATAATAAAATTACCCCACATCTACAACAGGGCAGGGGTTAGTTACCTCTGTTGTAATGCATTGTTCTGTGCCCTAATGATATTCCATAAATACGGGCTGATAATAAATTGGTTAGTCTCCACTGCCTCTTCTTTCCATCCTCTCATCCTTTCTCCACGGCTCTCTCTTCCTCGGCAGGCTGACCCCATAGGCCATACCAAATGGGCTTCATGCAGCTACTGCCTGACCTCTGTCTCAGCTGGCCAAGAGGAGGAACCAGCAGAGAGGGAGGGAGAGGGAGAGAAAAACAGGCAGCAGGGTGCACAGAGGAGGGAGAGGGGGGAACAGAGAGAGAGCAGGGTGCACAGGGGAACAGAGAGAGCAGAATGCACAGAGGAGGGAGAGAGGGGAACAGAGAGCAGGGTGCACAGAGGAGGGAGAGAGGGGAACAGACAGCAGGGTGCACAGAGGAGATCACAGGCACAGTCCCTGCTTTCACTGAATTTCCGGCAGTTCAGTGGTCCCACCCCTTCTGGCCTCCGGGAGGCAATGGGTTGCCTCTTGCCGGTCTCAGGTGCCTCCAATCTTCTTGGTTTCCTCATCCCTGCTCAAATCTGTTGTCAGTGATCTCTTCATTAGAGTCTCTGAATTGCATTGTTTCCTGCCAGACCCTGCTAACCCACTGGAATACTGTGGGATCCCCTCAGGGGCTCATCATAACGACGCTTAAAGGGAGTGGTCTAAATGGGGGTGCCCAGTGTTGCATATGGCCCCACATGACTTTGCTCCTCGGTTGTAACTTTGAAACCTCGGCTGGACTAAGTGAAAGCAAATAGAGACCAGGCACTTGTAGATGCCCAAGCCTTTCAGGAATGTATGTTCCCTGCAATAGCAAAACAGTGGAAACAACACAGACGCTCAACAGTAGGGGGTTGGTTAAGTGGGGGTTACAAAGACAGGACTGCATAGCAGTCAGCCACCATGGGGTCTCCACATGGTCCTCCTTCCTGGTGTTCCCGTCCTGTCTCACACTAAGGCTAACGTGAGTGCCAAGCGGAATACTGCCCAAGTGACAGTGTGTGACCTCTGAGGCTAGATCACAGAGAAGACGCAGCTTCTGCCTGGTCCGCTCTCACTCCCACTTTCTCTGGGACCGTTCACTCTGAGGGACCCAGACAGCACGTTGTGTGGACACTCAGCGGTCCAGTGGAACGGCCACGAGCAAGAGTGCCACTTGCCAGCCATGTCCACTAACCACCTTGGAAGCGCCTCCTCCAGCTCCAGTCCAGGCTTTGGGTGATGCAGCCCAAACCAGAGGCCCCGAAGCAGAACTGCCCGGCCGAGCCACTCTCAAACTGCTCATCCACAGAAAGCATGAGAAATAATGGTGTTAAGCCAGTACGTTTTAGGGCAATTTGTCACACCAACAGATAACATGTATACGCAAACATCATACAGCAGATACAAATCTTATTTTGGAAGAATATTTAAAGAAGTAAGAAGTGCTCACTATCTATTACATGAAAAGAACAAGATGTAAGATAGGATCCCATTTTAAAAACTACGTAGTTCTATATGTTCATCAAAAAAGACTAGAAGAATATAAATTTAAATGTTTATAATGATTACCTCTGGGTAGAGGAATTGAAATCTTTCTAATTTATTTAAGTCTTCCTGTGTTTTCCAAACTGATTGCTTTGTATAATCTGGAAAAGGTGTCCTTTAGAAAATGGCATTTCTGGGATATTTAAAAAAAATGAACGTTTATTTTATATAAAGTGCACATGTTTGGCTCCAACTTTCAAGAGGAGCCCGCTGAGATGATGTGTTATAGAAGTGCACACCTGAAACCTGTATAATTTTATTAACCAGTGTCACCCCAGTAAGTTCCACTGAAAGCTTTAAAAGAGGAGCCCGTGGACTTGAACGGGAGCACGTGAACACAGCGTCTGTCTCGCAGGCTGCCCTGGACTCCTGATCTCACCTCGCTTCCTCCCCACAGGCCTCGCCTGGCTGCGGCTTGACAGCCGCTCAACAGCAGCCGCACATGGCATCCTTCAGAGTCCAAGGACTTTGGAGGTGAAAGGGACCTTCAGGAGGCTCCCCCTGCAGCACCACGACAATGGGTCACCCAGGCTCTTCTCGAGCACTTCCTGTGACGGGGAGCTCACCTGCATGCGAGGCGGCCCGTGCACCAGCAGGCAGCTCTCGTGGTTAGACATGTCCCAGGGAGAAAGAACGGGCACTTCCCTACTGTTGGTCACTCATGTGGCAAACACAGCAGGCGTGGCTGGCCTGCCAGCTCTGCCAGCAGGCTCTTGGCTTTGTTCACTGCGGAATCCTGTGCGCCCAGCACAGTGCCTAGCACGCAGTCGGCACTCAAAAGAATATTTGTTGAGTGACTGAATAAGTGACAGGGTGAATGGAGAAACAGCGTCTGCCAGGCACCCGAAGCTGTGGGGGTTCAGCACTAAGTTGGACACATGCAGTCCCGGCCTTCACTGCACTCGGAGTTTGGCAGAAGAGACAGGTGTTAGAGAAATGACTACCACTAGGATGAGTGCAACAAAAAAACCCTCCAAGGGACCATGGGAAACCTACTTGAAGGAGGTCAGAAAGAGCTTCCCTGAAAAAGCGATGTTTAAGACAAGGTCTAAAGAAAAAGTGGGAGTTGGCCAAGAAGAGAGGGGGTGAGGGCAGAGCACTGCAGGCAGGGAAGAGCCCAGGTGACAGCCATCAGAAGGTGTGGCAGTGGGGGACGGACGAATGACCTCGGGCAGGAGCACAGAGGTGAGGCTAAGGAGATGGGTGGAGGGGGCCACCCAGGGCCTGGCAAAGCATGAGACAGAGCTGTACGACCTAGAGCTTCTCCCCGCTGTCTGTCGGGGTTAGAGGTTGTGCAAACCACCCCCTGGGTCTATTCCCCAGGGGGCACTGGCAGGAGCTAGGTGTTGGGAGAGCACCGCCCCACGGTCAAGGCCCCAAGAGCACCACGTAGTGACACCCTCATGACAACCACCTTACCTTGACTGCGGCCAGCCAGCAGGGCTGGTGAGGGTGAGGAAGACCAGCGCCTGAGCGCAGCCTGCTAGAAGCCACGCCAGTTTGTGGGTAGGTGTTCACTCCTTTAGGATAAACAAGTTGCTCTGTAAACTCATCTGCTTGCTGCTGTTGTTTTTTCCTCCTTTGGGATTTGTTTATGCTTTCATTTCCTAGTTTAATTTCCTTTTAATAAAGCTCTAATCTTGTCTTGGCTTACCTAATGGGAAAAGGGATTAGTCCTCAGTGGAGCCGGGAGGAGGGTGGCGAGGAGGACTGGGGACCCCTGGTGGCTAGGTCTCGTGGGGGTGGGGGAACCGGGGGTTGGGGATGCACCCACCTCCCAAGCTCAGGCAGACAGACAGCAAACTCAGGAGAGGCCAACATAAAGACAACTGCGGTGCCCACTGCCACCCGTGGGTCCCACCTCCCCTGGCTCCTCACCAGTATCGGTACTGCCAGTGTTTTGGATTTTGGCCACTCTAATAGGTGTAGGTGGAACAAACGATTTCAGTTCGCAGTTGCCTAACGACAGGATGTTGCGCATCTTTTCGTGTATGTCTTTGCTCTCTACGTACCTTCTCTGCTGAGGTGTCTGTTACGGTCCTCAGCTTACTTTAAGTTGGATTGTATTCTTAGTGTCACCGTTTAGGAGTGCCCAGTAAATTCTGCATAGTAGTCCCTAATCAGATACATGTTTTGGAAATATTTTCTTCCCCTCTGGGGCTTGTCTCTTCATTCTCTCAACAGTGTTTTTTGAACAGCAGAAAATGTTAATTTTTTCCTTTCCTGGATCATGCTTTTGATGTTGTATCTAAAGAGTCATCACCAAAGCCAAGGTCACCTAGAATTTCTCCAGTGTCACCTTCTAGGAGCTACCTTCTATAGTTCTGCATTTAGCGTTTGGGTCCACGTTCCATTTTCTAGTTAATTTTCATGAAAGGCCTAAGGCCTGTGTCTAGATTCATCGCGTGACTTCCCCTTCAAGAAATTATTAGTGAGGGTGGGTATCTTCACCTTTCAACTGGCATTTGTATTCTCTCCTGAATTGGCTCTGTGTGTCCTTTGCTCATTTTTTCTTTGTCTTTTAAAATTCACTTTACCAACTTATTGAAGTCTAATTTACATACAATAAATTTTACCCACTTTAAGTTGTACAGTTTGACTAGTTTCAGTAAATGTCAATTACATTAATAACTACAAGGTATCAGATAGCAAATAAACATAGAAGAGATGGTCAACATCAGGGCATTAGGGAACTGCAAATTGAAACAATTCATTCCACCTACTGACACCTGCAAGAATATGAATTGCTACAAGCGAAGGACTTGTATAGATACATCGCCTCCTATGTATCCACCCACAAGTTTGTGGACACTTGGGTTTCGTCCAATTTACAGCCTTTATGGATAAAGCTGTGAATAGTATACATTTTGTGCTGTGATCAGCTGTTCTGGAATATTTTGTCATACTCATCTCCTAGCTGTAATATATTGTAGTCCAAACCATATCCCCTGAGTCCAAAAACAGCAATATAAAACATGTGACTCCGGACAGGCATTTCAAAGCCCAAGAATCGGAAGTTACTGCCACCTGCCCTGTTGATCCCAAATGCGAACGGAGGCCATGGGCAGGCCAATGCCACTCTGAGAAGCCCAGTCCCCGAACGCTGCCCAGCCGAGGTGCATCCAGAGGAACGGGGCCAGGAAATGCACTTTACGGTGCCATTTTCGAGCTTCCCACTCCCAGACTGACATTTCTAGAAGAGACGTTCTCAGCTGGAGTGCCAGGAGAAAGGCGTGCGCACAGCTCTCTGGATGTGAGCCTGCCGCTGGCATTTGGGATTCGTTAAACTCTTTGAAGCCTGCCGGGACCTTTCTGGTTTTAGGAAGGGGGAGAGTGGAGCTGAAACCGAAAGAAAATAAAGTTAGAGATGCTGAAAGGAACTGCAGGACCTGGACCCATCCGGATATAGAAACTCCTCCCTCACAGGTTCACTGCAGACCTCCACCAAAGGGACACGGGAAAGAGGGGCTGGAGATGAACATCCCACAGCTCTCCTCGAATCCCCTTTACCGTTGACAGTGGTGGGTGCGGGCAATTCAAGCGAGAGCTGGGTGCTGTCCACCCTTCCCCACCCCACCTCTGATAGGAAGGGCAATGCTCACTTGAGGACATATGGTGGACCCTCTCTCCATACCCACTGCTAATAGCATCATTCGACAGATGAAGAACTGAGGCACAGAGAGGTTAAGTGACTTACCCAAGGTTACACAGCTGTTAAGTGGTACAGCAAAGATTCACATCCAGGCTCTTAAATGCTACACAATGCCACTGAACAAATAAATGGCACAAAGCCCAAGTGTTGGGTAAGGAAAGAAGGTGGCCATGAAGGGTGTCATAGAGCTGGAGGGCACCGGAGCATACCTAAAGGTCAATGGCATTTAGAAGAGAGTCCCAGGCTGGCAACACGGAAAACAGCGGCACGGAATTTGCACAGGGTTAAGACCCGGGATAATTCCCTGGTTCGGCCTTCTCTCTCCAGCCCTCCACTGTCCTCCTCTGTAAAGCGAGGGCGGCCTGTGATGTTTCTTCGAGTCAGAGCAGCTCGGTCTGGCCGAGTGAAAGATGGGAGAATTGGGTGGGAAAGTGGGGCAGACCCCCTGCGAGCACTGAACACGGACATGAGGACGTGGGGTGGCCAGACACCCAGATGCAGATCCCCACTCCACCGATGCCCTACTGCCTTACAACCAAGCTCCCCAGACCTCGGTGACCCCGTCTGTAAAATGGGGCGACCATGGTTACAACCCATAGTAGAACCTCAGGTACAGGTCTTAGCACGTAACACACAGTAAGCATTGGCTCTATTTCATTATCATCATCGTCATTATTAAATTGTAACCAATGCAGCCCATCCTGCCCGAAGGAAAACCACGGCGCTGAAGGAGAGTATCTTCATTGGGGCCGAGTCACGTGCTGGCCTGGGAGCCGTTGAACAAAAGAGGACGATCACTGGCAGCTGCTTCCCTGCTGAGTGATGACCAAGCCCGCCCCCCCAACATTTACAACCTGCAGGCTCCCTAATTCACTTCTTCAGAGGAAACCAGCACTGATGATGAACTCCTCCCCCACCAGAAGTGAGAAACGGGCACTTATAAGACGCAGCTGAGAGCTGCGGCAGCCGATGCAGCCACAGACGCGTCCTAGGGCTGTGTCAATCCACGCGCGTCTGGAAGCTGCGGGGCCGTCGGCACAGTCATTTTTCGTCTTGTTCACAGACATTAACCAGCTGAATTGGATCTGCCAGGTGTTCGTGCTGATGTTTGCCTCCTGAACTCTCTTCCTGAGCTCCCCGTGGTAAGATGATGGCTTGTAAGACGGTGACAATTACGGTCCTTTTAAGAGGCTGGGCATATATTTTTAAAAGGTTAGGACCCTTGGGTACGTGCTACCAGATGGCCAGGTAGCATCTGCGATGGAAGGAGCCTTTAAATGATGATTTAAGGGTAAAAACATTCTTTTTATCCCTGAAAATGGGGAGACTCTGGCCCTCTCTCCCTTGTCTAATGGTCTTTCGCAGGCTTTGACATATACAAAGAACAGACACAGCGCGGGGATCAGGAACGGCTGTGTGGGGGCCCCTCCAGGTGTTACCCTGGGCTCAGGTCTGGAGATGAGTTATCACCTAGTGAGAGGCTTCTGTGATCAAAGGAATTGAAAAGGGGGAAGGAGTTGGCTTTAGACCAGGGAGTTCTCACTCCCATTCTTGCTCCAGACACAAAGGCCTTCATACCCCTTCTTCTGCCCCTCTGTCCCAGGACCAAGACTGAGGACCTGCACTTGACCTGAACTTGACCTGCACTTGACCAGCTCTGACAGGAGATGCTGCCTAACATTCTGCAACCTGGGAGCCTTGCTTGCCTTGCTCCAGCCCTGGCCTGCTCTGTGCCTCCCTCTTTTCTTCCCTCACTTTATGAATGAATGAATAAATGAGTGAGTAGTCAAATGAACAATCCCGTAAGATAAACCGAGCAAATGCATCTCATTGAGGAGGGCGATGGTCTATTTTTCAGCTGAGGGTGTGGGGTTCTGAGGAGTTAGGTGAATGCTACATCTAGATAAATCAGCAGGACAGCCAGGCACAGGCTCAAAACAAAGGAAGTGAATAGACATTGACCAACCAATCCCAAAACACAGGGAGACCCTTCCTGACCCTTCTTGACAGAAGCTGAAATGAGGGGAGATCCACAGGAGAGATCTAGAAATGCGCAACATGAGATTTATGGGGCGCCTCATGGCAGACCGACAGTGAGCACCCTCCGGTGCCGAGAGCAGACCCCCAGGGTTCTGGGAGACCTATGGCTGGTCTGTTCCCTACATCCCCTCTTGTGGGCTGGGACCAGTCCTGAGAAGCTAATTCCACGTCCTAACAACTGCATTCCAGAGGAAGATGAGGTCACTTCGGAGAGCCTCCACGGTCAAGCGGCCATCAATCAGATCACAAGCTGCCTTTCAGCCCCGAGAACCTCCGGCGCCAGAAATTCGTGGTACTTGGCAGTACTGTGGACACTGGCGAACAAGACCGATATGGCTGCTTCTCACGAAGCTTCCAGGCTAGAGGGAGAGATGTGTCCATAAACTAACTACCAAAGTTATTTATTATCACGCTCTCAAGACATTTAGAACACAAGCTCCATGAGGACAGGGCTTTGTGCCTCCTTTGTTCACTAATGTCAGAAGTGCCTAGAACAGAGCTGGTCCCAGAGTAGGTCTCAATAAATATTTGTGGACTGAATGAAGTGCTATAAAAGCAAAGCAAAGGACACGGCAAGAACATATGATGAAGGAACCTAAGCTTTCCCGAGGAAGCCTCGTTATATGGAGCTGAGACCATGGAAGATGCAACGGGCAGAGGGAACAGTCGGGCGTGGGGTGGGGGGCGGCGGGGACGACAGCAGAAGGGCCGGAAGAAGCCTCCCTGGGAAACAGGGCTCTGAGCTGTGGCCCAAAGCAGACAGAGGCCCAACCATGCAGACGGCGTTTAGGGATGCTTCTGAAGCCTGACCCCCACCCCCCAAAGAAAATCCAAGTTAACGTACTAGAGAGGAAAACGTGAAACTCCCCGTTCTCTTCCCTCTTTCAACACCACTAAGTAAGTAAAAATCATTTAATTATATATACTCATAGAATAATATGTGTCTTCTTTGAATTGCTTAATAAAAGACAGTGAAGAAATCATGATTTATTGCCCCAAATGGGATACTTGTCAAGGAAGAATTATGAGCCACGATCGGTTGGCACTCCCATTGAATTTCACAAGCAGCTACACATTCTAAGCATTAGAAAGACCGCACGACATAAAAAGAAAGGCAGCCCCCTCCCGCTGCCTGCTCAAGCCCCGTGCCTCCATGGCATTCACGCACTTATCCCCGATGGAAGAGCCATCCCCCCACCCCGGGCAGCTGTGAACATTGAGGGATGGGCTTGGCCTGACAGAGTCCATGACACAGTGTCCCTGGGCCCCGCAGGACCAGGGCCAGCACCTGCGTTTCCTGCTTTCCGGCAGGGAGGGGGATTGGGGAGGTTATGGGGACCATCGCCTCAGGCTCCTGAGAAGCTGAGGCTTGTTCGTGGGCTCTCTGGAGAGGAGTGAGAACAAGGGAGCACCTTCTGCAGAGCACTCTCACCAGCCCAGGTCAGAACGCAGCTGAAGGGCAACTGAGGGACCCGGGGTCATGTCAAGTGAGAGTCCAGCGAACTTAGGAGGGGATTTAACAATTTCATCTGCACAAACCCATGAGCTAGAACTGGGGAACCACTTACATGGGTGGTTCCACAGGTTTCCCCAGGCCAGATCGACCCCAGAAGCTGGTTGATTTCTGAAATTCCACAATTAAAGAAATCTTTTCTTTGACATGAATTTCTAAGATTCCCTCTCTCATGTCTAGTACTTCCTCTTACCCCCTTCAACTCAGCTTCCCTTGCACAGAACTTGACCTGAGCTGGTTGTTAAGCATCTCTTATGCTTAACTTGGGGGCAGGGACTTACTTGGTCGTTTTAAATTCAAGACTTCTGCACTGAAGACACAGTAGGCCCCTGTTAAATAAATAGAAGTCCCACCTTTGCCCGTGCTGTGTCCCCTTCCTGATGTCATCTCCCATCCCCTCTTCCACTCCATCAACTCCAGCCCTTTCTGTTAATCAGAGCTGGAATGCACACCAAGCTCCCAGGGCAGAAGGACCTGCGGCCCGGAACCCAGCAGCAGTATTTGCCTCCCACAAGGCTTGCTGCGGGTACCTCCTGGGTCAGGCTTTGCCTCGGGATGTGATATAGTGATCGGTACCTTCATCTGTCTTCCCTCCAACCCTCAAGGGAAAGCTGGGTGCCATATTCACTTTAGAATCACCATCCAGGACAGAGGTCAAGACAAGAATTCACATGTGAGTGACTTAATAAGGGGGTGGCCCCAGGAAAGTGTTGCGGGTGGGGGGCGGGGGGAGCAGGCAGGGCTGGCTTCCTGGATGCGCGACCGGTGACATCACACAAGGCCCACCAATCAGAAGGCTCTCATGCTTGGTGTCATCAGCACTCCGCTGTCACCATCTTGAGATGCTTAGTAACATTTTAACAAGGGGCTCTGCACATTACGTAGCCAGCCCTGAGAGGTAGGATGGACAAATGAAGAAGCCCGACGAGGACGTAATTTCAGGCTTTAAGGCCGATCTTAAACCTGACCCCATGGGGAGCCTGGGAGCATGACTGTATGCCTCTGAGGTGGTCTCCACTCCAGGTGCGGAGCGGGCTGAGGGCTGCCCAGGAAGCGGTAAGTGCCTAGATTCCTGCCCTTCTCTGTGCAGCAGAGGAAGCAACTCCAGGAGGCCAAATGCGGCCTCCGAGGCAAGTCGCAGGTTCGGCCTTAGAAACAAAGCAGGCTGAAGCTGGCAGGTGGGCTCCCAGAAGCCCCCAGGGACCCGCACGGAGCGTCACCAGGGTCCACTACCACGGTCAATAAAATTCCTTGAGTTGAATCATCAGATGAGCAACGTGAGATTTAAAGAAGAGTGGACGACTTGCCCTAGGTGACCCCACTGCCAGGGGTTTCAACGAAGTGACTTTTTCCATAACTAGAAGATGCATCATCTCTGCCTGTCAGCCGGTGCCCATACACCTGCCGCCGTGAACCTGCTTCATTCATGCACCTCGCTGCGTCTTCCCACATTTGGTTAACAGCATCCCAGACTGAGCAACAAATCGATTCTTAATGCTCTCCAGCCAAATGCGTGCCGCGCAGCAAATTTCCAGGCAGGCCTCCTTCCAGCCACAGTGCACCTGCACGTGGGTCTCACCTGGGTAACCAGGGGCCCTTATAATTTTAAACTGAACCAGCAGGGACCTTGTTTCAGGAGAAAGCCTTCCTTTAGGTCAGACCTAGATTCCGGGGTGCCGATGCTTTCAGAAGTTGCCCAAATAGCCAGTCACATGGATTTCTTCCCATCAGAGTGTCAATCTTGATTCCAGTTCCCGGCACAGGGCATTTCTAAGCTTTACAAAGAGACGAGGACACTACTCATTGCCGTGAGATGTTTTAAGGAAAGGAATTCAAATGCTGGCAACATGCGTCCACTTACATCTAATTTGCTGTAGTAACTTGATACAGCTTTCCTTCCGCCTCGTCCATTTCCGCGCTGTGGAGTGGAAGCTGTCCTTTTAGAATGGCCAGTTCACCAAGCTCATTGATATTCTCCCTCCTCTCCCTTCGCCTTCAGCCTGGCTTCTCAGATTTCCTTTTCCCTCCAGTTGGTGGATTGTGTTTCAAAGCTTAGATCCCACTGGCTGGGCTGGAATTATCATCTTTAAACAGCTAACATTTACTGAGTACTCACCACCTGTCAGGAATTGTTGTAAGCATTTACCATAAATAAATCATTCAATCTTCACTACAAACTCTTGGGTACTATTATTAGTCCTATGTTACAGAGGAGGTAACAGCGGCACAGAAAGGTTAAGCAACTTACCCAAGGCCACACAGCTAGAATTCTAAGACGGTCCCCGTGATTTCTGCCCCCTTGGTGTACATGCCCTCTATAATCCTCTCCCCTTTAGTGTGCGCAGGGCCTGGGAATACGATGGCGCATCGCTCCCATGATTATGTGACATTATAAAGCAATGGCAAACAAATTTTGCAGAAGTGATTAAGGTCCTTCATCAGTTGCCTGTACATTAATTAAAAGGGAAGTTTCCTGGATGGGCCTAACCTAATCAAGCAAGCATCTTAAAGAGACTGTCCTGCTGGCCTGGAAGAACCAAGCTGCTTTGATTTCACAGCTAAAAGGAAATGAATTCAGCCAATAGCTATGAGAACTTGGAAAGGGACCCGAGCCTGACCTGGGGACTGTAGCCCCCGCCAGCACCTGGACTGGAGCCTGGTGAGCCCCGGAGCGCAGGCCCAGCTAAGTCTGTCCGGGCTCCTGAACCATGGAAAGTAGGATCAAAAGTGTGTGTTGTGGTAGACTGCTCAGTTTACGGTAATTCGTCACGCAGCAGGAGAAGTGGATACAGCTAGTAAGAGGCCGGACTAGGATACAAACCCAGACAGCCTCACTCTAGAGCTCTCCCTCTTATCCACCTTTCTATCTGCCACGCTAGATCTGCGATCCAGAGCGGATGGAAAAGAAGGTGTTGAGTAGATTGGTCAGAAGACTCAGCCCTTAGAAAGCTTGAGGTGCCCTGTTCTCAACCCATCTAGGCAGCACCCGCCCTGTTTCAGGACCTGCCTTTGGTATAAAGCTGGCACAGACGCAGCCATCATGGACCTTAGCAGCCAGTGGGATAAATGGCACTAAACAAGGAACAAAAAAATAATAAAATAATTCAAATGGGCAAAGGGCCATAAAGGACAGGTAAACGTGCTATGGGAACATGTAACTTGTCCTAGGGAACCCTTGGCCTGTGGCTGAGCAGGAGTCAACTAAGTACGGGAAAGGGGGGGAGGAGAGCTTTCTAGGAAGTGGAAATAGCACGTGCAAAGGCCCGGTAGCAGGAGAGCAGGTACAGCAGAGGGACTAACCCAGGTCCTGCATGGCTGGAAGAGAAAGAGGGACCTGAGACGAGACTAAAGGATGAGGGAGAGGCCAGCTCACTCCATATGCTGCTGCTCGTTATAGCTGATGCTGACCCTCTTCCATCAGGAGACCTCAGTGCCATGTCTCCCTGGACGGTGGAAAACACAGTTCACCGAGCATCAGTGGCCCCAAGTCAAAATCACGGCTTTCTGAGAAGGAGACTGGAAATGCTTCTGAACTCCACGAGCCTTTATAGACTTGTGCCCTGGCAGCTGAAGATAGAAATCTTCTGCCCTTTGTCTTTGAATGTAAAAAACTGAACCCTAACGAGACAGTCTGGACATGTGTGGTCAGTGGGCTCTGTGGGGCGGGGGGCCGCCTGTCAGCACTTGTCATGCTGGAGATTGGCCCCTGGAGGAAGCACGGGAAGAGTGGGACCTTTCAGGATTAAGCAAAAGAGCTACAGTCCCCTGTCTCGGGCCTGATGCACAACACTCTGGGCCCTCTGAGCGACTGTAACCGGAGCGGCATGTGTCCGGGGACTTAAGAGTCTTGGCGGTTGGAGACTGTGCTGGCAGCAGTGAAGGGGGTAAGGACAGGAGATGGCTGGGGGCTATCTCCTGCTGTGATTACCTGCCAGCTGTGTGACCTAAGGCAAGTTACCAACGTCTCTGAGCCTTGGCATCATCATCCGTCAAACAGAGTTACTACCCTATAGGACTGTGATGATTGAAATAATGTGGGCAAAGCATCAGAAGAGTGCCTGGTACAGAGGAAGTGTGTAAGGAATGTTAACAGCTACGACTACTGCTAATGCGGCCACACTGCTGCATCATCAACATCATCGTCGTCACCCTACCAAGTGCAGAACTGACTTTACGCAGAGAAGACACTTTGACAAGAAGCCTAAATCTTCCATAATCCTGGGTTGGAGAAAGGAGAGAATAAGAAGCCTCGTCCCCAATACTTGGAGAGTTCCAGTCCTCTTGGCTGTGGCTATGGCAGAGAATTACTCAGGTCCCAAGGCTAAGGAATACTTTGTCATTTTGTCCACCTCGCTGATGCTCTGAACCTGGGCTCGCGAAATAATCTATTGATTGACGTTTGGTGTTCTAACAGGCCTGACTCCAGAGGGAAAGTGCTGATCTGCTGATGAGAACATTCCAGTCCTTGGGGCAGTTACGGTTTGATTTAAATTAATAAATAGGCATTGCATCTTCTTTAAATCACACGGAAAAATAGCCCATTGCCTGAGGAGTGTCCCAGGAAATGCTGCATTGGCATCCACCAATATATTTTGACCACTCCTGGGGGGCTGCCCAAGCCAGGGATGGCAATTAAGAAAAGCAACACATTTGTATACGTTTCCCAAAGGTACTGAACTCTTTCACGTGCATTACTTCCCTCGCTCTGCCCCAGTCCTATAAACTATCACACTTCTCCTTGTTTCTCAGGGCTTCGGTGAATGCCGCTTTCAAGGTTAACATGAATACACAAAAGTTCTGGTCTTTTAAACAGAAGTTGTTGGTGACATCATTGTACGAGCAAGCATTGGTTAGGGTGAATTGTACAGAAGGTTTTATGAAGTTTTTTATTATTAAATAACTATAAAACCTCACCAAAATAGCTCACACTAACTTGGGAGAAAGCCAGTCATAATTAGTGGAAAACCTGAAATGCAGAATATTTTTTTAAATGCACATTTAATACTTGTAGTCCTCACAGTAAAAGGAACCCACAGCTAATAAAGCGCCTGTGTCTTTCACAAACAAACAAGACTCCGTGAATTAGGCTGGTGTCCTCGTGAAGGGTAAACAGTCCCACTGTGTGAGCTTGGAAGGGCCACACATACTCGCCGGGCCTCCATTCTTTCATTAGAAAAGAAACAACCCACCGAGAGAAGGGACAGGATCCTCTCCGGGTACCTGCCGGCTCCACAGGGCTCATCTCTCCTCATTATGTTCACACTATTAATTTGCTTCGCAAATTCCTGCTTCGTGGTAAACCTGCAGGAAATGTTCCGTGTTCTAAATTAGCAGGGCTCACACTAATGAGCTGTAACTGTCTTCCAGGCAGATTTGAGATGGAAAAGGCAGGAGAAGAAATGATATCCAGAAGTGCTCACGTAGGTTCATGCGGCTGACTTTCTTTCACTCCCGAGAAATCTGGTTTATGGAGGCTGGTCGACAGACAGTTTGGGGGATTTTTTTTTTAAGAAAAAAGCAAGCATTCATGAGCCGCCTGTGCCTCTCACAGCGAAGAGTAAAAGGATGGCCTCTGGGGTGTTTGGGAAGCACGGGCCCAGGGACCCCCCCCCCCCCCCCCCCCCCGCCAGGAAGGATACATCTGTCCTTGGAGGTCTGTCCGCTTTTTCAGAACACTCCAATTTCTTGTCCCAGGAAAAGATCAGTTCAGTGGTTTCAAAGTGAAGAGGTTGGGCCTAATAACTGCAAAGTTATTCTTTCATTAGTTTTCTTTGAAAGTTTGATTTTGTATCAGTATTACCAACGGAATTGTGTCCTCCCCAAACTCACATGTTGAAGCCCCACCCCCACACAGGGCTGTATTTGGAGACAGGACCTTTAAGGAGGTAATTAAGTTTAAATGAGGTCATACGGACCCTGGCTGCGTAGCTCCTTTGGTTAGAGCCTTGTCCTGATATACCATGGTTGTGGGTTCAATTCCTGGTTGGGGCAATATAAGAATCAACCAATGAATGCATCAATAAGCAGAATAACAAATCGATGTTACTTTTTCTCTCTCTCTCCCTCAAATCAATCAAAAAACTGGTTTAATATGAGATTATATGAGTGGGGCCCTGATCTAATAGGACTGGGTGTCCTTAGAAGAAGAGACATCAGATCTCTCTCTCTTCCTCTCTTCCCCCCTCTCTCCCTTCTCCGTCTCCCCCCACCCCCGATCCTTACACAGAGAAGAGGTGCCATGCCAGGGCCCAGCTAGAAGGTGGCTGTCTGTACGCCACAAAGAAAGGCCTCACCAGATAGCAAATCTGCTCGCACCTTGAACTTGGACTTCCAACCTCCAGACCTTAGAAAATAAATGCCTACTGTTTGAGCCACCCAGTCTGTCTGTGGTGTCTTGTTATGGCAGCCCACGCTGACCAACACACCTGAGGAAAACAAAATAACGCTGCTAGCTAGACGAGTGTCTGCTCGTGTCGGGCACTGTGTGGAGGGTGTCGGGTTCATTTTTCCATTTAATTCTCACAGCAGCCATACAATGGAAATACCAGCCGTTCTATGATAATCTTCATTTTACATGCATGATTGACGGATAAAACTTGTTCATTCATCTCCTCCCTCCTTCATTCACTCATTTGACAAACATGCAGCAGGCACCCATCATTTATTCATTAGACAAACGTGTCCCCAGCATCATACGTGTGACTTCCTACAGAAGAAACCGCTTCGATGCTCTGAAGGCCTATCGAGGGCACCGCATGCACTGTCCACGTGGCCTGTATGTGATTCTGAGACCACACACAGTCTTGAGTGGTCGGGGTGTCTGCCTCCTGATGTCCCTGTCCTCCTTGCTGCAACAACTATTTAATACCTATTGTTTCAAACCATGTCCCTTCTTTTTCTTCACCTGTCAATTATGCACTGACCCCTTGTCAAATCTCAAAACGGAGGCTTGCACGTAATCGCTCTGACAATCCCCCCGGGGCCAAGGCCAACACTGAGTGCGTCTTAATGAGATGCGTAATTGCTCAGCACGATGCTTTTGCTCACCGCCAGTCCGTGACTCAGCTGGGCAATCCCTTTACCACCCGTCTTCCCCCAGAGAGGCTCCAGGTTTCAATTCTCGGCCTGAGACATGGGGAGGGCACACTGTGTTTCTCGGAACCCCCATCCACCATGGCCATTGCGCTCAGTGGCGTTTTCCGGAACGGAGCTCGATCCGGGCTAACACATAGGCATTGTTGCTTGATAAACTTCTCATGGCAGGCAAGGGGAGCTTTCAGAGGCCGATGCTTTTCTCATATCCCAAAACAAGATGAACATAATTGAAATGAAAGAACCCTTTCCTGATTTCGGAATGCAACTGCTGATGGCCCTGCAGGTGGGCCGGCACCCAGCATCTTACACCAAGTGCACGTGCGCCGTTTTGTCTGTAACAGGCAGCCCCGGCCACGACTGCACATCAGCAACAAAACACCGATAACCGCTTTCGGCACAGCACCCCAGAGTTTGCAAAGGGGTCTCATCATCTCTTGAGGAGGCGCTGTTATGCCCATTTTTAGAGGTGAAGGATCGGAGTCCCAGGAGCCTTCAGGACTTACTTAAAAATACCGTTGAAGTATGGTGAAGCTACAACTTGAACTTGGGGCTTCTGGCTCTCAGCTGTGTCTAAAGCAGGGGTCCCCTGTGGACCAAATCCAGCCATGTCCCCTCACTTACGCATGGACTCTGGCTGCTTTCACACTACTGCAACTGAGCTGAGGAGTTGCAGGGAAGCCTAGGAAGCACTTGTGGACCTCTGGTCTGGAGCGTAAGGCACCCACTAAGTTTAGCACTTTATAGAATATTCCAGCAGGACAAAGGGGCTTTGGGGTGCTTTGGTTCTTAGCCTGTGGGCAATCCTGAGGGAGCACGGAACTAGGAGCCCACTGACCCTGGCTACGGTTATTGTGGCTGCTGCTGATGTACAACTACCCACCCCCCTATGTGCCTGGTGCTGTTCCACACATGTTACTGCTTTATCTTCATTTAGCTTTCACACAAAACTGTAAGGTAGGTACCATGATTATTCCTCCACTGAGAGATGAGAAAACTGAGGCACAGACAGGGTAAGTAACTTATTGACGGTCACTCAGCCAGGCGGGCTGTCTGTTCTTACCCAGAATGCTCTGTTCCTCTAGTCTGTTAGACTTGCAGAATTGGCCTGGTCTCGGTCATCTATGAAGAGTTTGCCTTTGGAGAACGACGTGGCGTCTCGAGCTTCCTTCTCTTTGCATCGGTAACAGGAGGTAACACCTGTCCTGCGGACCCCCCCAGAATTGGGAGTTTCAACAACGCTAGCCTATGTGAAGGTACTTTAAGAACATTGGAAGCATTACGTGATTGTGAAGGAAAATTTTAACACATGCAACACTATTAACTCCAAACATGTATTCAGTCTTTTTGTTTGTTTTTTTTAAAATAATGGACTGACTAAACACAGTGGGAGCATCTCCCGCCTTTAGGAACCCGTCCACCAAACTGAGATAAAACTTCAGGTGATGAGTAGAGTTGCCAGTGAGATGTTTACAAATATAAGGATTTGGGCTCTACTGTCTCAGCCTCGTCCCTGGAGGGGCGTGAGCTACATTGAGCCCATGCCTCGGTCACCCGGGTGGCTGCCTCACGAGTTGGATTTGTTAGGCATTTTCAGGGGACCTCACTTTCTGCTCGGAACAAACTCTGTCAAAGGCAGTATCACCACCAGCATCATCAGCCTTCCCACTTGTCACACTACTGCTACATTCTTCTCTCCTGAGGCACAGACACAGCTCTTTCCCAGGCCGCCCTCAGGCCGTGGATATGGGAGCTCCAGTATTAGCTTCCTATTGCTGCTGTAACAAGTTATCGTAAAGTCAGTGGCTTAAGACAAAAACGTATTCTCTTACAAGTCTGGAGGTCACAGGTGCTAGAGTCAAGGCTGGGAATTCCTTCTGGGGGCCCTGAGGGAGAAACCCTATCTGTGCCTCTCCCAGCTCTGGAGGCCACTTGCATTCCTTGGCTCATGGCCCCACCCTCATATCACCCTGACCTCTGCTTCCGTCTGTCATCCCATCTCATCAAGGGCACTGACTGCGACCCCTTGTGATTATCCTGGACCTGCCCAGATAATCTTGGTTAACCTTCCCATATTAAAATCCTTAATTATATCTGCAAAGTCCTCTTTGCCATATAAGGTGACATACAGGTTCTGGGGATTAGGATGTGGATGTTTTTGGAAAGAGGCAAAGATGCCTATCATAGTTTAGGAGGCAAGTAAGCAAGTAACTGTAGGCCTTGGGTTTTGAATGACCCTGAGTCAAGGGTAAAGTCAAGGGCAGCACCAGAGAGGAAGAACAGATGCCTGCTCTGGTTCCCTTATCTGGGTTTAGCAGCTTTGAGGCTAGCTTGGCTTTTATTCCCCAAACAGATCCTTTTCCTTGGCCTGGATTAAGGTGCCCCTCAAACTGACAGCCGAGGTCTGTAGGATTTCCCAGGATCCCACAGTGTAAAGCTGGTGATCAGAGACACCACCACCTTCCCACGTGGGCCCTGGGTTTGGACGCTGCTATTCAGTGAGTGAAATTTGAACAACTGAACTGATAAAGACAAGCAGGGTTCCTCAAGCTCAAGAAAGACTGTACCTTGTGCACTAATCGGATAAGGAATGGCAGCAATTTGCCAGGGGCTGTTTTTGGCAAGGCCTTATCTTAACAAGCTACTTACCACTTCTTCCCCTCTGACTGAGTTATACCACATTACTAGGGAAGGAGACTCAATTATCAATTGCTATCAACTCCCATTCTTCTACCTCCTGGTTCTTATTTCAAGATTATCGAGGCCTGAATCCCAGTTATCATTTTCTTTTTAGCAAAGAGAAAAACCACAATGTTATATGCTATTCACTGGTAAGAAATGAGCAAACCAGCCAACAGAATAAGTTCATAAGTTTTGCCACTTGCTCAAGAAAAATGACTCCGAGAATTAATTAAAAAATTTTTTTTGAGGAATTTCAGTTCTTCTAGATGCTTCCCATTACAATAGGGTTTGGGAAATTAGTCCTGCGTACTGATATCTCAGGACCTCAGTTTTGAAGAGAAGGATGACTTGGCCTTATTTCTTGGCGCTGGTTAAAGGCATGTTGGAAGAGAAGGCTATTGATTACCATGAGGCTTGAAAATTATCTGTGGATTTCTGTTTCTCATTCAATTCCTTTCCCCCATGACCGTGAATAATTGGATGTCAGCTGCTTGTGAACTCCCCTAGTATCTGCCAATTCCTTATAAAAGTCACATTCCTTTTTAGACTCAAGTCGACTTATCCTGTAAAATGAAGGAAACGCTACTGAGAGCGAGGCTGAGATTCCACCCTGAGACCAACCATCCTGTGGCTGGGAGACCTGGTGCAGCGAGTGGGAAGAGCGGGGGTTCCGCTTGTGAGCCAATCCATGTGGCGACAGAATAACTTCGAGGGACATGTTCCAAGACAGCCTCCTAATTTCCAAATGTCACTCCAGCATGCAATTTCCCTACAAAATGCGATGAAATTTTCAAGTGACTCCGTCAGTCCTGGAATAAAGGTTCCTTCGGGAATGGCAATTACAGAATTACGAAGCGTCTGGGCTGAGTGATGCCTGGACTCACTGACTAGCTGAGGGATGGCGTCCTGATTCCAATGTGCCTCTGCAGAGACCACCGGTTCTTCCTTATAAATGCACTTCCAGGTTGCTCTTGCAAAGTGGAACCTAGAATGTTCCACCTGCAAAAACCAAGGGCTTAGTGGCAGTTTATTTCATCCCTTACCCTTAGTGATAAGTGGATGTGGGGAGTGAGTTAACCCTTTCCTATAATTAATTCCTCCTACCAGCTACCGCTGGCAGTCTGGGCAAGGCTACGAAAGCAATACTGAGCCAAAAGGCACCTAATGGAGCTTCCTATGGGCGTGGCCAACCCTTCCCAATGTGGGAAGCCCCTGCCCTGGCCTTTCCCAGCTACCTGTTTGAGGCTTGCTTCCACTGGCTCTGTGCTTCCTGTTAATAGCAAAGAGACCAAAATCATCCTGACTCCTGTTTGAACACTGGTTCTTAGTTGGAGCTCCGGCCATTGGATGAAGGATGACCATCCACTGTGGTCTCCATGGAGCACCTCCTAACAAGGCCGAGGAGGAACTGAGGAGAAAATTACAGATGGTCACGGTGCCTACCTGGGCAGGGAAGAGCTCAAAAATACAACGTCTGAAAACAGCCTCCCAACGCCTAAACCCCCAGAAGTACCTCCTGCTACTCCCCCATTTCAGGCTTGGTCTCTGGCCTGAGCAATGTCATTCCTGATTTGAAGGAGTTTCTGGGACTGGTGGAGAAGTCGGGAAGCAGAGAGAAGTTGCTGGTACACAGCAGGGGTAGGCACACATCCCAACACTCATATCCCTGTCCCTGCATCCCACCCACTGGCTTCCCCATCTCCCAACTCCGCCACCTGTCCTCTGTTACCTAATGCACAGGGCAGCTGCTTCTCCTAGCAGCCCCTGGAGGGCAGGCTGTTCCCCCAGGAGTCCTCTCCAGGTAAGGCTGGTGCAGACCACCTGTGACCCTGTTAAAATGCAGGTTTGCATCCGGTAGACTGGGGTGAGGTCTCAGGCTCTGCATTTCTAACAAGTTCCCAGGCAGTGCCAAGGCTGCCGACCCCCCGACCTATCTGAGTTATAAATCCTAGAGCAGTGGTTCTCAAACTTGGCTGCACACTGGAACCCACCAGAAGCTTTTGAGAAGCGTTGGTGCCACAGAAATGCTGATTCAGGAGGCTGAAGGTGTGGCCTGAGCCCTGGGGTTTTTTTAATTTCTTTTTTTTTTTTTAATTCTAAAGTGCAGCCAAAGCAGAGACCCCCTGCTCTAAAGGATGATGTTCCACTTTAACAGGTAGAAGATGATCCAGCACTAGGGAGCTGTGTGTTCTAAGTGATTTGAATTTCAACTCGCTCGTCTGTCCTCAGGGATCACTGGCTCCTTTCTAGCCTTTGTGCCTGAATGCTAATAACCGCAGAAACACTTATGTTGGCCTCATTCAGTGCTGGACATCTCTCTAAGCACCTCACGTGTCTGGATTCAGGTAAGCCTCACCAGAACCCTCCGAGGTAAGTGCTAGTATTATCCTCATTTTACAGCTGAGGAAACTGAGGTATGGACAAGGTAAAACATTTTTCCGAGTCCCACAGCTGGCAGGTGATGGCTCTGGGATTCTAGCCTCTGAGGGCTGGTCCCAGGCCCCACGTTCTGACCACTTCTAGGTGGTATAGCCTCAGACATTCCCCGCCGTCTCAGAACTTCTCCCCAAACACTGGGATGGGATGTGAGGCCTGGGTCCAGACAAACACTGGGCTTGCCCAGCCACCAAAAGCCAACTTCTGCTCTGGAAGAACGTCGTTATATCTGTGGATATCCTGCAGGGAACACGCTGGAGACGAAACAGATGGCCAGAGAGGTCTCTCCAGTATTCAAAACGACTGCCAGTTTGTGACCCTAAACCCCTGACTTAGGACAAAGAGGAGGAAACATCACAGCAGGCTGTTTTAGGCAGCACCAGAGTCTAGAGTCTGTCTGGGCGCCCGCCCCTGTGGCATGTTCCAGAACAGCCAGCTTCCTGCCAGGGCTGGGGCAAGGCCAGCCTGGCGGCGTCTCCCGGCGTGGTCATGCAGATACAGCAGAAGATCGGCTGGGACTCTGGAGCTGCCGACCTTTCCAGAATTCTGGAGCTACAGAGGAACTCCCTTTTCGTGCATCTTTGACCTGCCTGTCCTAACCAGAGGGACATGATGAGTAGTCCCCAGGGACAGTGCTTCATCCCTTGACAGACAGCCATCCTCTCCCGCTGCCCATGTCTGACGGTGTATGTGGGTGTGCAGCCCGCGGTTCTGCTGTGCACCATCTCCCCTGTGCCTTTGCTCAATCGGAGCAACGAAGGCTAGATGCACACAAGCACACACACGCGTGTGCACACACACTCCCACGCGTGCACACACTCCCACATGCACATGCTGAGTCTAGGTAAATGGCCCATCCCTACGCCCCTCCAGCATTGTGCCCTGAGCTCACACAGCCATCGTTTTGTAATGCTCTGTCTACTGGCCCTGCGCTGTTCATTTCAGAGTATGAACTAACAGAGGGTAAGGACTTCTTCTTAAGAGCCCCAGCATCTAGCACAGTGCTAGGCTCACAGCAGGTGTTATGAGCTGCATTCTGCTCTCCACCTCCAACTCACATGTTGAGGTCCTGGCCCCAGTTCCTTGAAATGGGGCCTCATTTGAGGAGAGGACCATTGCGGATGTCATTAGCTGAAATGAGGTCCTACAGGAGTAGGGTGGGCCTCTCTGATCCCATACGACTGGTGTCCTTACAAGGAAGGGGAGAGATTGACACAGACCCATACAGGGAGAATGCTGTGTGAACACAAAGGCAGATACCAAGGTGATGCATCCACAAGCCAAGGAACTCAAACGACTGCCAGGAAAGCTCCAGAAGCTGGGAGAGAGGATGGATGCAACACGTTCTTCCTCACGGCCATCAGAAGGAAACAGCCCTGCCCACACCTTGATCTCGGACTTCCAGCCTCCAGACTGAGAGAACAACCTTCTCTTGTTTAAGCCCCCAGCCTGCGGCGCTTTGTTACCCCAGCCCTGGAAACGAATACGGCAGGTCTGCAAAAAGTGAGGGAGGGAAAGAGGGAGTAAAGGCAATTTCAGTTCCATTTCCCTCAACACGTATTTAGTGAGTTCCTACTTGCGCCACATGCCATTATGGAAAGAGGAAGAAGAAGGGAGAGAAGAGGGAGGAAATGAAGAAACACGGGCAAATTGGGGCTAAGTGTTGGGGGCGGGAGTCTGGCTCAAGTAGCCCCACCCTCACCCCCGAATTCCTTTCCCGGTCCTGTGACTCTCTTTCCCCAGTGCCTCCAAGCAGCCAACCCCCTGCACTAGTCTCTCCCACCTGCCCACACCTGTCCCGTGCTAGTCTCCAGGAAGACTCTTACAAAGTCTAACAGCACCTCTCCGAGTGGCAGCCCTTCCGTGGTATTTGCACTTACACTTCGGGAAAGATGGTTTTCAGGGGCCCCAAGGTGACTGCGACTCAGACCTGCCCTCAGGGGCCCAAAGCCTAGTAAAACCATGTCAAAGGCGTGAAGTAAGTGTCACAAACAAGGGAGACATGAGCACAGGGCGGAGAGGAGGGGGCATCTTACAGACCCGCATGGTCCAATATGCAGTCACCGGCCACTTGGGGCTGCTAAGCATGTGACACATAGCCAGGGTGAAGCGGAATGTGCTGTGTCAAATACACAGAAGAATTCAAAGACTTAGTATGACAGCCAGTAAAGTATCTTAATAATTCTTGTTTACATGTAGAAATGATCATACTTTAGATATACCAGGTTAAATAAAACATATTAAAATAAATTTTACCTGTTTTTTTTCCTTTTTAAAAAATGGCTGGTAAAAAAATGTCAAATTACCTGTGTCACATTATATTGTGAGTAGGCAGCACCATTCCAGAAGGACATTTAACCTGAGGTGGGGGGTGAGGGGGAAGCAGGGAGAGCTTCCAGAAGGAGGTTTCGTCTGAATGAATACAAAAATCAGAATTCACTGAGTAGCTCACCATGTGCCTGGAACTTTCTATACATTTTCTAATTTAATCCTTAATAACTGAAGAGTTGGTATTTTATTTCTCCTTCACAAACAAGGTTTCCAGTCCTAGGAAAGGTTCAGCTCACTGTCCCAGATTTCACAGTAATTAGTGGTAAAGGCAGAGGAAAAACCCTTCTCCCCACTAGACCGGCCTGGCGAAGGCACGGGGGATGGGAGGCAGGAAGGGATGGCTTGTGCTGACGCCCACCCTCCACCAGGGCTCTCCCGGAGAACTGCGAACAAGCCAGGGCTTTCTCAGCTCTATCCGTGCCGCCAAGGTTAAACCCAAATGGCTGAGAAGCTCCTTCAGTTGTGTAATTTACAAAAAAAAAAATCAAATTATGTAGAGGCCTCTTATAATTGAGGGTAATTTAGGAAATAACTTCCGAAAACGACAGATTTTACAGCTGTGTTACCCTTTGGAAATGACCCAGGTCGTTCTGTCACTCGCATGCCCTTCTCTACGTTATATTCACACAGACTGACACAGAAAGACCCCACTGGGGCACTGAGCTTACTCTCCAGATTTGAATGCTTTGGGCGAAATCCACATTCCTGAAACAGGGCTGCTGCCTACACAGACAGCCCGAATGAACGCAGATCCATCCGCGAGATCGACGACAGCACATGAACACGGCCCAGAACCGGGTCTTACTGAACCACCATAACGCGGGCACTTAGCTAGGCGCTGGGGTGTGACAAACACAACCGCAGGAGGCTTTAAAACTTAACGGCTGTATCTGCCCGTCCTCCAGGATGTGGGCTGAGTGCACGAATGTGCGCACACCACAGAGAGGTACTCCTGGCCTTATAAATCGACGCATCCGGCTTACTAATAACAGTCTACCAGACAGAAAACATAAATCCACATTTTTAGGAAGTGCTCACGATGACTAGCTAGTAGCTTCCAGGCAAGAGGAAATCATCCATCTTATTATTATTCTGAGGAATCCCAAGTGTGCATCTACAAAGTGTCTGAGCATGCAATACAGGGGCCCAGCCTGGCCCAGACCCCTTGAGTCCCAGGTTACCAAACTCAACTCAGCTCATTAATAGCTACTAATCGACACCAACTCTACCCTTGGCATTGCCCTAGGTGCTCTTTAGACATGATGTAGAATCTCACGAACCCGCAAGACTGGTATCTCACTCCTATTTTACAGATATGGAAACCAAGGCTTGGGACAGGTTATACGCCGGGGCTGTACACACCAGGGCTGGGATCCCCCATTTCCTTCAAGCATCCGACCCTCTCCTCTGACCCAAATCGTGTCTGAATGTAGAGTCCCCATCTGTCCTGGCTTGACTGGAAATCCGACCAGGGCACCTTCCCCAGTTCAAGAATAACGGAGCCACTAGCCACGGTGAATGAGGCCGCTCACTGTCTCTGGTTTTTGCAATGGGCTTCGCTCGTCTATTGTAATTTGCAATTAATAATGAAGCATTTCCCCAAGTGCTGTGTGTGAGATCGAGTTAATGTAATATTTCATCTTTGCCAGCCAGCTGCCGTTCTGCTAGGCTGACAGTAAGCAGTATCTTTGCATAAGGAGCCAGTCCACAAGTAAATCAATTAATCCCTCTTCGGCTGGTAGACAGCTGTTGGGTCAAAGCAAGATAATTAGACAGACTCGTCATTTACCAGGTGGTTGGTAATGAAGGGATTAATTAACCAAAGTAGGGGCTGGACAATGCCTGCTCTTTCCTGCCTCCCCCAGTGGATACAACCATTCAGCATCATGCTTCCCAAACAACAATTCTAAAGGCAGAGAGCCCTTTCTTCCCTTTTCACGGCTCCTTCAGAAGCACCCACCAGACACGCAGCAATAAATAAGTCTGGGTGTTCCTTCCTACAGGGCCGTGAGCAGAGTGGCTCGAGGGTCCTTATACGAGTTCCTCCCAGTCCTCTCCCTGGGGCTCTCTTCTCGGGTTTGCCCACAATATACTGACCAAGCCTCTAGCGCCCAGGGTGCTGACCCACACACCTTCCCAGGAAGCACGCAAGGGAATGTGATCTCCATCCCCATGGACGAGGCAGCGTGCCCAAAACTGACATGGGGCTCCAGAGGGAGAAAGTAGAAAAGATCACAAGCAACCTCAGGGCACATGCTTTGAGCTGCTGTTCATGCAGTGGGTTATGTGAGAAGCAGAGAGTCAAAGTTGTTTTAGACTAGGAGGGGCCCTTTCCTACCCTCCAATCCAGTGTTCCGGAACTCTGCTGCTGCCCATCGGAACCACCAAGGCAACTTTGAAAACTACTGATGTCCTGGCTCTATCCCAGACCAACCAATAAAATCAGGATCTCAGAGGGAAGGCCTGGACACTGACGTTTGTTCAAGGCCCCCTGAATGGTCCTAATTGCAGCTGGGGTTGAGAACCCTAGTCCACACCCTTTGTTTTATTGATGAGGACTCTGCGGAGACGAGGGGTCATGACCTGCCTAGAGAAGCCCCACGGTTAACAAGAAGCTGAGTCTGAAGCAGAAGCTGGCTCATAAATGGCATGCCATCTCCTGTGGGCTGCTTGGGACCTCCAACCCTGACAGAGGATAAAGAAGACTAAGCAGTGGACAAATGGACAAGTGGACAAGCCTCATCCACCTGTTACCAACTCTTCTTTCCTGTCTCATCTCCCACCAGCTTTGCCCAACTCCAGCCACAAACTCCTTGCCATTCTCTAAATGTGCCACAGGCTGTCTGTCCCGCCCACCCCTCACCCCGTGGTCCTTGTCCCTGCTGTTCCTTCCCTCTGTGATGCTGTTCCCTCTTGTCTGTCAGGTGAAGTCTGATGTGTCTTCAAAGGCCTGGCTCAAACGCCACCTCCTCTGGAAAGCCCCCCCCCACTGTGCCCTGCACCTCATAGGGTTACTTACTCCTGATTCTCCCATAACTTTGCTAAAAGCCTCTCACCCAGCACTTACACATGCTGTTACTGAAGTGCCTCTCTTCCCCTTGTCTTTTTCTTCTGTTTATTCTATAAATGCCTGTAGGAGAAACACGTTTTGGCAAGCAGTGCTAAGAAAATTATTTAGGTTGGGACCAGGAGAGTTCCCTGCCCCTCCTTAGACATAAAAGCTTTTATCGATTTAAAGCATTCAATTGAGTCAATGACCTCAACTTCCAAATTTCACCAACTTGTGCTGCTCCACAGCAGAGATTTGCAAGGACTCCTGCTCAGCGTGGCTCCAGCCAGGAGACAATGGCCCCTCTAAATACCAGGTTCAATATGCAAAAACCAATCTTCAATTGTTTGTTGGGAAACTACTATGCATTCCATACCATTTCAGGAGCCTTGGCTCTGGCTTTGGGAATTTTGCAACTATCCTGAGCACATACCAGGCCTCAGCTTAGTCACTGGGAAAGAGAGCCTCACAGAAGCGTTTTCCCACCCAGGAAAGATGAACTGGTCAGCTCTCGCTTTCCCACAATGCCGCCAGCTCCAATGGACCCAGCCTTACCTCTTAGGAGCTGTGTGATCCTAGCAAATAACTCAGCCCTTCTGAGCCTCAGTTAACTTATCTGAAAAATAGCATTGGATATAATTGGATACCTTCCTTTTAGGGTTGCTGTGAATCTTCCATGAGCCATGTGTGAAAAACACCTGGAATAGTCACAGATATGTAGTATACATTCAATGAATAGTAGCACCATTCCCCCTTCCCTTCCTTCTCTCTCTCTCTCTCTCTCTGCCTCTATCTTTCTCTTTCCTTCTCTCCAACCTACCCCCTGGGGTCTATCTTATGGAGAAGTAAATTCACTTTAGCACATTGAAGAATGAACCAATAAAGGCCCTGTTTTATTATTTTATAATAAAACATTTGACTGGCCCTCAGAGACTCCTAGGAACGCCTGCAGCCTAGTGAACCTAGTACAGGCCTCCTGGCTCAGTGCTTACGAATTCCTGGTCAGCCCCTGAGCTGTGCATCTGTCTTCTCAGAACATGGTAATCACAGAGCAAGTATAAATGCTAAAGAAAGCACTAGGCAGGGCAGGGCTGAACCACATGAGGGATGCTGTGAAGATTTCAGGGAACCCACGAGAGGACAAGGAGGTGGGCGAGGCAGAAGGACAAGCTGTCTCACCCTCGCTGGCATTTAGGGGTAATTATGCCCTATTAATGGCTGACATCGGAGCTCTGCCCCAAGAGTCTGAGCTGAGCCAGGGCGGCCCACAGATGTGTTCGGCCCACAAATATGCAGTTGGAAACTCCTGAACTTTCAGTGACTGGACGCCAGCTGATCTGATCAGCAATTACGTTTTATTTTGGGGCCAGGGAGACAGCAGAGAACCAGGAAAATTATAAGACATCAGAGTGCAGTTTTTCTAAGAATATCAGCAACAAACTTTTTTTAACCGATTGTTGTTTAATGGTTAGACATTTACAAGGGTCTAAACTAAGAAACCTTGGACACTAAATCATATTATAGCCAAGTTTCCCAAG
This sequence comes from Desmodus rotundus, assembly GCF_022682495.2. NCBI lineage: Eukaryota > Metazoa > Chordata > Mammalia > Chiroptera > Phyllostomidae > Desmodus > Desmodus rotundus. The sequence goes on along the minus strand of NC_071389.1, from coordinate 188,584,940 downwards.
GGAGGTTTTGAGCCTTTGTCCAACAAAAATCTGAGTATGATTTTTTTTTTTTTTGAGGGCGGAAGGGGTAATTCCTACCAAGAGAACTTTGCTGGTGACAGTGAATACAGCATAGAGATAAACAGATTTGTAATTTGTTCTGGGTTTGAATCTTTACTCTGCTTCTTACTAGCTATGTGACCTTGGGCAAGTTGTATGACCTTCTTGGCTTCGGTTCTCCCACGCATAACATGAGGGTGTAATACCTAGCTTGGGGCTTATTATCCACACTTGATGAGATGTTCATAAGCATCTAGATAAGCATCTGGACAAGCCTCTGGCCTGTAGCATCAGAACACGGTGATGAGGCCGCGTTGGTTTCTCACCGTCTGAAACAGACTATTCCTGTTTTCACCATCATATATCAAACCCAAACCACCAGTCAGCTTCAGCAGGGGATGTGGCATCTCCAGGAGCAGTTTGGTTTCTAGCAAGTACAGGGGTTGTCATCTGTCTCTGGGATGACACCAGTTCAGGCTTAGCGGCTTCCACAGCTTGGCCAATAGAAGAACATGAGAACCCTCAACCAAGCCTGATCAGGTACAAAGTTTCAAGTGCCTTGTGGACTCAAAACCTAGCTAAACTCAGCAGGAATACCCACTCCCTTCTCTCCCCTTAGCACCACACCCAGCCCCCCGGCAGCCCAAAGGATCACCAAGACAGCTTCTCCAAGAAGGGTCACGGACTGGACTTACATGGGAATGGAACATAATTGCAGCTTGTAGAGGAAATAGCCTAAGAAAAAACATCCCAGGGCAACATCCCCAGGAAACAGGGAGATCTTCCTGCAGGGACTTATCCTGGTTGCCATAGAAGGGGCCAGACAGCTTGCCCACGGCATTCTTGACGGGGGGCAGTGACTCACCCACCTACGCCCTTGACAATGGCTCCCAGAGCTGCCTCTCCAGCCCTGTCTTCCCTCCCAGGTCCTAGGCTACTGCCGCTAAATGAGCATCTCACCCACATGACACTCAGAACACTCCAGAAGTAAGAGATGACCTCTATGCAGGAAGGTTCTCTCTCCTCTCATTGGTTTACTCGCCAGTCAATCACTCATGTCAATTCTCGGAGAGCAGGAGGAACCAGACGTAGAAGGCTAACCACACACGTCCTGCTCACCCATCTGTGCTCAGTGCCTACACTGAGCTGCTCACAGTAGATACAGGTAGCAGCAAATGAAGGAGTGAAGGAGTGAATGAATCTGGGAATGAACGAACCCTGCAAGAAGCACCGAGGAAGGTACACCTTCTCACACAACCCTGCAAGGCAGGTATTTTTAGCACCGTGTTGTCAACGAAGGGAAGCAACCTCAGAGGGGTTAGGTATGTTGCCCACATTCACATAGCTAATAAATGAAGAAATCATTCCTTCAGCGTGGTCTGACTCTAAAGTCAAGTCTTCCAATACTGAATCCGTTCTCACGACCATGATGATGACGAATCATACTTACACAGCCTCTGACGCATCAGAGTGTGTCCTCCCAACATTCCGGAGTGATGGGAAAACCGGCCCTGAAAGGCGACTCATCATGCGGGCAAGGCTGCACCGCCAGTGGGAGCTGGCGCAGGAATCCGAACCGGGACTTTCCTTTTTCCACCACAGATATTCAGGGGTACCCGCCATAAGCCAGGCCCTGCGTTAGGGTTGGGGGTACAACAGAGACCAGCACAGACAGGGCCCCTGGACTTTCTCTCCAGAGGGGCGTCTGCTTCAGAAATAGTGTCTTCCCGTGATACCATTTGCTGCCCATAAAATTTCCTCAAGAAAGCGGCAGTGCTCTGGCAGTTCTGTTTGGAAGTGGGAAATGATCTGGGAGCAGGGGCTGTCAACAAAAAGATGGGAATGGTTTGCATCTCAGGAGCGTGGGTTCATTTTCCACATGGCCACCCAGAAATCCTGTCCTTTGCCGAAGCTGGCTCTGCTCTTCCTAAGGACAGTGTGCAAATGGATGGGGAGACTTGCTTGTCACAATCAAATTAGTTGGGCAACCAAACAAAACGCAAGTATCAAGTTCCCTGCTGAGTCAACGGAGAGCCCAGGAAAGGGAGCCTTGGAGTTCGCCATTACCTAGCTAATTTGGCCCAGTCACACCAGAACTCCAAAGGGGAGTGAGGGGCCGACAGAGGACTGAGTGAACCTGGTAAGACCACCTGTGATGACCAAACTCAGGAGTCGGTTCCTCCAGAAGGAAGTGCAGGTGAGAGACAGGGAAGAAATGTGGGATCTCAAGCTCACCCCTTCGCAAGACTTCTGGAAATTCAGCATCTTCAAGGACAAGCAATATTTTCCTCCACCAAGCAATGTGGTCAACAGAAATACTAAGTTAACAATGTGATATAAAATAAAGCTCAGAGACTATGGTCAAAGCAGTAAATTTTTTTTCCTAACCGAGATCAAAGGTCATTGGATGGGCTACTAATTGTTCACTCACCAGTTCTCGGTGTCAAGTGCTAATTAATGTTCCCGCAAAAGGACCTTGGAAGTCTCCATGTCCAGACCCACACACATCAAGTCTACTGGGACTCCCTTTAATCCTGGATCTCCACAGAGGACACTCTTCTGCAGATGGAGCTTATTTTTGCTCAGAGAAACCCTTCATAATCAAGTTCACTTTATACCGTGACACTCACTTAGCAAAACGTCCCCACATACAAGGGTGTCTTGCCAAAATGGCACAGTGAGGTGCAACTCTTGGAGCATTATTGGGCTTTAATAATTGAGGTCACCCCCTATGAGCCTTCTATGGGCCTGGCAGGGGGAGACCACACAGCCCACCAGCTCTGTGACATCAGAGTCCCATTAGTGGCACCTGTGTGGATCTCAGGGGCTCAAAACCTGGGCAGGTCTGAAAACTCACTCCAGCACCACCCGTCGCTAGAATGTCAGAGCCATTATACAGAGAAGGGTGACCCAGAAAGCAACCACTGAAAGTAAAACGCCAGGCCGTGCACAAAAGTTTCAAATCCCCCCAAAACAGAACTTTGGAGTTTCTCATCCCTGTCATCCCCCTTCGCCCCTTCCCAAATCGATGCATGAAGACATCAAGGAAGTTTCCAGGGCTTACCTGGGTCGGGTTGTAGAGTTCCTGCAGGGGGCTTCGAGACCCCTTCCGGCAACAGATGTCCACGCCGAAGGGGTTCCTCCGCATGACTGAGGAAAGAAAGTGAAGGCTCATCAGAAATGAGCAACACATGTTTGCTGTCTGACAAAGAAAAAGACACAGAGGAGGGAAGAAGAAACAGGGGGGAAGCAAGACAGATAAAGACAGATTCTCGCAAAGCTATACCTCATCTAATGGCATCGGGGCCATTCTACCTCCCCCAAATTCAGGCATCTCCACACCCAGAAGGACAGAAATAAGGGTAAAATTCTTCCCAGCAAATTTTAAGAAGAAAAGACAAGGCATCAAAGACACTGAAAGGAAACCGCTCACCAAAGACACTGTAAAGGCTGTTCCAAGACAGTGAGCTGTACCGACACCAGACTCAGTGATACTTCTAAAATTCCACAGGCCTCTCCCTCAACAACGATCAGTTACGACCTCTTATTCCTGGTCCCCAAGGCATCTGGTCCCAAGAACCGTGCAGGCCCCCCGCCCAGGCAGGCTCTTCCCACTGGATAAGTCCGGGGCCCGGCCTCCCCAAGGCCTCTTGGAAATTAGGTTATTTTTAATGAGAATATCAGCTCCAGGCACGAAGGATAAAGGCTTATGGTTCTAGACAGACAGGTGGCACCTACAATTAATAAAAGAGCAGAATGAAGTGAACTTCTCAAAAACGCAGCAGGGCTATGGACACTGAGAACTATTCTTAAATGGAAAAGCATCCTTTCTTTCTTTCATTCTTCTCGTTCTCAGACACCCTCGCTTTGTACTCACAGTCACCTGCTTGATAATTACTTGCTGGAGGGAGGGAGGAGGCAGGGATAAATGAATGAATGAGCAAGTGCTTTCTTCCCACAGAGGAGGCAATTTCCCTGTGCAAGGACACAATAGGGACATGAGTGAACAAGAAAAGCAGATCAGCTCACAAGTCTAAACATTTCACCCTGTAGAGCATGGCAGCAGAGTGGAGAGCAGGCCACTCTCTGCAGCAGACAGCTTGGGTTTGGATTCTGGCTCTACCACTCACCAGCTGTGAGACCTTAGGCAAGACACCTAACCCTTCTGTATCTTTCTTCATCTGTAAAACAGGGATGTGAAAAGGACCTGGCTCCCTGGGTTGCCTGTAAAGATTAAATGAGTTACTACTCATATGCAGGACACCACCGGTTGGCGGCAAAAAAAAAATAGTGTTTGTTATAAATTTCTGAAGCTACTGAAGATCATACACTAGATTTGCCCATAATTCACGACAAAAATCATTCCCCCTGCCCTCGGGAGAGGAGGCAGGGACTTCTCTGTTCCCCAGCCATCAAGCGAGCTGATGAGAAGGTGCCTGACCTCAATCCGGGCTCGGGATTCTCCGACCGCGTAGCCAAGCAGCACAACCTAAGGTCCAAACATTAGGAAAAGCCATCTCCGCAAGCAGCCAATTACTTCTGGAAGGTCTCCAAGTGAACCCACTCCTCCTCATACAGTTGTCCTTAGACTTGCCACTCTGAGCCACATGGAAACCCTGACAATAAGTCATCAGTTCCGGGACACCTGAAGCTGCGTTTTCTCTCCCCTCCTTTACCACCTGGAGCAGGGTCGGCAAACTTCTTCCACAAAGGGTCGGAGGATGTTTCGGCTTTGCGCCATGCGGTCTCTGTCGGCACTGCTGAACTTGGCCACACAGACAAAACAGAAGTGAATGGGCGTGGCTGTGTGCCAGCACTTCACTGATGGATACTGAAACCTGAATTCTGTATAAGTTCCACAGGTCAGGAAATAATATTTTCCATTGATTTTTGATTTTTTTCAACCATTCACAGAAATAGGGGATGGGCCGGATATGGCCCCCCGGCTGCGGTTTGCTGGCCCCTGCCCTAGAGGGCGGCCCCAAGTATTCTGGGGTCAGCGGTCTGAGCCCCAACACACTGCCCAACCCTGTCTGGGCAACTGTCCACATAAAAGCCATTGGAATTTGATCAGGCTGATCGCTGATTGGGGAAACACTGGCCCTTTGTTCCTCCACGGTCGCCTCGGGAAGAGGGGAAAAATCCACGTTGTGTTTTTCTTTAATTTATTCCTTCATTTTTCATTTCCACCAAAAACGAGGTAAACTGTTAAATGCATGCAAGTTGCCCGTGGTGCACAATGGCATAGCAACACTTTGGAGGAGGAAAAACAGCCGTAAAACTTGTAAAATTATGCCCACGCCATGCAAGATTAACCTCTCCCCGTGGCGGTGGACAGGCTCGCCGAGACCTGCGGCTGCAGGACCGCCATGGAGAGAACCCCACCGCGTAGCCCATTAAAAATCAGCTTTTATGGGGGGCAGTATTATTTAATTGGTTTATTTTTCTAATACAAGGCCTTTAAAATGCTTTGACCGTGTGGGGCCTGCAACATGGGTCCTTTCCCAGGGCCGTCTGCCCCCGTGGCTCCGGCAGCCCTGCCCGTGACTTCACTGGGCGCCGTGTAAACCAACTTTGACACCCCAGGCCACAAAAGCCAAAGGGGCCTTGTGTGCGTTTTATGGGAATGATAACAATCCCACCATTTATGGAGCACTCACTGTGTGCCAGGCACTTGGCGAAGTGTAACCCTTCACACGGTGAAGGAAGTGCCTGCATTTTACAGATCACCTCTCTGAGCCCCGCCCGCCCTCCCGCCCCTCTAACTTCAGGTACTTGAAGTGGGTCACCTGGCAGTGCCCTTGGGAATGAGAAAGTTCAGAAGCTGAAGTCACCAGATCTGGACTCAAATCCTGGTTTCACTGTTAACTCATCTTGGGACACTGGGTCAATGCCCTAATCGCTGAAACTCAACTATAAAATACCGTACTAATGCCTATATCCTCGGGTGGTTGTGGAAATTAAATGACAATGCAAAAAATAGCCTGATACATGGCACCCAAAAAGTCCACGTGAAATGTCACAGGCCTGGATCCTGCCCCCAGCTTAAACGAGGTCTCCCTGGGCCTCAGCTTTCTCCTTGGTTGGGAGAAGAGGTAAAACCAGGTGATCTCTAAGCCCCTTCCAACTGGAAATTCCTCATCTCTAAGCACACGGCTGTGCCTGTCTCCCTGGAGAACCGGTTTTACGGTCCCGCAGTACTGGGGGCAGGGGCAGTCGAGTGTGAGGGGTGGGGTGGGGGCTGGGGGACAGGGGACCCGGTGGCATTTCAGCAGTGATGAGGGAAGGACAGACAGAAGCCTGCAGGGCCAGCAGAGGTTGTGAAGCCAAAGGCAAACCCTGGCTGTGAAACAGACATTTCTTCCCCTTTACAATCCACGGCCAAAGGCCACAGGCCGGCATCCAGGTTGAAATGACAAGGTTTTTCATATGAAAAAATGCCATCACCTAATAATAACAATAAATATGGGATTCCCCTCCCCTACAAAAAGCCTTATAGAAAGCAGAGCTCGGGGTCTCTAGCTCTGGGGGAGCATGGGCCATTTCTGGAACAAAAACCTGTTGTCTCAGCCTCCACTCAGGACTCCAGCACGAAATTCCTTTGGAGGGGATCAGGGCTGGGAGGTCTCAGAGTGGTGGAGACCCCAGCTTCTCCCTGACGCACGTGGGACCCTCTTATTCAGAGATTACTCTCAGCTTTTGAGGCCAGCAGCGCCCATTGGAACACCTTTAAAAATGCAAAGGAAGAAGCTCCTTTTGAGTCACTATGGTTAGAACCTGAACTCCTTGTCCGGAGGAAAGATGAAGAAGAAAGAGGAGAATGGGGGGGTGTGCGGGAGGGGCAGGAGGGAGGCCTGAAACCCCAAGGGTTCCTCATGCGGCAGTGGGGCACAGAACTGGCTCGGCCCTAAGCAGTTCTCCTGCAGCTGAGAGGTACAGAGAGGTAAATAAGTCCTCATAAACACTGCGACATGTGAAGAAAAAATTTTTAAGTACTCAGGAATCTGCACCTCTGGGAGATTTCCTTTCATTTTAAAGGGACCTGAAGCACTTTGGACCCAGTGCATGTGTGACATATTCTGGTATCTGGAGAGGCCCAGGTTTTCGCTTTCCTGGTTTGCTCCTGCCCAGCAAAGAATAATGACTCGACGCTCAGGTTTGGAGACCGAAGGGTTCCTAGGCAGCGTCCGACCACTCCGGCTCATTTTCAGGGGAGCAAAGGTGTCCCAAAATCAACAGAGAGCACATTTGTAAACAGTCGGCCGCCCCAGACAAAAGCATGTCTTGCCGAAGGGATGAAACACGGTTAAACCGCAAGCAACAGCAAAATATTAAACTTCCATTGTTACTATCTCGGAAGAGGTTTTTCTAAAAGCTTTCCTAGTAAGCCGTTCACTTTTCTGGGGGATAGAACCTGAGCTCAACCAAGTGCTCTCATTACTGGGCATTTGGAGTTTCTTTTTTTTCTGGAGTCAGTGTAAGAAATGTCAGATTTGAATTAGCAATGAACACAAAATGCATGCCCTTTTGCACTTTGGAAAAAAGCCCGGGTCCAATGAGAAGACAGAATAGCCAAAGGTCCCGCAGTGGGGCTGGGAGAGCAGGGCCACCTCTCACAGGCGGGCCTGTTCCCCCTGGCTCTTGGCCCCGGCAGCCAAGCCCAACGCCTGTCTGGTTGGCCCCTCTCTACCTAAGTGCTTAGTGCATAGGAGGAACTCAGCACATCTGTGTCAAGAGAATGGAAAAAAAAAAACCCTAAAGATATTTCTTTGCTAAAGGGTAGCAGGTCAAACCACTTATTCACAACAAGAGAACAAAGAAGTTGGCATGTTCTTTCCTAACAGACTTGTTCAAAATTATTTCAATGGCCTTCTTAGTCAAAGCAGTTGAGCTGGGGGGACCCCAGCCCTGCACACTTCCCCGCACTCCTCTGAAATGAGCCACATCACAGCTCAGAGAGGTTCAGACCTGGAAGAGGCCAAGCAAAACGGCAGCTCTGAATGGCGCCCCAACGTTCTCCAACTAGCCAGGGCCTTTGGGTGCTTGACAGACATTCAGCACACGTGTTACAGGCGACCCTTCGGGCGCCCTAAAACACTGAGGCCAGAGCCAGGTTCAGCCTAAGCTTTCATTAATACTATTATCAAACTTCCATTTTCCAACTTCCTATTCCTTCCTGCTCAGTCCCCCGAACTGGGACAGCCCAGAGCCACTGAAAACCATTTCCAGATCCATTTCTCCTTATTGGAGCCCCTATAAGCAACTACTGAAGAATACTGAAGGATTCGGGGGTTTGATTTCATGGGGGAGTAATCTGAATGAACCTTTATGATAGTTAGGTCCCATGCCAGTCTCTCCTTCTGCTGTAAGCTCCTCAAAGCTCCTGATGCCCAGCCTGGGAGGTGGTTGCAGAACTAAAGTGAATTAAACTTTAGGCAGGTGAAGGTCAAGGGTATAAATCTGAGAATTAGATGAATGCACTTGGTATAACTCGGGAAGAGGAAAGATACAGCTTCATCTGAAAGCCAGGAGATTTATTGTCATAGAAACCTGCCCCTGAGGGACTGTGATATACAGCTTTGAAGAATATACTGTCCACATTACAACATTGACCTGCAGGGAGAAGACCGGGCCATCAAATACACTCACCAAAACCAGTGGCCTCTGCAGGCAACCCACTTCCTGTTTTGAATGATTCTGGCCCATCTGCAAAAACATGCCGGGAGCAGAGGGTCGTGTCTACTTCCAAAAAGCACAGGGTCCCTGCTGAAGCACAAACCAGCTGTCAATCAGGCAGGTGAGTGCAGAATCTGGCGCATCTCAGTCAAGAAGGGCCTTTAGAGACAATCTGGCCCAATGACAAGCAAAGAAAATGAGAAGCATTGTTCTATGCCATCTTATATAAGGGACTTGAGCATCTGTGGATGCTGGTATCCAGGGGTGTCCTAGAACCAATTCCCCCCATGGATACCAAGGGACAACTGTATATGAGTGAAGAAAAGTACCCTCAGAAATGGTTCTGATGCAGCCAGAGAAATGGCAGGGTGTAAAACTGAAAAACAATCTTTCTGGCCCACTGAATCACAAAGAAACTTCAGGCCACTGAGGCAGTACCCCCCAAATTGCTGGTGACCCCAAAATTGTTTAAAATGGCAAAGTTGTTTTCCTAAAACTCCAACGCAGCATGATTTCAAATTAAGTACGGAAAGTGTGCAAAACAGGCAGAGAAAGTAGACGCGCGGTTGCCCGAGGCCCGGGCTGGAAGGGCGAGTGAGGGTTAACACACACAAAGCTGCTTTATAAAGTGATGGGACGTTCTAAAATTAGGCCGTGGTGATGGCTGTGTACCTCCGCAAACACAAGAAAATCCACTCAATTCTACTCTTAACGTAGGTGGATTTCATATGTAAATTATACTTCAATAAGGCTATCATAAAAAATAAGTACAGAAATGTTTTAGAAGAAAACCCAGAAGATTAATATATTTTGATCTATTTGAGTAGATCTTCCTTACAATACCAATATGAAAGATTTAATTAAACAATTTATTTGCCTTCAGATTTTAAGCTGAAATATTCTAAGTTGACATGTAATGCTGGGCATTTAAGAAACTTAAGGTTGTCATATTTCTAAGTTTGTGGCTTGAGTTTGATATTATTTACGTATTTCTTTGTCAATCAGACAACTGAAGTACTCAAAAAGAATAGTAATATACTGCATTTTAAATGCAATTTAAAATGTTAAAAGTTAAGTTTATTAAAGGGTCAAATATGAATCAAATGCCAGTCTATAGAGAATATAGTAAAAAACATTGAATAACTGTGTATGGTGTCGGGTGGGCACTAGATATATCGGGGGGATCACTTCCTAAGTTAGGTAAATGTCTAATCACGATGCTGTACACCTGAAACTAATACTGTAGTTTCAATTACTAATCAACTGTAATGAAAAAATAAAAAATTATTTTAAAAAAGCTACCCTAAATATAATCGTTAGCATTTACTATATTTATGAGCAGAAGAGTAAGATTCTTAACTTAAAGGATAGCTTCCTAGACTTAGTTTTTTCAGAAGCTTTTTTTATACACGACTGTCCCCTCAATGACGAAAAAACAAAAACAAAAACGCTCACATTAACAGAGAACTAACAGGAACTGGCACCTTCAGGCGGGTCTAAGGGAGGAGGAAGAGGAGGAGGAGAAGAAGCAGTCTCTACCCAAAACTCAGCTCAAATTCTGTTCCTGAAAACCTTTACTGTGTGGACAGATTTTATTGTTGAGAATGCAGGACCCTGTGGAAAAACACAGTTCAAGGAACTGAAATTGGCAGTTAACCTAGGAAAGCCCTTATAAATAACATTTTATGTTCGTTTAAATAAAACAAGAGAGACAGCCCCGGCCATCCAGATCATATTAATTCCATTCTGCACACCTTGAATGAGAAATTATGGGCATTGTACACTTACTTTCCATCTACCCTCCCTACCCCCTGGAGAAATTTTACACTCTCCCCACATTTTCCCTGGGCTGCTTATAGATTTATTTTGCAGTGATGCAGATAATATGCCAAAATACCTTCTTCCCTGTAGCTGGTGCTCCAAGTCCGAGTTTACGGCTTGGAGACATTTAGACCTGCCTCTGGGGTTCCCCTGTGGCTCCAGACACAGCAAATAACACGAGTGAGAGTGATGCAGCTGCTTGAGAAGGAAAATATCCTAAGCAACATTTACTTAAGTTCCTCGAGCCCAGCAGGGCATTAACCCCACACCTACCCTCTCCCCTCCAGTACAGAAGGCTGTTCAGCTCCGTGCATGATGGATTCACGATGATACAGTCAGACTGTGCCAGGCAACCCGCCTCTCCCACTGGGCTCCACTCCCTCCTGGCCACAACAGGCTCTTCAAACACCCAAGGGGATTGTCACCCACCCTCAGTCTCTCTCCAGGTTGCCTGGGCAAAGGGCTGATCCTGCCCAAGCTTCTGCTTTCTTTCCCTTCCCTACACCCTGTCCTAGAAGGCAGACAGGTGGCCTGGTGAAGACCATGGTGTAGTGTGACTCAAATAGTGTCCGCCTAAATTCAGTTCCACTTGGAGCCTCAGAATGGGACCTTATTTGGAACAGGGTCTTTGTGGGTGTAATTAGTTAAATTAAGATGAGGTCATATTGGACTAGGGTGGCCCCAAATGCAATGACTGGTCCCTATGAAAAGAGGAGAGGACATACAGGGACACACACAGGGCAGGCTCTGTGAAGATGGGGGCGGACACTGGAGCAAGGCAGCTACAAGCCAAGGGATGCCGGGGACCGCCGGAGCCACTGGAAGCAAATGGGAGGCAAAGAAGGAGTCTCCCCTGAACCTTCAGAGGGAGCAGAGCCCTGCTCATGCCTGGATCTCAGACTTCCAGCCCCCTCAACTGCACGAGAATAAATGCTGTTGTTTTAACTCACCCAGTTTGTGGTGCTCAGTTGCGGCAGCCCAAGGACACTAACATGGTTCACAGCCTAAGTGACCTGACAACATGCTCAATCCCCTGACCCTGGGTGACCTTATCTGTAAAGTGGGGACAACAACATGCCTACTTAGTAGGGATATTGTAGGATTAAATAAGTTAATTCACCTCGAGTGTTTGGAGCAGCCCCTGGCCCCAGGTAAGTGCTCAATAAGCTAAATTAGCTACCATTCCCGAGGCCCAGCACCTTCTTTTTCTCCTTACCCCCCAAGAGAGCATCTCAAAATCCTCTTCTGTTCCAACCAAAGCCTCACTGTTACAGACATGATATATACACATTACTTCACGAATCAGTTAGTGGACAGAAGGAGCTGGTGGTGCACGAGGAGGGTCCAACCACGTTGGCTTTGTTCAAAGTGAGGGAGAGGCAGCTCCAGCAGGCGGCTGTGCAGCTGCTGGACAGACAATGGCTCTTCTCTGGAAGCAAGAGGCCGCTCAGAAGAGACGAGCTCCCACCACAGAAGACACACTCACAGCAGAAAGGAGCCGGAGCCTTCCGAGGCAGCCAGCCACCCATCTACCCAAACCCGTATTTCCGTTTCCATACGCCTAGATGAGTTAAAGATGGGAGTCATCGTTCTGACTGTCCATTTGTATTATTTTCTCCTGATGTTTTGCTGGCACAAGATGCTCAGAGACAATGCTGAGTCTAAAATAGCCCCGTAGGCACTGCGTGGCTGGAGCCATGAAGATCTTTACAGCCTTCCGCTCCGGCAATTTTCCTCTTGGGAAATTACATTGAGGGAATAATTGGACAGGAGCTAAAAGATTTATGCACAAAGATGCGTACTCTAACATTTCCCTTCTAATGGCGAAAAAATTGTAAACATTCTAAGACGTCCAAGATGAGAGGAAGAATGTCATAAATCATAGTGCTCTTGGGTACATTGTTAATAAATCGCAGGACATCAACTACGCAGCACACAAGTATTGCTAAAGGTAATGACGTCACGACATGGAAAAGGGGTTGAAGTTAAAGCAGCAGAATTCAAAATGCCATGAGGGTCTGGATCTCGGCTATGTAAGTACACATACACGTACAAAAATGAAAGCAATTATGAGAGTAGCTTTCATGCTTCTTCCATGCTGCTTATTATTTTTTTCCCACTTAAAAACGGCGACTTCAGCACAATGCTAGCTCAAAATCAACTCTTAGGTGTTAAAGACACTACTGAAAGCCAGCAGAGTTCTAAATGGAGAGTCGAGATTTTCCCAAAGAAAATCCAAAAATTATCCGTAGCCACTAATGTAGCTATTTCCCCGATAATTCTTTGAAAACTGAGAGCACATTAAGTGCACCGAATTCTTGCCCGTCCCGGAACTGTAAGCTGCTTAAGTTGCTGCCATCAGGGATGAGGGAGGTAACAGGTGCTGGAGAAGATCTAGAGGCGGGTAGCGGGAGACCAGGCTGGGGCAGAGAAGGCACGTGGGGCTGTGTGCAAGCTGTGTGCAAGCTCTGCTGTGCCTCAGATGTCATTCTTCTGGAAATGCAATCAGAGGGAAAGGCCACTGCAGCTGCAGCCGATTGAACATGCCCACGCTCCCCAGCACAACCCTCCCTTCTTCCCTCCTAGGGAATCCAAGACGCAGCGCTGAACCACACTCCACCATCCAGCTGAAGATAGGCAGAGGGATGCGAGTGAGCCCAAGGAGGGAAGAGAAAGAACCAAAGAGACTGTAGTGATTTTCCCCAGGGCATGCTGGGCATGTTCAGACTTCTTTTAAAAAAATCTTTGTGACAATATGGGGACAGAGTTCCACCTTTCTCCCCAAAGAAGAAGGTCGTACACAAGGCCCTTGTCACATAAGCAGGAAAGCAAAGCATGGCCTCCCAGGGTGCAGCACACACATTCTGGCTGGTTTTAAATACAGAAACTCTTTCAAAGCCAGATAGGCAGGGGGGTCTGTGTGTGCAGGTCAACTCAACAGCTGTGAAACAATAAGGCACTTGCAAATAGTTATAGCTACCAGAGGATACAAGAGCCACCTGCCTCTCTGTATGTATCTATGAGAAGTGGCCAGGTGGGTTTCAAAGGGTTCTGGTTCTGAGCTTGTGGCCATCTACTACCTGGGTGACCCAGACAGGAGCGGAGAGGGGGCTTGTGGCCACCTACTACCTGGGTGACCCAGACAGGAGCGGAGAATAAGCAGAACACATTGTGAGCGCACATTACATGTCACATTGAATGCCAGGCACGTTGGTAAACATCATTTAACCTTCCCTTCCTTGAGACCACCCTGAACATGTTTTCCCATTTTACAGATGAGAGAAACAAGTTCAGAGAGGCATTTGCCAAAGTTCCACAGCCAGATGTAGCAGGTAAGGGGTTATCACCTCTGAATGCTATCAACAGAGATCTATCTGATGTAGGAGAGGAGGGGAGATGAGCGAACGCACAGAAACAGCATTTCACCACTCTGGGTCCATCCTGACGAAGAGCAGGAATGTGAAAACGTGGAAACAGGGGTTAAGTTACTTCATAAAAGTAATGGAGCAGAGTCAACGTGTCTGTCTGACACAGTGGGGTCAAAATGTTGACATCGAAGTGTTCAAACACACATAGGGGACAGCAGGGCGAAGTTCATTGCCAGAGAGTAGAGCGAGGTGGCTGAGGGTGAGCCCTAAGGGTGTGAAAATCCCTGCCTCGGTCCTGGCTACCCCCGAACCAGGTGAGTCATCTTCTGCAAGTGTCCTGACCCCTCTGTATCCCCGTTTTCTCACTGGTGGGATGGCAATGAGGACAGAACGTGCCTTGTAAGGTCCTTATGAGGATTAAATGAGATGAAAGCACCGAATACATGACTAGCCCCAATTCCTAGGTGCCCATGTTATTTTCATGGTTTTTGATGTCCCTGAAATAAGGATGCATCTTACAATTGCAGGCTTCTTAGATCTGATCAAATAACAATTAAAGACGATGATGATGAAGAATATTCCCGAGTTGCTTCATACATCCATGGGCCTACCCCACTTCATCCCTCATCTTAAAACCCAAATCCCTAGGAATGTGTTTTCTCTCCTTCTCCTTCCCTTTTTTCCCTCCCTTTTTCTCTCTCTCTCTCTCCATGCCCCTCCCCATCTACTACAAATTTAATGCTTTGTTTTCTCAGCCAAGACAAATATCCTCAAGTCCAAAGGGCAAAGTGCCATAGCATCGGAATGCCCTGTACCCTCAGAGAGTGACACCAGAGAGAGGGCTCATTCAGGCGCAGGCAGGGGCTCCAGGATAACCAACCCCCAAGACAGTCCCATGCCTAAGCTATTCATCACAATGCGAAGGTCCCCGCCCTGGTGTCCTGAACAGCAATGGAAGCCACCGTACCCTGTGAGAGTCGGGGTGGACAGGGATGGGGGTCTTCAGCAGCACCAAGGAAGGCCCACTGTCATGACACCTAATCCTCCTCCCAATAACAGCCCCAGCCCTTGCTGAGGCCAGAAATGTTCAGGATTATGCTCCTTAAAATCGTGGTTTCTAGTAAATCTCTAGTGTTGGGTCACTAAAGCAAACAATAACCAGCTTTCTCAAAATTTGAAAAACACCACCAAAAATAAACAAGTAGCTCGGGACAACATTTTCTCAACTCTGAAGGTGATTCCTCCAGCAGAAGCTAAAGGAGGTCAACGTTCCTGGGAGCGGGGCCCAGCGTCTGCAAGAGTGAGGATGCAGGAAGCATCTGTCTACAAGAGTTTCTGCTCGGGAAAGGCTGACGAGAGAAGTAGGCTCCTGGATGTCCAAGGTCAAGGGTGAGTGACTTCGCAGAGAGGGACCTTGGGACAGAACAGGAAGGGTCACAGAAACATCAGGGAGGGCACTTTTGTCTTGCACTTCCTTCTGATCTCAGCAGATATCAACACTCAGGGCTTTGCGTGCGTTTCACAGTGAGCGCGCTAGAACCTAAAACTCTGAGCAGTTTGCTCTAGCAAGTCACTGTAAGAAACGTGAAAACCCCACTTCCTTCCAACTGAAGGAGGACGCCTCAGAGGGCTGAGCACCCATCATCTGGACCCAGGTACGTCACAGAAGCAGAATATAACAAGTACGGGGGAAGAAAAACCGGGCTCCTTACACATCCGGGAAGCTTTCACTGGGACACAGTTCCGTCCCTGCTCTAGGGGTCAACAGCTCGGTTACATATTTGTCTGCCATTCTCCGACTGTATCTGACATTGGGCATGCATGCGTTCACTCACTCATTCATCTTCTCTTACTTATCCGCAATCTACATGTCCATGGTTCAGAAGGGTTTAAAACCTAACTCAAAATAAGAAGTTGAATCGCAAGCATTTGGAAACAAGCAGCCTAGCGTCTAACCTAATTGACCAATTTAATTTCTTGAACTTTATTATACTAGTCTGTACATTGTGGTCATAGCTTTTGGCTTCCCTGTGCCTGAACAGCATGGGAAACTTCAGTCAAACCCAGCGACTAATCTTTACTTTCAATTTTCTTTTGTTCTGTGGCTTCGGCCTGGAATCTTTCTTAACAGAACCTGCAGAAAGTGTTTTATCCCCCAAACCTGTAATGTGGGGGGGGAAACGTCACCAATGATCTCTGGCTTCCAGCCCTGACTGACATGACTAAGGGTGGTGAGAGCAAAAAGCAAGTGGTTTTGTTCAAAGTTCAGGCCTTTTTCTTCAAATGTCTACCAGAAATAAAAGAGACCAGTTCCTTAGGGCTGATCTTATGTGGCCATTGTCCGTGGTCTTCAATCACAAACAAAGGTTCCTGTGCCTTTTGATTATCTGTGCTGGTGCAGAAGGCGGTAAACCAGGCCATGCAGAAGCAGCAGGTGAGCCGAAACGTTGCTTCTGGTCAGCTGGGTACTGCTGAACAGGAGCCTTAAACACTTAGCTTTCATCTCCCGTTATGTTTGGCCTAAAGAGTTATTCAAGTGACCTTGCATCTGGCTGGCTGGGGAGAGTCGGGCAACAGAATCAGGGCTGGGAGCCAGCTGGAGGGCATCTACACATTGGCAACCGGAAGTTGCCCACACTGACTTTCTAGACTTATGGGGTGATCACTTCGTAAGTGACATAAATGTCTAATCACTGTGTTGTACACCTGAGACTAATGTAACACGGTATGTCAACTACGATGAAATATTTTTTAATTTTTTTTTAAATCTTAAAAACAAGAAAAGTTACCCATATTGGAATATAGTTGTTTTTCTTTTTAAAACTTCATTCTCGATATAACAGTAAATAGCCCACTCCTGGCACAGGAATGATTATAATGCGTGTCTGGTTAGACATCTGCCTGTTCCAAGGGGCCTTCCACACTCATCTTCACTGCCCCTCGTTTTAAAGGAGAGAAACGCGAAGTCAGAGAGCAACGTGCCCATGGTCCCGAGATGGATCACTGCATCTCCATTCCATGATGAGGAGACAGAGGCTCGGGGACTAAGTGTCTTTTCCAGGGGCACAGGGTAAGTGGTGGAACAGAGGCTCACGTCCAGGTAAATAAGACCTAAGTTCAGCCTTACCCTCTCTACACCACGTTGCCTCCCAAATGATGGTTTAAAAAGGCAGAGAGAGGTTGTGCATTGAAAAAAAACATCCACTTGGCATCCCCAGTGCACTGGGCACGCTGAGGTGAAGTAGAACAGATGTAGCCCTCAGTGAGGTTCAGGGGTCAGCAGTGCCTCAGGGCCTCTCCTGGCAGCTCCCCCTCATTCTTCTCTTTTATTATTTGTGTCCTGTTTTAGATTCCACATAGAAGTGAAGTCATACAGTATTCACCTTTCTCTCTCTGACGTGTTTCACTGAGCGTAATACCCTCCCAGTCCGTCCATGCTGTTGCAAATGGCAAGAGTTCACTTTTTTTTATCATTGAGTAATATTCCATTGTATATACATACCACAGCTCTGTCCTTTCACCTATCAATGGCCACCTAGGTTGCTTCCATACCTTGGCTATTCTACATAAGACTGTAATGAACCCAGGAGGGTGTACGTCTTTTTGATTATTAGTTTTGCTTTCTCCGGGTAAATACCGAAGGTGGAATTCCTGGGTCGTACAGCAGCTCTATTTTTGCCATTTTTTGAGGAATCTCCATACTGTCTTCCACAGCATATCTCATTCTTTAAGGGCAACAAGGAAACAGAAACATGTAATTAAGCCCCTGAATAGGTATCTGGGCGCCCACTCGATGCCTCTTCCTTATGTCAGAGGCCGTGTTAAAGTACTTTTTATACCCTGTATTTTGAGTGGAGCCAGCACAAAATAAGTTCTCGATAAACATTTAGGATTTAGTCAGTTAATTAATCCAACTTTGCAGCTGAGACATTTACATGTCACAAGAGCCCAGAACACCCCTAGTTTTCGTTCAGGAATGTGAGGGTCTGGCCCTCACCTGGTGGTCTTCGGCCAAGTAATACAGCCAGTTGCCAAGGCCCCCCAAGAATCCCTATCACAGAGGGCTCTGTAGAGTTTTTTCTGAAGCTCACATCCCAATCACTTCCCAGACTAAATATAATAGTATCAGATGGGACTTCAGGCTTCTCAAAAGGATGAGCCATGCCAGAAAGCTGATGACTCAATTTCCCACTTCTCAGCCAGCTATGCTGCCATCCCGGAGAGAAGCCAATGCACCCAGGGGTCTCCTCGGAGCAGAGGGGCTGGGGAGGGGGGTGGTGTCCAAAAATGTAATCAAGAAGATAAAGATCTTGGGAAAGAAACTCAAATAGAAGCAAAGATGGATTCTACCCAAACACAGGAGAAGAAAAACAAGAGAAGTCACAAAATAAATAAAAGAATTTGGAAAGACTTTTTCATTCAGGAAAACTTATATTTAGGGTTTATTATATTGCAAGCCATCTACTCAACCGAAGCCAAAGTTCAAGGTCTAGGAAGGTCTGATGCACTGGAAAGTCAGTGGGCTGGAGACCAGGAAGCCAATGTTAGGCTGAGTTCTTAACTGTTTATTAGCCCTGTGAACTTGGAAATGACCCACCTACCTTTCTGGGTCTCAATATCATCTTTAAATAAGGGGGCGGGGGAGAACTGCTCTCTACAAGATCCCTTCCAGCTGCAAAATTCAGTACTTCTGTGACTGAGTCCACGGCTGGTTCCTGCCCGGCCCCCACCGCTGTGAGGCTCACCCAAATTCCATTGGCAACTCGCTCCACCACCGAACAGGCCAGCTTTTGTAGGCCTCCTCAGAGCGTGGAAACCACAGAAATAAACCCAAATGCACCAAAAAACGCAAATGGATCATGAGTGCTCTTACCCTTATGAAGTCAGCAGTGTGAAATGTGTAACAAGACTGTCTCCAGACCTTTTGTTGATACACAGTGAAAAAAAAATCTCTTAAATATAAAAAGGCCCATTTGTTTGGCTCTCAACCAGATCGGTCTTGAGTAGGCAGCCCTGAAACCCTGGTCCCAGTCGTGACCGTGGGTTGCCTCTTACCCACACACGCGGTGGAGGGAAACTTGGATTTTTTACAGAGATATCCTCTATTCTGCTGGGAATTGGGGGAGACAGAGGAAGTTGCCCTTGGCATTGACCAGACAATGAACTCACCATCCTGCCCGGCCCAGAAATAGAAAATGAGCACTGAACAGCCTCTCCTTCACCGTCTCAGACTGAGGTTAAGTTGCTCATAAAAAAGTCAAAAGCGGGGATGCTCACTTAATGCTCGATAATTTGCCCTATCACCCCAATAATCCCCAATAGCTCCATGGTCATCTGAAAGCAGTTATTAAGCACCTAATGTGTGCACAGCCCTTCCTTCCTGGAGTGTTCCAAAGGAGCCCCCTAGCTTGGGCCGCATGCACAACAATGAGAATGTACTAAACGCCACTAAACCGTACACCTAAAAATGGTGCAATGGTATATTTTATGTTATATATACTTAACCACAATTTTTAAAAAAGATACCAAAAAAAAAAAGTTAGGCTTCAGCGCCAGACACACCTAATCACACTGATACAAAATAGAAACACTCAGCCACTGAGCTATTTCCAGCACGTCCCCAAATGCCTGGGGGTGATGATATAATAGCCGCTCCCCTGGCCAAAGTAACCGCGGACCTGTGTTTCAACATCTGGCCCAGAACCTTTTCGGGTGTGAAAAGGGGCTGGGAGTGAATCCACAGCCATTTCCACCCCTCCCGTGGTCTCATACTGAGGCCTAGACCAATGGGGCTCCAACCTGAACCCTCAGGACCACCTGGGGTGAGGTCAATGCAGATTCCAGGGCCCCGCAATCCAGGTCCTGATCCAACAGTCCTATCTGGAGGTCTTTTAAAAGGAAGCAGCCCTTTGAAAAGGGTCCCTGGTGATTTGGGGGGACCCGGGGTACATTAGAGGGCCTGGGGACAACGGGCTGAACAGAACAGGGTAGAGGAACCAGAGGCAGCCCTTGCATGGGCTTTAGACATGTCCACAGGGTGTGGCTATTGGGACTGCCAGCTCCTGCTCTCCGGGTAAAGGTGGCCCGGGGCTGTGTTCCCACTTCAAGGAAGCCCTTGACTTTGAGTCCACGAACAAGTCAGGGCAAGGCACACAGTACACAATGCGGCCACCTTTCCCACTGCTAGTGGACTAGTCAGCCAGAAACCGAATACCCAGACTGCAGTCCCAGCTCTCTTCCACACCCTTTTCATCACTGCACCTCAGTCTTCTCCTTCTGTGAGCTGGGCGCCGTGACACCCGCCCCGTGTGTCCCAACCGTGTGTCCCGACCGTGTGTCCTGGGCTCTTCATAGTTCACTTCTCTAGAAGAGCCTCCACATCTTTTTTTTTTCAAGATGTATTTATTTTTAGACAGAGGGGAAGGGAGGGAGAAAGAGAGGGAGAGAAACATCAGTGTGTGGTTGCCTCTCATACACTCCCCACTGGGGACCTGGCCAGCAACCCAGGCATGTGCCATGACTGTGAATCAAACCTACGACTCTTTGGTTGGCAGGCCAGTGCTCAATCCACTGAGCCCCACCAGCCAGGGCTCAGCCTCCACATCTTGAAAGTGGGAACAAACAGTATTCAGTTCACAGAGTTGTCTAAAAGGGCTGATGCAACAGAAGCACCCAGCCCAAGACACACTCAACCCAGCGAGACACAACCAACCAGATGAGACGCACACAGTGAACACATAAGAAATGTGACTATATTCGTGTTTATTGACCTGCTCCATGTGGATGTGCTTGGGAGGGGGCAAATCTAAGACACAACAGTTACCATACTTTTATTATTTAAAAAAAGATCAAAACATGTGCATTCACGCCATCCACCCTGTGATCACAAATCATGGCCCTTTGGCTTAGAAGTGACAAGAATGAGTTTGGAGAAGCCAACCTTTTTATTTCAAATGTGACTCTCTCCACTCTCTAGACAAGACACCAGGGGATGCCTTACTAAATTGTGACTGAGCGCCTCAGAAGGAGGGAAGGACAGGGGGCCCTTTTGATGAAGGAGGGGCCCCAACCCTGCTGCTCACAGAGCAGCCACCCTCAAAAGGAGCCACATGGCGTCTAGGCCGGAAGGTCGGCAGACTGCAGTCCACCTCGCCCCCCTGGACGCCACCTTTCAGCCACAGAGAACCACAGATCTCAGAACACATCTGGGAACTTCTGTTCCTTCTCTCTCTCTCTCTTTTTTTTTAAGGTTTACTTATTTATTTTTAGAGAGAGGAGGAGAGAGAAAGAGAGGAAAAGAAACATCAATGTGTGGTTGCCTCTTGCATGCCCCCTACTGGGACCTGGCCCGCAACCCAGGCCTGTGCCCTGACTGGGAATCAATCCAGTGGCCCTTTGGTTCGCAGGCCAGCGCTCAATCCACTGAGCCACTCCAGCCAGGGCGAATTTCTGTTCCTTCTAACAGCTGAGCTGTTCCTGCTTCTAGAATTGTCTTTACCTTGCCTCAGCCAAACCCTTCTTCACCCAGATTATCACATGGACTGCATCACAAGGGCCCCTGCCTGTGGGAGGTCTTCTCAGGCACCCTCTTACCCCTTACCCCGTGTGTCTCCTCAGAGCACTCCCCTCTACCTGAAGGGACCTCATCACAGCCCCCGGTGTCCCAAACATCAAGCTCCAGGGGTCCCTCTGTCCTGCTCACTGAGACCACAGGGCCTGGCACAGAGCAGGCACTCAGAAAATGCTCGCTGACTGACTCATACATCCCACTCGGTGTGAGCACAGAACACAGGCACCCTGGGATCACACCCCTCTCTGCCTATGGTCCTGGGGTCCTATTTTAACATTTCTTCCTTTCGCTCTGATAACAGGCGAGGTTTCACGACAAATCATGCCCTGCTGCACCCAGAGGTGATACAGGCCAGGCGTGAGCAGCCTGGAAGTTCTAGAATCAAACTCTGGTGTCAGCCCCAGGCTCTTATTTCCTACCATGGGATCTTTGGCAAATCGTGACCTTTGGACCAAACCATCTTTGTAGCATCTCATGGAGACTGAAAGACAGTAGGTGTGGGCACTTGACACACGGCATACAGTGGGCATTCGGTAACACAATGATGACAATATTGTTTGTCCTCTGAACACAGACTGCCAGGCCCACCACCTACTAACGATGTGACCTGGGCCCATTTATCCGTTCTTGCCCTTTTCTCATCTCTAACATGAAAAGAAAACTCCTCACACTCACTGGGCTGTTGTGTGGATTAGATGCAACCATTCAGGCAAACCCCGGCGCCTTGCAGATCCTGAGCACTCAGCAAGCAGTAGTGATTAGTAACATCCATACTCCTGCTTTTCCTCCTAAATCCACACCTTGAAGGCAAGAACCTGTGCACTCGCTTCTCTATCCCCAACACTAAGTGCCTGGCACATTTTCCTGGAAGGAAGGAAAGCTTTTTGAAGTCCCCCCACGCCCGTCGCCATCCAGCTGGATTCCTGATGTGAGAGAGAGAGAGCACAGGTGGCACACGGAGAAGGCGGGAGGCAGAGGCTGATGCACAGCGCCCTGAAGGCAGAAAGAGAATCTGCTGGGAGGGTGGAGGGTTCACAGATGGTACAACCCCCCACTGCTCACACACCTCCTGGTGGGAGGGGAGGCTTGTTAAATGTTAAGAATGAGTCAACTTTCTCTTAGACAACCAGAATAACAAAGGGGAAGGTGACGGGGAGGGGAATAAGTGGGGTGTGGGTGGAGGAGAGAGACAGGCACCTGAGCCCAGCTCCTGGGAAACTTAACCCTTTAGGAATAAGGGGGGCGGGGTTGTGATTTAACTTAGATCTGCCTAAAGCACATGCTCGTTTCCTACTCCCCGGACACCACTGCAGAGATCAGACTCAGGGTGTGCCGGTTTTGCAGGCTGTCAGATATGTCAAGACCGGTAACTTTCTGAGTCTAGCAATTTGGTAGATTGGTAGATTGTCTAGCAATTTGGTAGGACTCAGAGAGCCGAGTCCTTTGACGGCAAACAGAATTTCTTTCGCAACCTTACCCTCTCCTGCCAACTGTAAAGTAAGATCATAAAGCTGAGTCAAGGTGGCTGCCCTGCACGCTGGTCCTCAAATGGGAAAGCCAGGTTTGGGGGGCTCACGACAGTGTGGTCAGCAGGCCCACCCCAACACTACCTTCACGGCCATCACCTTCACTGCCCGACTGATCTCCCGGTGGCCCGTGAGCTGAGACAGGTGGAAGGGCAAGGTGTAACCTGGGCCCTTTGTGGGGAGGCACCCCACAGAATATGTACCCCAAATTCCTAGCCTGGAATCTCCCCAGCTTCATTGTGTTCTTATCCTGGGCGTAACATTTCAATTTCCCCTCAATCCAGAGCGTCTGCTGTGATGGCGCAGCTACAGAGCTGCGTGTTAAGGAGATTACAAAACGGAACCAGAGACAATGGAATGAAAGATGACTGCTCAGCGCAGAAAACAGAGAACATAAGGGAGACTGGTCTATGAGTAAATTGTCCACAAATCCTGATGACTGTTCCTTTAAATGAATTCAACAGCTAGTATTTGTCAAATGATTTTCTTTTTCATTCTGAATATAACACATTCTGAAAAATCGAAGGGTCTCATAAACTGAGCCCTGGTAACTGACATGGGTACTCTAAGAGGGTTCTCCATGCCTAGAATTTTTTCTACCAGAATAACCAAGTGGAGAGGTTTGTCTTATTCTGATTTCTAAGCTAGCAGTTTTACTTGTGTGTAGCATCTGGAGCCAGACTACTGGGTTCTAATACTGGCTCTGTCACATCTTAGCTCTGTGACCTTGGATCGGTTAGTGGACTTCCCCATGCCTCAGTTTCCTCATCTGTAAAATGGGAATAACAGTTATACTTCCTCTCAGGGCTGCTGTGGAGTTAATGAGCTATTATGAGATCCCTTAGAGTGCTTGGCACACTTTTCACTACTTACTTTAAGTATATACATACTAAATGTAGCTCCGTACATAAGACAGCACTGTCTTAAGAGTTAATAATCTACTTTTGTAAACATCTCCACGGGTGGGTTTTTACTTTTACTTCAGAAGTAGAGGAGCAACATAGAATACTGGTTAAGGGCACAGACTATAAAGCCACATTGCCTGGGATTGAATCCCAGCTCTGCCTCTTACTTGCTGTGTAACCTTGGGCAAGTGACTTAACATCTCTGAGATTTAGTTTCCTCATCTATAAAATGGAGAAGACATTGCCCTCCAGCGTAAATGAGTTAACAAGTGTGAAACATTTAGCAAGGAATAGCAAAGTATGACAGTTATGGCATTCCTAGTCTCATCAGCAATTTCCATGGTCACAGTTGTAAAATGTCAAGACGACCTTCCAAGTCTCGAGAAGCATCCAGGCAGCCAGCCGTGGGGCCACCCTCACCCCATCTCAGCTCTGCTCAGAGTTACTGGCTCCCAGTTCATCAATAAAGGGGTGGCGATTAGAACTCAATCGGCCCAGTTCACTGCTCCAGGCCCCTCCGTCCCCATCCTGTGGCAGGGCTGAGGGCTAAGCGGGGAGAGGGGGCAAACAGAGGGGCCCATGCACAAACAGTGGGAGAGAGGTGCAGTACCACTGGCTGTTCATGGCAATGGTGGCTGCCAGACAGCAGTGCGGCAACAGCCCACAGTGAGGGGGAGCCTGGCTCCTTCCCCCAGTCAAAGCCCCAATCCATCCGCAAGGCCAGAAGGCAAGGCGACTCCAGCTCTAATCAGCAGCCCCAGTCTCAGGGCCAGTCCAGCCCAGCCCTCTGAATCCGGGTCTGGAGAGTCACAGACACACTGATCTTTCTCTGTGGTCATCCATCCCGGGAAGCCACAGATGCACGGACAAGCTTAGCCTCTATCTAGCCAGGGGTGTCCAGCCTGCGGCCCACAGACTGCATGAGGCTCAGGATGGCTATGAAAGTGGCCCAGCACAAAATCATAAATTTATTTAAAACATTATGAGATTCTTTGTGTGTGATTACATGCCAAAGTGTATTTAAAGTGTGGCCCAAGACAACTCTTCTTCCAGTGTGGCCCAGAGACACCAAAAGGTTGGACACTCCCGATTCTAAACCTTCCGCGCAGCTCATGGGAACCTCTCCCTGGGGACAGAACAACAAGAGACAGTGTGATTCAACAGAAGTGAAACCAGAGGGGCTGCAGACACTCTGCAGAGGGAAAGTTCTGCGGACAAGGGGCTGGACCTTAAAGGACACAAGGAAATGGAAGAGGAGGCAGGGAAAGAACAGCAATGACGCAGTCCAGTGTCCCCAGGGAACACCTTCCCGGCCACAGAGAGACAGATCATTTAAAACACGGCCTTTCTGCCTTCTAAGAAAGGACTGAATTTCCTGCCAGGTCTGATTCAATCTCAAAGGTATTTTGTAACTGCACCTTCCTGCCTACTTAAAAATGTCCCAACTCGACTGTTATCCTCAATCCCGGATGCATTCTGCCTGTTCCAGGTGATGTGGCCCGTCGGAAACATGTGGCTCGATTTCCCAAACATTCTTGCAACTTCACCTTGGCCAGCTTCGGTGGCTATGGGAGTTTCAGTGTGATAGTGCGTTTTATTCTTTGCACACATCAGCAAATTTTGCCTCTGGTGAATCGGTCCTGATGGAGAACCTCAGATTCACAGAGATGGAGGAAAACACACACAAAAACATGTGTGTGCATACAAACATGTACAGGTATGTATATATTAACTGTATGTGTGTATACATGTGCACGCATGTACGCGCACATGTGTGTGTGTGTGTTTTAACCCATCTAACAAAGAGACCTGCCTTGAGCTGGATGCTCAGGGCTCTGGGTCTCAGTTCTTATCACTGCAAAGCCACAGTGATTTTCAGGCTCAGGTACTGCCGGGCAAGGGTTCAAGGCTCCACCCCGGTTCTGCATGAAGAAGGGAGCTGGGACCCAACAGTGGTGTCTGCTGTGAGCGCACCAAGCAAAGATGGAGAGTACATTTGCTGGTACCTGGGTCCGTTCACTCAGACCCTGAGTCATCATCTAAGTCCCAGACAGAGGACATTTAAAAATCTCTTGAGGCCCATGCGTTCAAAGGCCACACTCACAGGTTCGCAGTAGACCCTCTGCTGCAAACAGAGGGCAAATGCTGCTCGTGTGGAGCGGATCTGCCCACAATCCACGCCCCCAGCCTGCAAGCACCCGCTGTGGGCCCCGTGGTGGGTGGTGGGCACGATGTTCCTCCGCCACCAAGACCCGGGGAGATGGAGGAACAGTCTCCCAGGTTTCCTTGAACTTCCGTGCAGCTGTTGAGTCACAGTAACAACGTCTGTGAGTCTAAAATTAGTTCGGTTGTGAGCGCCTTTCACTTCACAGACAGACCCACCCCCTCCCCATGCAACTTCCAAAGGGAATGGGGAAGGGGAATCTCACACAAAGGCAATAATGACTTCTTGGAGTTTGAGGTAGCACTTAGGAGAGGAAACAGGGAGAGAAGTAATTTACAAGGACCATGATGAAGCCTCCAGACCTGAGGAACATTCTAGAATCCCATTACAGCAGTGACACTGAGGCTCAGCGTCCTGATGTTACATTAAGGTCGCATGGCCAGCATCTGGCTCCCTACACCTGTTTTTCCCACTAGACCAACCACAGGGGGCTGGGGGGTGGGCAGGGCCTAGGAGATGCAATCAAAAGACGGAGCCCAAAGGAGCACAATGCGGTCCCCCTACTCCTCGGAGAAACTCGGTAAACAGGGGTCTAGGTGTTCCTGTCCCAACTTCTCGGCAACCACCTCCACTACCCCCAATGTGCACAGGACACACTACAGCTGCGCAAGAACATGGCTGACGGCGCTCCTTTCCCTCCTACAGATGCCCTGGGGACCTGCCCGATCTCCAGGCACTGCTGAGAACAAACGGCCAACTGCTGAAAGCCCTAATTAGCTGGGCTTCCAGCTGCTCTGCGGGCAACTCCCCTGGGCCCTGGTGGCCTCCTGCTTGCACTGGGCCTCCCTGCACCCACCCCCGCCGCCCACCTGCTGCCTGCAGACTCCTGCTACAATACTGGTGACAGAACCTGACCGCCGGTGGCATTTTGAGCCGTAGACTAATACATAGTAGGCAATGTACTAAAGCCCTAAAACATGGGGCTGCGTGAGGTGGTCTCTAGACTCCCTTCTAGGACAGAAGTGCAGAGACATGTGCAGCAGTCTGACTACTGTCACCACCTGTCACCAGGAAGCTTCAGGTCCCCAACCTCGGAGGACCCACTGGGGGGGGGAAGGAAAATACCTTATTGGGGCAACATAACACACTGGCAAACGATCACTGAGTGTCACCTTGGAGGATCCCATCCCTCGGCTGACTCGAGGAGAAATGGGTAAGATGTGATGGGGTTTGACGTGCAGAGGGACCTGGGCTCTGAAAGCTCCGGGCGGGGACAGGAACATGAAAACAGCAGGTCCAGTTCTTGCGCACCTGCTGTACACTGTGGTTCAGGCTTCACGAGCATTTCTCATTTGATCCTGTTCATCACACTAAGAGGTAAGTACCACTATCCCTACTCTTATACAGAAGAAACTGAGGCACAGAAAGATGCAGTGACTTGCCCAAGGCAACACACTGTTCATTCATTCCTTCATCACGCACTTATCTCACGTGTGGCTCCGGCCACTGCATCAGATGGGCAGCCACAGAGTGGCCGGGCTGGGATCCAAACCCCAGTGTTCGGATTCTAGACTTCATGCCCCAGATGGCCAGCCAGCCCCCGCTGGGAAAAAAGTGCTTGCTGAGCCATGAAGACTCACAGAGGAGGCCCCCAGGGAAGCCCAGGCCTCAGCCCATTTTGAGGTGTCCTGGTCCTTAGAGCTACAGGAAGGAGGGGACACTGGAGGGAGATGGGTGGACAGTGTTCCTGGAAACAGGGACGCCTTCCTCTGAGTTGGCCTCAGCCTTGAAGCCTCCTCAATGTTTCCACATAGCAGAATCCAATAACTGTTCCAAGAACGTATTACATTCACATGTGAGAAGTGCTGGGCCCCCAAAATCCCTCACCAGAGGGTAACCACGTGCTGACTGTGGGGACAACTGAGACAATGTCTGCCAGCCCCACACACACTCCAGAGCCTCACCGAGCCCACACTGTGTGTGTCCCTGTGGACCACGATCTGACCAAATCCCCTTTCTGTGCACCGAAAACCACCAAGAGCGAATGTCCACAGTTCTTGCCCCAAACCCAGAACCAGGCCACAGCGGGCTGAAGACAGGTAGGTGTATTTGTCGCCAATTAATCGTGGAGAAGTCAAGTTCTGGGTGGCTAGAACAAGCTGAAATTAAACTTGTGGAAGAAAAGGTTATTACGGTTTTGGAAGAATCCCTGCATAAAACAATGGAGACAGTCAAGGGAAAAAGTTGTGAGCTGATAGGCCTTGGAATGGGACAGACTTTATGAGACTGATGTGAGGATTACTGGAAATTGTATGTGAGGCACAGTGCTGGCACCCAGCAAGCATTCCCTAACGATAACCACGAAGAAATGTGTTGTTTCCATCAGACCCCAGCAGAGTAAAACCCATGTCAATTCAGGCTGCCGGTGACCCCTGAGTCACCTCATCTCAAGGTTTTGAAATATCTTTTACTTTGCTGTGGCTCAGGTGTGACTTGTCTCTCCCAGATCTGATCTTGCCTTCCTTCACAGGATTAGAAAGTGAGTCAGCCACCCAGGCAACTAAAGACTAGATTTCTCAGCTTCCCTCGCAGGGATAAGTAGGTCACGTGACCCAGTTCTGGCCAGAGGGACGCGAGCACAAGTGCTGTGTCTCCATCCAGATGTAGTGAAGAGCCATCCTGGACCACGTGAATGAGGTCAGCGCTCCAGCAATGGCAGAGCCACAGGATGGAAGGAATCTGGGCCTCTGACAACACACAGCTGCCAAGTCAGGCTGCGGGCGTCAGCGCTGTTCCGTGAGGGATGATCTTCCACCTTCTGGGAGCCGCTGTCTTTTGGGGAATGTGTAATAGCAGTCATGACATGTACACTTGTGTCTCCCATTCAATCCTCCCAGGTACCAGGGGAGGTTGATACAATTATCCTACTCATCTCACAGATGGGGAAAAGGACCACAGGCCGGTTAAGTGGGCTGTCCAAAGCCACACAGCCCCAAAATGGCTGAGATCCAATTCTAGGGGTCTTCTCCCAGGTTATAAGACACTTCTGTTCCAGACTCTGTCCCCCAAGGAACACTGTTGACCACAGTAGAGTTGAATTTACCAAAAAAATCCACAGACCTCCTTCCACTATCCTCAGCATTCTGCTAAGTCCGAGAGACACAGGAAGGATAAAATGCAGCCCCCAACTTCAATGTATCATGGACTAACAGAGGAGTTAAAAGGTAGGACCAGTATCTTCTTTAGAATCGTGGGTATAGTTTACAACGGGCTTCCCTAGTCATTGTGGGTACACAGAACAAGGACGTCAGCTGCAGAGCTTAAATGACTAATCACTCAGTATCACTCAGTAAGTAGAGGAACTGAAATTAGATTCTTATCTTCTTCCAAGTTCAAGTCACGTGTCTTTTCTGCTACCCAACTATAAAGCATCACAAATTACTGATGTTGCCTGCCGGGCCATGACTATCCCGGCCTCCTCTCTCAAGGTGCTTTCCTCGTGCTGATCGATGTTTGAGTTCTAATTTACCCCACCACACGAGACCAGATTCCTAGAAGGGACCATGAACCCTACTATGGCTCGACCAAACCCTACCGTTCTGCCATTTTGAATTCCTAGATTAACCCCAAAGCTTTGTCTCTACATATGAACAGCGGGTAAATTGCAAGCAGAGTTGAGAAGAATAGCACTCATACAATTGCCTTGTCTCTTTCTAATACTAATTTGGTTTCCTACAGACCCCTGATGTGTATCCAGATCATTGCCAACCTGGATTATAAATAATTTAACACCCAACCTTGACCTTTAAGATCCTGCATGATCTAACCCTGGCCTACCCCTCCCACTCACACGAGCCATACCATTCCTCTTAGCAGATGAAGCTCATTCCCGGCTCTGGGACGTTATCCTAGATGTTCCCTTTTGCCACAAACACTCTTCACATGGCTTACCCCTTAACATCCCTATGTTTCTGCTAAAAAGTCACCTCTTCAGAGAGGCCTTTCCTCAACCATCCCTTCCAAAACAGTTTTCCCTCCTCTGTTCCCTAACCCTACCTTAATGGCATTCTTCATCACCCCAGTTATGTTACTGACTACACGTGTCTATTTATTGACCATCTGTCTTCCCCACCGGAATGGCAGCTCCCTGAGAGCTGGGACTTGTCTGCTTAGTTCACCGCTCTACCTCCAGTGCCCGCAACGGAGCCCGGCACATAGCAGGTGCTCGATGAGTATTTAGATTAGGCTCTGGGGATACGTTGACTTAAAAACAAGCAAACAAAGCAATGTTCCACCTGAGTTCCCAGCTGAGAAATGAAGGTGACTAGAAAGGTGTCTGAGCCCAGAAGAAAGAGGACCCAGGGCGTTCTGGGAGCACAGCAGAGGACATGCCACCCCACCTCCACCCCACTGCTTGGTACTGAGGAACCACCAGCTCCCCCTCCCGAGGGGGAGCCCACAGTTGAGAGACAGGCCCTGCCCAGAGACTCGCCACCCACTGGTGGGGGCCAAGGGTCCACATGGACGCCAGATGGAGATGCTTACCACGCCGTTTCTTTGTGCTGGGTATGTGCCTGCCTAGGAAGTAGTCACTGCCTGGAAGCGTAAAACCATTAGACATTTTTCCTGTTTTTAAATGGAAATACAATTGACATACAGCATTATATTAGTTTCAGGGGTATAGCATAATGATTATCGAATCGATATTAGTAGATACTGTGTAACGATCACAGTAAGTCTAGTTTAACATCCATCACCACGGAGACTTACAAATTTTTTCCTTGTGATGAGAATTTTTAAGACCTACTCTTAGCAACTTCCTAATATACAACACAGTTTCATCTACTATAGTCACCATGCTGTATATCACGTCCCCAAGATTTCTTTATTTTGTAACTGGAAGCCTGCCCTTTTCGACCCCCTTCACCTGGATTCCTCCTCCTCCAGCAACCACTTAAAGCCATTTTTGAAAAGTGTCTCTTAGAGAGGCTGCTGGTGCCTGCAGACCTGGAATGACAAGTGTCTGTCTAAAGGGAGAGAGGGATGACAGCATAATGGAATTAATGTTACACACTTCGGGAGGGGAGTGGGGGAGAGAGGGGACAGGCATGACCGCCCCCAATTTGCAGATGAAGGGCCTGGGAGCTTGGTTTCCAGAAGTCTCTGGCACGCCCACCAGCTGGGAGGCATCGGTTCTTCCTTTCATTTACCGAGGCTGCTGAGGAAGACCAAAAGGCAGAGGGGGACGGTGCCTGGGAGCTAAGACTGAAATATTGATGAGGGACAGTAACTGCATCGGGGGAGTGGAAGGTGCCGATGCCAGGAGAGGTTCTCGGCACAGCAAGGCAGTCCTTTCGGGGCCCCCGACTGACTGCCCCTGGACGGTCCATCCCCACCCCTGAAATGCCCTCCCTCCCTACTTTCTTGCCCCTCCACAGCCTTCCCCCAAGCCGAGGCCACTTTTGCCATGAAGCCTTCTCTGATTGCTGCAGCCTGCACTGACTCAGAGTCAACGAAGGCTTTGGAATTTCAGAGCCAGAAGGAAGCTTTGACATGAACTGGCCCAGGTACCACATTTTCTGGGAGACGAACCCGACGTCTGTGAGGTGGAGTCACCTGGCTTTCATGTCTCTCTCACACGTTTTCAGTCCATCACGCCCTCTGCTTCTTCTAGGGAAAGTCCACCCTCCTCATTCAACTCATTCAGCAAATATTCCCACCTCTCCTGACCTCTCCCTTCAGCATGGAGCCCTGCCCACCTGACCACCCAAATTCCTGTCCACTTGCCGCCTCCTCTCTCACTCCAACAGTGCTTTGGCTCAGGCCCTGCACATCTCTCCCCAGGCTGTTATGTAAGACTCCTGATGGCACCCAGCCAGAGTCCCCTCTTGTCCCTGTCCCTTCCTCCCAAAGCTCACCGTGCCTGTCGGACCACCCCCTCCCAATTCAGATCCCCCAGGGCCCCATCCCCCATGGCACAGTCTAGGTCTGAGGCCAAAGTTCTAAGCACGGCCTATGAGCCTTTCATGAGCTGGCCTCTCCAGCCTCAGGGGTCCTCGCTGTAAGTGAGCCCTACCCCCCTCTCTGCCCATTCCCGCCTTACAGCCATCCCCAGTGTTGTTGCAGGTTGAATTGTGTCTCCCAAAAGATCTGTTCAAGTCCTAACTGCTGGGAACCTATGAATGAGACCTTATTTGGAAATGCAGTCTTTGCGAATGTCCTCAAGGTAAGAGGATGTCATACAGGAGTAGAGTGGGGCTTAATCACATGACTAGTGTCCCTATGAGAGGGAAATGTGGCCACAGAGACAGTCAGAGAAGGAGATGATGTGAAGACAGAACCCGCAGGGAGAGCGCCGTGTGAAGACGGAGGCAGAGACTGGAGGTTGCGTCTATGAGCCAAGAACACCAAGGTTGCCAGCACCCAGCAGAAGCTAGGAGAGAAGCATGGAACACATTCTCCCTCGGAGCCTCCAGAAATAACCAAGCCTTGATTTCAGAATTCTAGCCTCCAGAACTGCGACCGAATAAATTTCTGTTGTATTAATAAGCCATCTAGTTTGTGATAATTTGTTATGGCAGGCTTGGGAAACTTACGCATCCACCAGCCCTCCAGGACCATGGAGAGCCTCTGCCTCGATGCCTGGAATAATCTCTTAGCTGGCACAATGGGAAAAGAGGGGGTTTGGAGAGAAACCTGACTTCCAATCTCTGCTCCGTGACTTCCCAGCTAAGTCACCTGGGACAGGTCCCTTGAACTCTCTGAGCTCCAGTTTTCCCTCTGTATAAAGGAGGGACTATATTATCTCAGGCATTATTACTAATATGCATTACTATACAATAATATAGTAACATATTATTGCTAATGTATATTATACAGGTATTACGTAAATATGCATAACTAATTTGCATAGAATAGGAGCTAAGTAAGCATCAGCTGCTAGTACTACAATCTCTCTCTCTGGGAGGTCTTTCTTGTCCTTCCAAAGCTCGTCCCAGGAATGTCCTCCACACACTGCACCCCTGAGATCCCAGTGACTGAAGCCACCTTGGCCAAGTGTCCCAGGTCTGTCTTTGGGAGCATCTCCCCTCTCACCTGTCTCAGTAATCTCTCTCTCCCTTGGGACCGGGCTCCTTCCTGCTCACAGGCTGTGAGAGGGCCCTGGACCCCCTGCCCAGGGAGCAGCAGTGGGGTGACCTCCCTGGAGACTGCCTTTGTGAGGCTGCCAGCACCCAACCTGTTGCTTTTAAGGACAGGCCAATTGCCTGTCTCAGCGCCATCTGCCTCAGGGACAAGCTGTTTAATGGAGCAAGAGTTGGCTCCAGGGAAGACAATAAATTTTAATGCTTCCGAACACGGCAGTCAGACAGAATCCAGACATCCAGGCATGGCCACGAGGGGCCTTGAAATCGCTTGGACCAAGCCTCTCCTCCACGCCTGAGCTCAGGGTGGCTGGGTGACTTGTCCAAGGTCCCAAGGCCGTTGCAGGGCAGTTAGTTCCAAAACTAAGATCAGCTGTCTCTGAGTGCTACAAAGAACAGCATCTCTTATAAAAGTTAAAAATATGCAGAGAGGAACACAGCAAATGAGCAAGGAAAAGGACAAGCGAAAGGTATGTACCTCCAATCTCAAAAATGAGCAAAAGATTTTTCTTCCGGGTCAGTCCAGATTAGTGGAATTTAACCCCCAAGTCTAGAAAGTGAAAACTCTATTACAAAAATACACCTTCCTCTCCTAGGCATCAAGTCCTCCTTACCCTGCTAATCTTCATTCCCCATTCTTCCCACAGACACCCCTTTCCATGAGGTCCATAAAAGGGAGGGAAATGACCCTGATGTAGTGATACCGAAGGAACAGGGCCCCTCCCCTCCTCCTGACAGCAAGTCACACTGAGCAGGACCTCGCTTATTACCTGCCTCCCTAACAAGGCTGGGACCAGAGTTCCCTCTCCCACGTGTTCGGCGTTCACAAAACACCTTGGAGGTGAACCCCAGAGGGCCCCACGATGGCCCCGAACACCATGTGCCCACACGGCATTGAATGAATGAACAATGAAGGACTGAGTGACTGCACACGTGGAGGAAATCGACAGTTCTTCTTATCACAAGCTCAGAAACAGCGTTTTCCGGTAACCCACCTCCCCACCAGCCCCAATGCGGCTTCAAGTCCCTCTTTCTCCCAGTTCTGCGGGGACAACAAAGCCAGTGTAATTGGCTGGGACAGGGTCTACGGCTCTGGTCTTGACTCAAACTCATAGGAACCCTAACAGAGCCACATGGGGCCAGCACAGGAGGGCCCTCCGAGCGCAGTTGGTGCAGGGGGCCCCACCTGTTAAGTCATGGAACTCTCCTTTAAAAGAAAACCTTGGGCAGAAAAGCCAGTAATGGGCCCAGAATAAAGCAGAGCTGCTCTGATGGGGAGGAGGGAGATGCTTACCGCCCCCCTCCTCCGCTCTCCCCAGCAGCCCTGAGATTCCTCCGCAGAACCGCAGAGCCCCTGGCACCCAGGTGAAAGGCCTGATCTCACTTTGTGCAGCACAGCAAATGGAAGGCGAACACCAGGGGCACACTCTCAGTCATCGCCAGGAGCAGGGGGACGTGCGCCAGAGCCCACGCATCCTTTGCTCCTGGTCCATTCCCATCTCCCGTCAAACACTGGTCAGCTACGCCCTCCAAAACAGGCATTTCCTCAACAGGGCACAGTCCCTTGTGCCTCTGTGCCCTTGCACATGCTGTTCCCTCTGCCCAGCTTGCCCCTCCTTGCCCACCCTCGGTCCCTGTTGCTGCCTGTGGTGGGCAGACTCTAAAATGACCGCCAATAATCCCCAAACCCAAAGATTCACAGCCTTGTGTAATCTCCCTCCCCATCTGAGCCAGCCTAACAACTTCCCTCCAGTGAACGGCACAGAGTAAATGTGAGGAGATTCACTTCTGGGATCACCTTACCGAAGACTGTAATTTATTTGGAATTTACTCTCTCTCCCGTGACGGCTTTGATAAAACAAGGTACCATGTCATTGAGCTCCCCGAAGGACATGCCCACACGGCAAGGGACTGAGGGCAGCCTCTGGCCAACAGACAGAAAAGAACCCTGAGTCCAGCAGCCTGTGGGAACAGAATCCTACCTGAAACCATGTGAGCTTGTGAGTCCTTCCTTAGTCAAACCTGGTGAGGCCCTAGCCCTGGCCGACACCTTCGCCGTGGCCTGTAGAGAGCCTGCTACAAAAAACCCAGCTAAGCCATGCCTGTGCCTCCCGACCCACAGGAGTTACGAGGGAGTACAGTGTGTTGTTTTAAGCTGCTCAAGTTGTGACAATTGTTACAAAGCCTTGGTAACTAATACACTACCCTAAGGAATTACTACTTGCCTTTTGAAATTCAGTTCAAAGGGCACTTCCATGTGAAGCTGTCCCTGAAAAGCTAGGCACTCCCTCCATAACCACCACCACCACCACCACCACCATCACAACTAACATTTCCCGAGGGCCTACTCTATGCCAGGTATTGTGCTAACTGATTCATGTCTATTGGCTCATTTAATCCTCACAACAAATATATAAGGGAGGTACTGTTACTTACCCTCATTTTACTGATGAGAAAACGGGGCCCAGAGAGACTTTCCAGTCCCATGGACTGGGCCCCACATAGTCTATACCGGTAACTCTTTCCTTACAGTTGTTCCCAAGACCACAGTTAAACTAGTTACTGCCTCTTCTGACTCTCCTTCTGGTCAGCAAGGAAATACAAATGTGGATCTAAATGTTACCGAGCACCAGTTATGTGCCAGGCCCTCTGCGGGCACTGCCAAGGTTGGGAGGCGGAGACGGAAGGGAACGAGACGGGCAAGTGCACCTTCTTGGCTCTCCTGGAGATCATACTCTAGTGCAGAGAAACAGAAAAGAAACAGAAAACAAGATAATCTCAGAGAAATGTGAGAGCTAACCCGGGGACTAGGGGAGCTACTTCAGGTTTGGGCCATCAGGAAAAACAACCCCGGACCTACTAAGTCAGGATCTTCATTTTAACAAGATTGCCTGGTGAAATGGATGTAGGCGAGAGCTTGAGAAAGTCTGACCTACGACACTCAAAAAATAATTGTGGAATGAATGAATGAAGGAAGGAAGGAAGGAATGCATTCCTTGCATATCGAGTTTCCACTTCCAGCTGCACCCGTCACAGCACCCAGCCTGCCTCCCCAGACCGGACAGCAAGGAGGGTGTCCATCATACCCTAGAAAGCGGGCTGACTGACAACCGCCGCAGACTATGAAAGAAGTGGTGGGCCTGCTTCAGGATCAAATCACCCAACAGCTGCCCCACGCCCACGGCTTTCACAGCCTCGGCTCCCTCCACCCCTCACTGCATCCCCACAGCCCCACATGAAGCTCTACATCCCATTACTAGTCCCTCAATGGCTATCAAACCCACACAGCTTGGTTAATACTCTCCCCACTTGTTAGGTCTCCCCACTATTAAATCACGTTGAGGAATCTGACAGCTATAATTAATAAAATATGTAAATCCAGACTTTCCCTGAAGAGGACACCCTTCTAAGTTACAGTGGCACAGAGCAAGCCAGAGAAGAGGGGGTGAGGTTAAGTCACTCCTTCTTGCAGAAGCTACAACTGATTGAAACTGGGTGATTCCAGCAACAAAAGCCGGGCTTTCGTCGCTTGAAGTGAGCAGTCTACAACCAAAACAAGCTTTCAAAAGCAAGTAGACACAAGACATAAACTGAAGACCGGGCGACTTCCCTGCACCCCACCCATGGAATCGGTGCTGTCAGTGTTCGGAGATCTGAACCCCGACACATGGGTCACCAAGGTGTCAGCCAGACCCCAAACCTCCTCTGGACTAAAGGTGAAAATCGATTTGTGCAGTTTGCGATGGTGTGTTAATTTGTCCTGTCAGGGAAATCACGTTTGTAAAATTGGAAACTGGTTTCCTTTCTTAACAGAGCCCTCCCCAGTCTGAGAGGAAAGGCTAGCGAACCCCAACCCACGCTTCAAGATGGTAGAGTAGGTCGCCTTTGAAATAAGGCCAGAGCCTGAAAACTGAGAAACAGGGATCGTCAGTGCTCACCTTACTGCCCTCTTCATCCAGACTGTTGGAGGGATGAAACGCGTAAGAGACAGAGGCCTTAGCAGAGTGCTGGGGAGAAAGTCACACTGCGGTCTCGCCACCAACCAACACAAAACACGCCAACCCCATCTCACTGGACGTCCCAGGGCCGCAGCACCAGACAAGGGCAGTGACACCACGCAAGTGGCCCAAAGACGTTCCCCAAAGGAGGGGTTTCATTCACCTCCCTTTGCTCCCCGCTCCAATTTCGGGTAGGGAAGGTCCCAATAGCATAATAACGCATCGACTCTGTAATGCATTATGTTCCAGGACAGAAATTTCCATCCCATCTAAGCCCCTTACGGCACCAGTTGGCCAATGTCGGGCCCAGTCCTCCCAGCTGCCTGGTTTTGTAAACAGTTTCACTGGAAGACAGCCATGCCACCCGTTCACCTATCACCTGTGGACGCTTTCACTCTCTAGCTGCACAGCTGAGATGCGGTGACAGGCCCCGTGGGGCCCACAAAGTCTAAAACGTTTGCTACCTGGCCCTTGAAGAAGAAGTATGCCTTCGAAGAAAGAGGCAATATTCACAGTAAAGTCAACGTAGAAGGCATTTTGTATTCTGCTTAAAGAAAGATCAAAATATTTCGCTGATGACCGGTTTTCCGAGATCCTGATCTCTAAAAAAGTAATTTTGTCTTTATAACACAACGGGCTGGACCAGCCATGTGGGGAGATGCCAGGTGACCCAGGAAAGCCACTAGAAATAACAAAGAACCCATACTGCTTCTGCACCGTGGGTTGTGGCCTGTATACCGGAAAAGTCCACAGGCACTGCTCCTCCGACCAATGTCCCCCTGGACGACGACTCAACAGGGCAGACAGAGGTGCCTCCAATTCAGTGGCCAAAGGGTGGTCAGGTGGGGATGGACTCTGACTCCCAGTGTACAGCTTGCAGACTGCTGAGAAATAATGGCCTCTTTGAAACCCTGCTCTTTGCTCTTCTAGGTGTTTCTTCCAGGTGAAGTGCGTCCCCATTTCATAACCCGGTCTGGGTCTTCCACCACTCCTCATTCTCTCCTTCAGTGGACAGGCTTGTCCATCATGCGGAGTCCTCTAAGCAAAATCATTCATCTCCTCCCAGCTCCTCCTTCTCTGCCTTTGCTTCCCTTCTCTGGGCCTCTGATGAGGCGGAACCAATAAATAACTTACGATCTTTTCATTTGTTTGTTTTAAAGAAACTGACATCTGGATATAAAATCTGCAAAAGTCCTGCAGACGATACAGAAAATATCCCTTAGGATAGTTCTTGCCTTTTCTCCCCAACAAGGGTCCCGACCTTGGCGTTTTCCTTTATTATGTATTTTCCACCTGCCAGTGGGTGGCGATGACTCTGGACTCTGAGGTGAGTAATTTGCAGAGTATGTTAAGGAGGAAGCTGACCTCGAGAGGAAGGAATTTTGCAGGAGACACCCCCCAGCCACCTCATCCTCTCCTCCTCACTCCCGGCACAGCCAGTCCCCACTCCGAACCCAGGCAGGACGTCACAGCCCAACTGACACGCAGTGAATCCGCAGGTGGAAGCTCCTGTTTGCTCTCTGGATGCTTTATTGCAACTGTGTTTTGACGATCTGCATGTACTTTCCTTGATTCCCACCTGACTTATCACTGCAGTTGGTATCTGAGAAAACCAACCGTTCCACTGTGAAGGCCAAGGTCAGTGTATGATGTCTGGAATGGTATTCACAGAGATGGAGGAAGGCAGGGAAGAATTATACAATTTTGTTGATAATGGTGCTAGTTAACTTTGCTGAAAAGACAGTTTGGGAGTTTGAAAACTAACCCATTCGAATGGGAAAGTCTTGCCCTTTGGGGCACTCTTGGTTGCCCTCCGACAGTCGTCTTCACGGCCACCAGATGCCTGCCTGTGTTGGGAGAGGCCAGGGCCCAGCAGTAAGGAACGGCTCCTCGGGAAAGGTCCATGCAAGTTACAGCTCACTCCCTCCTCCCTTCCTTCTTCCCTTTTCCTGGCCTCTTTGGCAGTTAGGAACGGCCATGTGACCCAGTTCTGGACAAGGAGGTATCAGAAGACCACTGGGGAGACTTGAAGCAGAACCTGGCACGGAGTACACCCTTTATAAACTTTAACTAGTGCTATCGTTGTTATCATTATTACTATTACTAATTTTAATAGAACCTTTTCTCTCCCCCTCCTCTTCTCCCTCATCCCCCCAGTAGTGAGCCAGAGCTGGTTTGGACCAACTCAGAAGAGCATCGTCTTATTAGCAGCCTGAAATCAGCCGTGATGGGAATATTTATGCCTGGAAAGGGGCAAATGTCACAAAACAGGATTTTTTTTTCCCCAGTGAGCTAACAGTTACACATTTACCAGCATACCCCTTCTACCTGCCCCCCTCTCTCCTTCTTCTATTACCAACCATCTATCTTCTGGTTATAAACCACTGAGTACCTACTACATGCAGGGCATTATGTTAGGTTCTCCTCGAGAGCTCAAAGGTGAATAAATCATGGCCCTGCCTTCAATGAGTTTACCGTCTAGCAACAAATTCATATCAATCATGGTACATTTGGCTGCAAATCACAAAGAACTTAGCCAGCAGTGGTTCACTTGAGTCTAGAGGTAGGCATTGGTCTGGCTGCCTGACAGTCATCAAGGACGCCAACAGTTCTCCCCTTCTCAGAAGCCATCCTTGGTGTATCAACTTTCGCCCTCCTGATCATTGTCTCATGTGCACAAAAAGGCTGCTATGGCTCCAGGTATCAAGACGGAATTCAAAAGCAGGAAGCGGGGGCAAAGGCCTTTTTTTATTACCCATGATGAAAATCATTTAATCCTCCTAACAAATTCATGAGGCAGCTACTATAACTATTCTCAGTTTTTAGAAAGAGAACTTGAAGCCCAAAAAGATTAAATCATTTGCTCCAGGCCACACAGCTTGAGCAGCCAGAATATAAACCCAAACATTCTGACTCCAGAGCCTGTGTGTTCTGTCCGACACACCACTCACTAGAGTCGCTCGCACTTGGAAGCAAGAGCATGCGATCCACTGCTTGCTCGTGCGGTCTTCTGCTGGACTCTGTTGCTGCGTGTACTCATCTTCAGCCTGAGACTTTCTGCCGCTCGGGGATGCGAATCACATTGTCTCATCACGGGCACAACATCAGGTGTTTGTATTTGTTAAGCGACATGCACCCATCTCGGCTCTAAGACTATCCAACCTGAACGGAAAATCCGGCTGTTCCTGGCGCCGGCAGGCCTGCGTTTGGCTCCTTCCTGTTCTAATTACCCACTTGAAAACCTGAAGATTTGGGCTCCAGTCCATCTGGCAATCAAACCATCTCCTTGGCCCATCTGCCTGTAACTGCACACCCCCTTTCTGGGGCTGCATTCCTTTTTACTGTACCCACTGCTGGAGAAGAGCTTAACAATCTGTAGCATCCCAATTACTCCCCATCACGACACAGTTCAACCCCAGCTGGCACTCCACCACAGACCGGCATTCCTCCCCAGAACCAGCGAAAGAAACACACTAGTATTTGTGAGAGTGGCCAAAAGCCTTGAGTACTTTATTATTAATAATTTTTTAAGTAGAAAAAAGTAAGTTCTCTCCTTAGTTTCTCTGGTGTCTCTATGACGTACGCCAGAATCAGAAACGCTACTCTGCGGAGAAGTCATCTGGTTTGGAAATCTTAGCGCCCCTCCACAAGTGCTTGGGGGACGCTGTTCCAAAGGCACAGCCTGGGGCGGTATTTGTCACGGCAGGTTTGGGCGCACTCCCTGGGCAAGTGCCAACTACCCAAGGGGACGCACCTCTTCTCTCTTGACTTTTGCTTTTGGACTTTCTGTTTGGCTTTCTTTTGAGTTTGTCCAGGAGAGAAAAGAGGTGGGGTGGGGGGCAGAAGCAGCTGCAGAAACCTGCCAGAGCTTGACGTGACGGGGTGTTTTACCCACCCTGGGAAAAAGGTCACCAGGTGCGACACTGGCCCCTTTCTGGGGCTGCATTTCTTCTTCTTCTTCTTCTTCTTCTTCTTCTTTTTTTTTTTTTTCCAAAATGTACTGAAGCAAAACCCAGAGCTTTTTAAATGGGTACTCTGGGTTGCTCAGAGTATCCCTATGTTGCTAGGCTAAGAAGAATCGTGGAAGGAAAGCTAAACCCTTACTATTCCTGATCGATCAGAAATATTGAGAAAAAAATCAATCACTTATTATCACTTTAATCAGAAAAAAATCCCTGACCTCGGGCAAGTCACATTGTGACTCTTCACCTCTGGGGTAGTGAGTAAGTCCATGCTTGGGCATTGGAGCCAGAATATCTGGGTTTGAATCCTGACTCTGTCACTTACTAAGTGTAAGCCTGGACCAGTTACTTAACATTTCTGTTTCTCAGTGTCTTGAGTTCTTGAAGGTGCCTTGAAGGTATCTACTACCTTCAGGGCACTGTTAAGAGGAGTAAGTCTGTCCATTTCACACATAAAATACTTAGAAGAGAGCCTGACATATTGTTTTGTTTGTAATTTATGTTACTTATTGTTGTTACCATCTTGGGAGAACTACAAAAAATAATATATTTAGAACATAGAGTTTCCATTCAGTAAATATCAGTCTCAAAAAAAAAACAGACTAAGTATTTTAATAACCATTTGTTCTATATTTAAGCTCGGGTTTCTAAATAGTCAATCAATCAACCAAGCATGTACCCAGCAGAGAGAGACAAGGGAGGTTATTCTCAAAAACCTGACTCAGAGCGGTTTTTCCCCTCCAACCCCCACTGGAACACAGTCCACATTCATTCTCCTAAGGAAACCAGGACAGACTCCGCAAAGGAATGCTGAAATAACTGATGAGTCCCCCGGGGCCCAGCACCCGAGTTCAGCAAAGCCAGGAGGCCTCCCAGCCCTGGAGGGGCTGCTCAGTCCAGCAGGACAGAGAAGTTGGGAAGGCAATGGATTGATTCTCACCCCCCACCAATTTGTAACAAAACTTGCCTGGGGTCCTTTTCTCCCTTTCATTCTGCAGGTAGTAGCAAGGATGCTCAGCCAGGATCTGTGCCTGTTTCTGGGGATTTCTCACTGTCCACACACACAACCCACACAGAAGGGGCAGTGTAGCCTTCCCAGACGCCTCCCACTGCTCAGAACAAGGACACTACAGGGCTGGATCCAATAAGCGGCACCTCCCCATCTCTCAGCCGCAGGGCGAGAGGACGGCGCACTGCTAAACCGTGTGGTTGCTCCGAACAGGCCAACATCCACCCAGTGAGTTCTCTGCAGCAATTCAGATGGGGTTGAAAATGACTCTATTATAATTTCGTGAAACCAGAAAGAAAGTACCTAATCTATTACCTCTGGGGAAGGCTCGTGACCACCACGGCTTGTTATTTCAGCTCAAACTTCAGATTTCCACAACAACGAAGCGAATTTTCTCCCTTACCTTCCTTCCCCTCCCCCCAGCCATCTGGGCATTTTTCTATGCTGACATGGGGCACAGTCCCTAGAGTGTACACGATTCTCAAAGAGCCTTAACTAGTACCTTCTGAGAAACTAGTCCAGAGAGGCTGGCCGGCCAACACCATCTTTACAACCAGGAAGGTTCTCCTCAGAAACCTTACGTGCAGACAGGACCCAGTTCTTTCCATACTTCCTAACGGGTGCCCCAAGCAGGCGAGGGGCAGAGTATCAATAATCAGCCCGGCCCAGCAGGATTTGTTGGGTCCTGGGGCAGGGGGAAAAGGGGGAGGAGAAAGAGGTAGGAGGAAGTGAGAAAAGGTATAAAGTGACTGTCACCCTGAGCTCTGTGATGCTGCTGATAAAAACACATCAGGCAGGATTCCAGCAAAGGTATTCATTTCCCTGAACTCGCACTTCTGGGGCCTTTGAAGAGGAAGCCAAATCCAGGGTAGGGAGGTGGGAGGAAGCACCACATTCCTCTGCAGAAAAATTCAAACGGCATTTAAGGCCAGAGGACACCCCACGCCCCTCCTCCCATTTCAGGAGCAGGTAAGACATAGTGTGACAAAGGCACCCACCTGTCCTGCTCCGGTGAACACTGGTGACACCCACTGCGTCATCCTCCCTTGTCTAACCAACACCCCCCTTTGTCCATGAGGACCCCCCCAGAAACCCATGTTAATCATTTTTAAAACTTACCATTTTAATCATGTCTAAGTGCACAGTTCAGGGCATTACGTACATTCACGTTGCTGTGCAACCACCACCACCACCCGCCGCAGAAGTTCCTCATCTTTCCGAACCGAAACTCTGTACCCATGCAGTAACTCCCCATCTCCCTGCTCAGGCCCTGGCAACCGCCGTTCTACTTTCAGTCTCTGTTTGGACTATTCTAGGTACTTCATCTAAGGGGAATCAGCCAGTATTCATCCTTTTGTGACTGGTAATTCATTTACCATAATGCCTCTGAGGTCCACCGATGCGGTAGCTCCCTCAGCACCTCCTTCCTTTTTCAGGCTGAATGGCGTTTCCCTGCATGGCTATATGACCCATTCTGTTCTCAGTGGACATCTGGGTTGGTTCCCTATTTGGCTAGTGTGTATAACGGGCTGTAAAGATTGGTGTGCCAATATCTGTTCAAGTCCCTGCTTTCAGTTCTCTTGGGTGTATATGCAGAAGTGAATTCCACTGGCACTTCTGTTCACGTTTGGAGGAACCACCGCGCTCTTTTCCATGGTGGCTGAACATGGATGACTTTTCCAACAAACGTCAGCCTATTCTCCACAGTGTTATACTCTACCGCTGGAAGCGCCGCTCCCTTCTCTCAGTTAAGGAAAGATGAAGTCACTTATGAATCCCAACTTGATCCTTCACATCCAGGATGTTGCAAACTGGATGGGAGACAGGAACATCACTAGGGGGTAAAATGCCTGGGGTATTCTTATCCAATTACACTTTGTGGTATACCCAAAAACCGTCTGGTGGTCTTTCTGCCTGAGACAGTTCCTTCCCCTGCAGATTAGCAGTCCTTCCTGAAATAACTTCCACTGCCCTGTCCTCAACTGTTTCCCACTTCCTGCATGAACTGGAACAAAGAAAAATGGGTGTCTCTAAAATATCAGACAAATGCATTCTGAGTAACTATCCCACCCTTACCAATGGGATTGGAACTTAATTTTTTAATTTATTGATTGATTTTAGAGAGAGAGAGAAAAGGGAGAGACAGGTAGACAGAAATATCTATTTGCTGTTCCACTTATTTATGTATTCATTCATTGCTTCTTGTTTGTGCCCTGACTGAGGATCGAACCAGCAACCTTGGTGTATCAGGACAATGATCTAACCAACTGATCTACCCAGCCGGAGCTGGGATTTGAAAGGAAAAGCTGATAGCCCGAGTTTTACTTTTGAACATCCCCTGGGCCACCATGGAAATTTGACACAAGTTAGAGGACCACCTCATAAGCATCACTATCATTACTTTTGTTTTAGTGGCGGGGGGAGTGGGGAGAAGAACTACACGGAGATTACAAATTACATGCAAGCTGAACACAGACCACGTTTCATGAAAAGGGCCTTGCAGGCCCTGGGAAGAGACCCCCAAAAGGGATGTTAAAGCAGATCGTCATTTAAGATATTAACTTCTCAGACAGGTGATGAATCACTCTGTAGGCTGACACCATTCCATGTAGGTCACCGTCAAGGATTTTGCACCTGTGGAGCAAAGCCAAGGACTGCCGGTTAA
The DNA here is from genome assembly GCF_022682495.2 of Desmodus rotundus. Taxonomy (NCBI): domain Eukaryota; kingdom Metazoa; phylum Chordata; class Mammalia; order Chiroptera; family Phyllostomidae; genus Desmodus; species Desmodus rotundus. The sequence goes on along the minus strand of NC_071389.1, from coordinate 188,540,095 downwards.
CCATCAGAGGAGGACAGCGTGGCCAGGGCAGGCAGATAAAAACTTTCTAAATTTGTGTGTGCGCGTGTGTGTGTTAGGAAAAAAAGGCTGCCGGACAGCATCCCAGAGATTTTTCTTACATTGAAAATATTCTGCGCAGTACAAACTTAAGTTGCATTTAGTTCCTTCTCAGAAGCAGGCACATGGGACGTCTCAGAGACGCTGGGCCTTCTTTAAAAGTCATTCAGAAGCTCTGCCCACGGCCTTTGTCTTTTGCTGTCAGAATGTAGTAGGTGACAAGGTAGTTTTCTGACCTGACTTCAACCTTAACTCAAGAAGCAAAATCTCAGAGGAAGAGCTCATCTTCCACTGCACCTCTCCAATGCGACACCCATGCGTGATTAGATAAGACCGTGTTTCCAACATGAAAACCCGGCCCATTTCAGGGCATCAGAATCCTTCCTGGCTCACCGCGGGCCATCTGGAACCTTCATCTCCAGGTCTCATTAGCTTTGTAATTAGAGAGGAGGGAGACTTGGCTCTCCCAGATGGAGCACTGTGGTGCTACTACCCATTTGCGAGTGTCCCCAAAGGTCACAGACACGTCATCAGTTGGTTCTGATCTTGCTGTGTGGCATCCAGGTGAGGGTAGAGGAGGGCAGAGGAGGGGCCTCCGGACCCCAGAGACCTGCCCTTTTGACCCAACGACTTGGGGTTCCTATCTACTGTACTCTGGCTGTACACTCCCTCACATTCACTTTTTTCTTTGCAAAAACAGGGCCTTCCTGAAAAAGCTGTCTGCCAGAGCTACTGACAGAAGCAAAACTAACATTAAAAAGTCTAGGAATTGATGGTTACAGTTCTTAGCTAAAAATGGTGACTTCCCCTAAATCCAAGATGTTACCTGTATTCTTCTTAGGGATCCTAAATTATAATAAAATTTTAAAGCATAGGTCAGTTTAATGGCAAGCTGTATTTCCCAATGTTATTTATAACTTTTATGTTATATTTACATAATTCTTAAGTCTGAAAAGATAACTGAAGTTTTTCAGTTTATGCCTTACTACACACTATGCTATCGCAGGTGACGATCTTGGGGATACGAGACGGGCTTGAGATACATCCCTCCTGAACGGCGTGGGTCCTGACTTATCGTGACTATTAATCAGTCCCTTCCTCCGTCTTCTTTCTGAGCATCTTATGATTCCACTGTGAGAAGATGATTCCCCTTTTAACTATCTCATCTGGTGGTCCCCACACTGACCCTGTTCATCTGTGTCTCCTTCCTTTTACTGCAGAAAATACAGCAGTTGTATTTGTAACATAAGATGCATACTAGGTTCAGCGTTTTCCACGCGTTAGCTTATCAGAGCCTCTCTGGTAGATACCGTCATTATCTGCATTTTCCAGATGCAGACACAGAGAAGGGAGGTAACCTGCCCCAGGTCACACAGCAGGCAGATGCTCGAGCCAGGAATGAATGGGTGGAGCCAGGGCTGTACAGCTGGGACTCTGCTGTCACAGGAGGAGAGTGATAGTGGAGTTATTTATCAGCTAGTGTGGGTTGCAGGGAAGAATAGTCAGCCATGACACAGATAATTTTTTGCTTTCCAAATTCCATCGCCCAGCTCTGCAAAGTACTACCTGCACAGCCTTGAGCCGTGCACGACACTCTGTGCCTCGGTTTCCTCATCTGTAAAATGAGGATAACGATAGCACCTGCCTTATGGGGGGGCCGTGTGGATTAAATGAGTTAGCGTATGTTAAGCATTGAACAGTGTGCCTGGCACATCAGAAGTGTGAGTAGCTGTGAGCTTTCATTGTTTCTTGAACTTCTGAGGCCTCAATTAATCAAAATCAGCACTTCTCAAAATATGGACAGGAAATGCTCCCCAGTGACGGGCACTGTAATACTGAATTACAGGGTGAACTGGAAACTGGGGAGCTGATCCCAAATGTCCAGTTATCTGGCCGGCTGACCTGTAACGCTTACACAAATAAGCCGTGTTCTCTCCGTGAAGGAAATTACAACCTAGCGGTAGGAGGAAGTACAGTGGATTTTAATAAGATGCAGGATGTGGAGAGCACTGAGTAAGGGTATGGGCAATTTCTCTCTAAATTCTCTTGAACGTACCCCTAAGTATAGGCTGCAGATAATGACTTCCTCCCAAGGGACACAGCAGGGAAAGGGGAGGAGGGGTGGGACAACTTTACAATGGAGGACCTTGACAAACGCCGCAGCCAGGGGCTCAAGGTCAACAACATCAACAGTGATAAATCATGTACCCTTGATATGACGTGATGATAATGGCAATTGACCTCTGCAGTCCTCCTTCCCGAATCACAAAACCCCAGTCAATCCCTGAGATAAAGATCAGACAAATCCCAATTAAGGATATTCTACCAAATATCTGACCTCTGGTACTCAAAATGGTCAAAGTCACCAAAAACATGTCTGAGAAACTGTCAGAGCCACATGGCTAGGAGACCTGGCAACTAAATGCAATGTGATGCCCTGGACGGGCTCCTGGAGCAGGCACAGAACGTGAAGTAAAATCTATGGACTTCAGTCAGTAAGAACATCGTTCATGCGTTATAAAAAATGGACCACACCAACAAGATGCTAACACTCCAGAAACTGGGCATGGGAGTATATGGGAATTCTGTACTGTCTTCCCTATCTACAATAATTTTTCTCTAAATCTAAAGCTATTTTTTATTGAATTTATTGGGGTGACGTTGGTTAATAAAATGATACGGGCTTCAGGTGCACAATTCTATCACACATCATCTATACACTGTACTACTGTGTTCACCACCCAAAATCAAGCCTCCTCTCACCACCATTTATACCCTCTCTACCCTCCCTTACCTCCGCCAACCCTTTTTCCCTCTGGTACTTACCATACTGTTGTCTGTCTATGAGTTTTTGTTTTATTTACTTATTTATCTATTTAGGCTAATCCCTTCGCTTTTTTCAACCAGCCCGCCTATCCTTCCTCTCTGACAGCTGTCAGTCTGTCCTCTGTCTATAAGCCTGTCTCTACTTTATTTTGTTCATTAGATGCCACATGTAAGTGAAATCGTATGTTATTTCTTGTACTCTGAGCAGCTTATTTCACTCTACATGTCCACCCATGCAGTCATAAAAGACAAGATTTCGTCTTTTTTGTGGTGGGTGGGGAGTGGTGGGGAGAAAATGCAGACAACTGTAATTGAACAACAATAAACTAATAGAAAAAAAAGATGATTTCCTTCTTTTTTACAGCCAAGTACTACTCCATTGTGTAAATGTACCACCGCTTTTTTCATCCACTCCTCTACTGACGGGCACTTGGGCTGCTTCCAGGTCTTGGCTTAGGAGCATAAATGTTTACAAGGGTTACATCCCCCTGTTGGATGGTTCCCTTTATCTTTATGTGTGCCCTTAATTTCTTTTACTGTCTTTGTTTTAAAGCCTATTTTGCCAGATGGTAAGTGTTGCTCCCCCATTTTTTTTCATTTCATTTGCATGAAGTATCTTTTTCCATCCCTTCCCTTTTAATCTGTGTCTTCTGGTCTGAGCTGAGTCTCTTGTAGACAGCATATATATGGGTCTTGTTTTCTTATCCATTCAGCTACCCTATGACTTTTGATTGGAGCACTTAGGTCATTTACATTCAAAGTGATTACTGATAGGTATGTATTTATTGCCATATTATTTTTTAACTATGTTTCTCTGTTGTTTCCTCCTCCTCCTCCTCCTCCTCCTCCTCCCTCTCCCCCTCCCCCTCTTCCTCCTTCTTCAAGAATATCCTTTAACATTTCTTGTGATACTGGTTTGGTGGTAACGAACTCCATTAGCTTTTTCTTGTCTGGGAAGCTCTTTATGTCTCCTTCAATTTTAATTGATAGCCTTGCTGGGAAAAATAGTCTTGGTTGTAGGTCCTTGCTTTTCATCACTTTGAATCCCTTCTGGCCTGAAATGTTTCTGTTGAGAAATCAGCTTACAGTTTTATGGGAGCTCCCTTGTAGGTAACTGTCTTTCTCTTGCTGCTTTTAGGATTCTTTGTCCTTTATCTTCGCCATTTGAATTATGATGTGTGGGCCTATTTGGGTTCATGTTGTTTGGGACTCTCTGCACTTCCTGGACTTGTGTGTTGTTTTCCTTCACCGGGTTAGGAAAGTTTTCAGTCATTATTTCTTCAAATAGGTTCTTGAACCCTTGCTCGACCTCTTCTCCTTCAGAGATCCCTATACTGTGGATGTCGGTATGCTTCATGGTGTCCCAAAGGCCCCTTAAACTATCCTCATTTTTTAAAATTCTTTTTTCTTTTTGTTGCTGTGATTGGATGTGTTCTGCTACCTTGTCTTCCAAATCACTGATTCAATCCTCTGCTTCATCCAACTTACTATTTATTCCTTCTAGTCTATTCTTCATTTCAGGTATAATATTCTTCATTTCTGACTGGTTCTTTCTTATGGTCTCTATGTCATTTTTCATGCTTATTATCTCTGTTTAAGTTATTACTGATTTCATTCATTCTTCCCCTAAGCTCCTTTAGCATCCTTATAACAATTGCTCTGAATTCTAAATCTGACAGATTGCTTGCCCTCATATCATTTAGCTCTTTTTCTGGAGATCTCTCCTGTTCTTTCACTTGGGGCTTTGTCTCCCCATTTTGACTAACTCCTTCTGTTTGTTTCTGTGTATCAGGTGGATCTGTGCCAGTCTTGGTAGGGTGGCCTTATGTAGTAGGTGTCCTGTAGGACCCAGAGGCACTGGCTCCTTGATCACCTGAGCTGGGTGCTCCAGGAATGTCCCTTGTGTGAGTTACGGGAGCCCTCCTGCTGCAATTGAGTCTTGAATGTTATTGACCCATTCGTGCATGGGCTCGACCCTCAGGCCGGCTGGCTGAGGACCGACCCCAACCACAGTGTACGAGCTGCTCTGCAGGCACTGACCACACAACGAATTCGCCTCAGCAGAGTCAAGAGCCTGCGGAGCTCTCCCTTTGGATGTGCCACTTTTGAAACTAACTGGACCCTGCTCTGATGTTGTCTGAAGCTGGCCACTGGGTGTGTTGGTTCTGGGGCCTCTTGGGCGAGACTCTGATACAAGTCAATGTCAGATACTTCCTGTGACTGGCCTTGGTTAAGCTCATTGAAGCTACAAGGTGATCCTGTTTGTGTCTGCCTCTGCTGGGCCTGGGTGTGCATGGGAAGGAATAAGCCACATACCCAAAATGGTTTCCACCAGTGCAGAGCCCAGGGGAAGTTCAGCAAAATGCCGAAGGCTCCCCAAGATCCACCCACCTATGCCTGCCTCCACCTGCCTCAGCCAGCCAGCTGCCTGTTAAGCTCAGTCACTAAAAGAGCCTCTGGTGGTACTCAAGTTGCATGAGGAAGGTTCACAGTGAGTTTCCAGGTAGGGGCGAGTGGTGTCCACCAGACTGACACTGGTTCAAACAGTGTCGGCGCTGGGTCTGGGGCCACTCAGCAAAAGTGCCAGGGTAAAACAGGTCTAGCTGCTACCCACTGAGTGTCCGCACACCTCTGTGGTAGGGTAGGGTCTCAGGGAGTCATCAGGGTAAGGTCAGCGGAGTTTATCAGGCCCATGTGAAGGGAGGACTCTGAAACAGTAGGGTGTGCAAGGGGAAAATTGCCTCCATCCTAAGAACCACGTCACTCAGTCTGTCCCAGATTCTGCCGGCACCTCCTGGAGAGACCAAGTTCGGCAGGGCATGGCCTCCAGGAGTCAGGAGGGTGGGGCCGGTGGACCTCCCATAAACAGGGGACTGGTCAGGCTTGGGGTAAGGTAGGGGGAATGGCCCTCCCCCCAGAGCCATACATCTCAGTCAATAACACCCCCTGAGTTTTCTCAGACCTCTACACCCCAGGTCCAGAGAGCTGACTCCTCTGCAGGATGTGAGCTCTGCATGGTGGGACAACAGGAAGTTCAGAGGGTGGGGCTAATGCATCCCCCAGGCTGATGCCACAAGGAAGGGCGTGTTCCACCCAAGAAAGATGGTGTCTGTGGTGTGGGAGAGTGACTCAGCACTGGGGTTCCCATGGCTGTATCCTCAGCTCTCTCCCCCAGAGCCACGAGCTCCAGTCTCTCTTCACATGACTGTAGTCCACTCGGCCCTCCCTCCACTGGAGCCCAAGGTGAGTAGCTACAAATGAGATTTTGTGCGTCGGCCCTTTATAGGACATCGGTGTCTCTAGCAGATTTCCCTCTCTCCCTGGTAGATTAATTCCCCACTAGCTTCCACAGCCAGATGTTATGTGGGTGCCTCTACCCAACTCTGATGCTCTGGACTGGGGAGCCGAGCGTGGGCTGAAACCCCACACTCCTCACGGGGAGTTTTGCAGCTGAGAGATCCCTCCGGAATCCCAGCCGCCACCCGTGGGAGCAGGGCCACCTTTTTTCACATCTCTGCACTTCCTAGCAGTCTCAATATGGCTTCTTCTGTAAATCTTCAGTAATCTCTGAAGTTATTGTGAAATTAAAAATTCATTAGAAAGATTAAAAAAAATTCTATTGAACAGCCAACTCAAAACCTCAAGGACCAGGTAGGGCATAAATTCATCCACAGTTTTCTTGAGAGAGGTGTGGCTCATTGAATCCCATAACCTGCCTGTGACCTGTCTGCTGGAAGAAGAGTGAGCAGACATTTCAACCCTAGTCATGGGACGTCAAAGGCCACCCAGTTAAAGGCTGGCCTCACTGCCCCCTACTACGATGGAAAGCCCACATGGCTGTCCCAAGGCCAGTGCTAGTTCAACACTGGGCACCCACGAGGCCTGTGGTTAAAAGTCCCGCCTGATGGGCTGCGTGTCCAAAAGCCCAGCCCCCTCCCTAGGATACGCTGCACAAATCTTCCGTGCCTCCCCACCACACAACATTCCAAGATGACATCTTCCCAAGCTGATGGACAATTTAAGCCAATTTCAAATGTATTTGTGCTCATCATTCTCTATCTCATTCCAAAGTGACATGATGATGAAAACCGTGAGCTGGTGTTTTCTCAGCAACTACACCTTGTCGTTCCCCACACCTGTGTGCAATGTGGTCTGTTACCCCAAGAGCAGTCGTGGACTTGCCCGAACCTGACCATGAAGAAACCGTCTCATTATAGGCTTCTAGAATGCTGCCCATGGAGCTTAGGCTTGTAAGACTGCTGCCTCTGACTCACATTGAATCTTCCAAAGATCAAGGATTTCCAGCTACAGGTGCTAGTGCTAGCTAGACAACAGCGTTCCATCACCATCAGCCATGCTCTCAGCACAGAGAAGGAGCATGCAGGAAAACAAAGATAAAGCAGAGAGGAAGCCTTTTGAAAAGGCGTGTGCCATCAGCAGCAAAATATGACATAAACCTTGCCGTCAACCACTGTGTGCTATCTGGCTGGCTCTTGGACACGAGTGTTTACAAATATCTCTTCCTTAATGCTTGAAACCCCCTCTGAGGTGGTTGCTCTTATCTCCACTTTACAGATGAGGATGCCAAGGCAGAGCGCTATGAAGTAACTTTCAAGCAAGTGAGCCAAGATGAGTTCAATCACAATCCAAAACCTGGACTCCTCGCTATACCCAAAGGAGAGAGGAAGGCATGGTGTCACAGGCCAAGGCGGTTAACCGGGAAGTACAGTGAAGCGAACTGCAGGCAGTTTATACTGCCTGTTACCTACAGGCCCAAGATTCTGCATTTCTAACAGCTAACAACAGGGACACGGATGATGCTGGTCCTCCCACCACACATCGAATAGGAGCCCTGACCTCGTCACAAAGGCCACAAACTCACGGGCAGTTCTATGTGAAGAAGAGGCTGGTCTCACGAGACTTACATCCTGGGTTTATGGGCACCAGCACCAGGCAAAGTAAATTAAACAGTCTTACTCTGCCTAGAAAGGACGTGAGAAATTTCTTATGAATTCCAAGGCATCATGTTTCAGCCTGTCTGAACCCGTGTCCCTAAGACACTTCTTGGTCCATCTCGTCCCTGCTAGGCAAGAAGACTTGTCCAGGTCTATACCCTCTGCATTTTATATAGAGAAAAAAATAACGAATTAAATAGATACACTTCATCAAATCACAGGCTCTCCCCCATTTCTAACGCACACCCCTTTTATGTGTTGCTGAAGACAGCCGAGCTAACAGATGTCATAAAGGGAAGTTAATGTAACAGAAAAACAAGAACTGTCCTTCGGAGTCTAGTTGTATACAGGACTCAAGAATGAGTCTGCTTATTATTAACATTGACTCTAAAGCTTGGACCTCTTTCATATGCCTATATATAAATAAATACATTATAAGTTAAAGTCCCTCTAGCATCATAAATGAATACATGATCCTGTTTAGGAAACAATGCCCTGGTCTGTAACTCTGAGGTTACCTCTGGGCAAGCAAATGTCATCACAGACACATAAGGCAGTGTGTTCTCCGAGCCCCCTGGGCCTCCCCCCATCTGCTCGGTGTACCCATATGGATTTAATTTGAGTAGATATTGAACCACCCTGGCAATAGGAGAGGAGAAGATATTTTCAATGCCCCAGCTCCACAATGTGAGGTTTATGTTCCTTGGGGAGACCAACGTTCCTCATGGCTTCTGGAATGCAGCGCCGTCAAAGACTCAGTGTGAGAGCTGGCCCCAGGCTCAAGGACGCGAGACCTCCTGTGGGTGAGCAGGTGAGAACACCCGGGCATGCTGCTCAGAGCTCTGCAACTGACACCCAGTGCACGTGACCCACAGGGCCCCGAAGACAGACACTCGAGCTGCCACCGCACAGGAGATGGTCTCAGATCTGATGCCTTTTCATTCTCCCCTGAGCCCCAGAGGGTGAGGGATCTCCATGGTGATGTCGAGGACAGAGCTGCTGACTGTGACTCAGCCCACAAACCCCAAAGGCAGGGGCCTCTGGGAAGAGGATCAGAAGGCCCGTGTCGCCCTTCCACATTTTCTTACAAGAAGAAGTAGCAGCTCCCACCGGCCATGTTTTTACAGCCCAGTATGATGTAGTCTCCGAGCCAGAACCCTCGTCTCAGCAGTTTTACGAAAATGAAAATGTCTCAGGTTTTACCAGAATTAGCTACTTTTTAAAAAATGTATAATTCACATTTTAAATTGCCGAATGAAGATGGGGTGGTACAGCTCATCAGAAATTCCGTTTCTGCGCAATAAGAATTGAGCTCCTTAATAAAATTAAAATTTAAAATTTCCCCTTATGTGCCGGTAATTCATAAACCAGTATGCAAATCAAAATAATCCAAACAGAAGCCCCTCCCCACCCAAATCACTCCACACATCCATTACATTCTTCGATCTGGCAGACTGGAGATTAGCAGAACTTCTGGGTCCTGCAGCTTTTATGGAAAGAACCACGCGTAGCCAATATGGGATTACACATCGAATCCTTCCTTTCTGGGAAAAAAAAAAGCATTAAGGTGATAGCAGCTTCTCTCACCTCGTCGGTGGGTTCGGCTGAAAGTCATCCACCTGGCCACCTTCAGCTGTGTTTCTAACGTGATAAAAATGAATTGGAAAGTCACTCAACGCTGAGCACAAAGTTCAGCGAACCAGAAATTGCGAAACAGGAATCTTGAGAGGCAAGTGGCTAATTGTACTCGGAAAAATATTGTTGGAAATGTGTTCTTGCTCAGTTCCCTGCTCTGAGGGAAGCAGAGTTCAGAAGCTAAATCTTGAGAAGTCCTAGGCAAGTCGCGGACCACTGTGGGCCCATGACTCCACGCACAGTGTCGGTCAGGCCATCGAAGGAAACTGAAACGAGAGGCACAATCTTTGATATTCATCCTGCCACCCGCCCTCCTGCCTGAACAGAATATTCTGAAACGAGAAACCGAACTCGTCACAGAAATACTTAACAAGCTGGCTTGCTAGATAAGTATATCCTTCAAACTTTATATCACTGTTACATTAATAATTTTGAAGGAAAACAGAGCTCAGTTATTTCAAAATGAATCCTACCAAATGCCAAAAAAACCCCACATCTTAGTTTTATTTTTTAGTAAGAAAAAGGAGTAACTTCACTAACCCAAGACCTGACTTTATTATGGGGTAACTTTAATCCCATGTAAAGTATTGGGGGCAGGGTCAATGTAAGTTTCCCTCTATTGCCATCCTCACGTTAATCCAATGAAGACATAGCCGCAGCACATGAGCGATACCCCCAAAAAAGGCACCAGGAAAGGTTGTATGTGATTGGCTCTGAACATCCATTGACTCATTCCAGAGGACTTTCTCTTCATTGCTTATTGATCCACACTCGCTACTGGCCCCCGCATTTCCATTCTCCCCACCAAGCCTATTGATCCACAAACCACCACTGAAGTGTTCTAGGAGCACAATTTGGAAGGAAATGTGTTGAGAAGAGTCCTTTTGAAATGCCAGTGACCCTCCCCTTCCATTTATGTATCTATTTATTCCATTTTCTTCGGCAACTCCAGATGAAAAGGGGTGTGAGACACACAACCATCTCCCCAAGACCTGGCGGAAAGTGCTCTAGATTTTGGTATGACTCTCCCTCCCTAACATATTTCCAATGGCCAATTTTTTCAGAATCTGAGAAAACTGCACCCATGGGCCCTATCCCTGGTACTTCACAAAATACCAATCCTTTTACACTCGATGCCAAGACCAAGTACGGTCAAGTGCAGGACAGCAAGAGGGTGTGTGATGCCGGGAAAGCTCAATCACATCCACAGGTTAAATGCTTTTCAGTTCTGCCAGACTCAGGCACTGGCAGCTTCCTCGATTCTTGTCTGTAATCCGAGGGGATGACAGCAGGATCCACAGCCAAGTACAATGGCAGGACCGATGAGGGCAGTAAATGAAGGTGGGTTCCAAATGCAATAGAACCTCATGAGAGAACAGCATCAGATCTGTAGGGCGTGTAGGGGTCAAGGGATCTGGGGGCTGATGGAGGGAAAACATGACCAGGAGAGGCGGTAACACACGTGAGCTTGATGGGGGGCGGGGGGGATGGACTTGGACAGAGCTGCAGGGAGGGGCAGGTCCCTTACAGCAGATCTTTCAGAGGCTTTGCTCATGGTCCTCCATTCAGAAGGGGAGGAAGATGCCCTGGCTGGTGTGGCTTCGTGGATTGAGCAATGGTCTGCAAACCAAAGGGTCACCAGTTTGATTCCCAGTCAGGGCACATGCCTGGGTTGTGGGCCAGGTCCCCAGTAGGAGGGCGTGTGAGAGGCAACCACACATTGATGTTCTCTCCTTCTCTTTTTCCCTTCCTTCCCCTTTCTCTAAAAATAGATACATAAAATCTTTTTTTTTTTTTTAAAGAAGAAGAAGAAGGGGAGGAAGATGAGGGAACTCCTGGGGAAAAATGGAGAGGAGGCTCACATGTCTAAGTGATATCACTCGGCAGTAGGGACAGGAATCTTTTAGTCACCGAGCCCCAAAGGGCAGTAACAGCTTCAGTCCTATAAACTGAAGACTCTATCTAGGGCTGTAATACCACTAGTATCTTATCTTATAACCATAAGGCTCTATCCTATCAATGGCCAACATATACATGTAATTTTCCAGGGTATGCAAAGCAGGCAGGTCCTAAATAGCTAAAAATCTGCTTGTTTGGGCTGTTTTTTAAAACAATCAGATGTGTAAAAATTTGAATTTGGCGTTAGTGGTTTTTGAGCTAGCAGGTCTCGGCCTACAATAAAGAACTAAAAATCTAGGGGGCCAGTGTGCAGTGGCCACTTTGGGCCCATTTACATAACAGGAGGGGGAAGGGGGAATCTTCAAAGAGGAGGCTATGAACTAAGCCTGGAAGTCAACCATTGCCAGCCAAAAAGGTGAGGGAAGGCAGGGGCCAGCCAGAAAGAACTGCAAAGGCAAAGGCACAGTGACATGGACAATTTCCAGTTCCAGTTGTTCAAGGTGACAAGACAGGTGTGAAAGCTGATTAGAAGGGATGGAAGTTAGGACACAAGGGGAGGAGGTGGTCGGAGAAGAGGACAGAAAGAAATGAGACCAACATACAATGTGGCACCTGACTGTACCAGTTCTGGAGTCCCGCTGCCCGGAGTCCATTCTGATTTACTACTTTTTACCAGGTGCCATTAGGTAGGTGACTTAATCCCTCTAGCCTCCATTTCTTCGGCTATAAAGGAAGGTCATAAACAACACTTTCCACCATGCCAGCTATTCTGCCTGTTATTAATTGTTAGCAGACAACCACAGCAATGGCCTGGTCTCGGACCCAATGCCAAGGCTGACTTCATACCACTGATTGCAATGGAAACAACTGATTATCTATAACCAAGACTGTGACCAGCCAGATCTGGGCTGGGAGAACATGCTGGGATGAGGCAGAGGCAAGTGTCAGAGAAAACAGGAGCCTAATGCAACTGTCCTAGCACAGGATGCTAAAGGCTGGAATTAGAACAATAACAGAAGCAATAAAATGAAGAAGAGGAATTCCCAAGAGATTTCTCAGGGCACATCAACAGGGCTAGAAGGAGGAAGAGAAGAAAAATGACCACAACTTTCATGTTTGTTTCTGGGGATTTCCCAGTCCCTAGTCTCCATGGCCCCTGATCTTTAAAGATAAGTGCCTTGATAGAAAGAAGCAAGGCCATAATCTTGGTGCAATTTTTCCTAGGAGAAAATGTCACTTTCTGACACTGCATTTTAAAAAGGCTAAGGGAGAAGACAAATGATGAAGGTAAAACTTGGCTCTGGAAAGCATGAAGGCTAGCTAGAGGTCCATTAAATTAGCCTCACTGGGATTTATAGCAGGAAAGTAGCATCCGTCTTTCTCAACATTTTAATGAGTCCTAAGTCCACGTAATTTCTCAATAAACTATCACCACCATGAAAGACTCCTGCAGAGCATTTAAATCATGAATAAGGGTCTACGGAACAAATCCTTTCATTTATTCAACATGCTTCTCAGGTGGAAATAACTCAGCTACCACATCCTTCCAGGCCCAAGGACTTTGAACTTGGGTTTTGGAAACCTCAATGGTGAGCCAGGAGGCTTGGATATTTAGACTAAGACATTGAGAAGAACTCCATGGAGATTCAAGGCATCTTTCATGGGAGGCTCACCAACAGGTGAGTGGAAGCAGTAAAACAAAACAAAACAAATTCTTAACCTACATTTAAAGGTAGTTACACTTTTTTCTTCCCACACCAATTTCTCCTGCAATATTTTAATTAAAACTTTCGGCTCTAGTCTCCCCTCTTCCTAATTGCCAGTGTCCTTCCTCACCAGCTTTAATCTTCCTTTCCGGCACATGGAACATTACAGGGCTGCGGTTACTGCCCAACCTCTAGGTACATGAAGGTGCCAGAAGCACATGGATATGCAGCAAACTGTGCAAGGGAACAACACAGCACATGGTAAAGTGGAAAGTAAGGGGGCAAATTAGAAAGTGAGGAAGTGGAGGAATGTATAAGCTAAGATCAGAAAGGCTGATGACCATAACCATGACGATGATGACAATGGTGATGGTAATGGTGGTGATAACCAGCCTTTATTGAGCACTTACCTCTTGGAGAGACACTGCCAGTTGTCCTCTACTACCCAATTTCTCCTTTTTACATAGTAATAGAGTTTTTAGTGGCGCACCCATGTAAAGCCTAAAACTTACTTTTGAATAATACGGTGATATGACTAAGCTCCAACCAATGAGATGAGACAAGATATGGGCAATTTTCAGACCGTGCCCTCCACTTCTCCCTTCCCCTTCCTGGCTGGACTGCAGATTTGATGGCAGGAACTGAAGCAGCCATCTTGGATCATGAGGTAGAAGGCACATATTAAGGATGGCAAAGCAGCCCTGGCTGGTATGGCTCAGTGGATTGAGCACCAGACTGCAAAGCAAAGGGTTGCTGGTTCGATTCCCAGTCGGGGCACATGCACTGGGGGCCATGTTCCCAGCAGTGGGTATGGGAGAGGCACCCACACACTGATGTTTCTCTCCCTTTCTTTCTCCCACCCTTCCTCTCTCTCTAAAATAAATAAATAAAGATAAAATCTTAAAAAAGAAAAAAAGGATGGCAAAGCAACAAGGTAAAGGAAGCTGGGTCCCTGATCATTGTGCAACCTCCATCACAAGCCCTAAGCTGCCTAGCCTGGCTATACATAAGAGAAAAATAAAAATAAACTGTCATCTTTTGGAAGCCACTATTATTTTGCACCTCTCTGTTAAAACGGGTCCTAAGCTACATACATACATGATCTCATTGAATCCACATGCAGCCTTATAAAATAGGTACTACGGTTATCTTCATCTTGCCACAGAGGATACTGGGTTAGGGAGAGCAAGTCACGTATCTAAGCTGTCACAGTTAAGCAAATGACAGGGCCAGACTGAACACGGCAGCCAGATTCCAGAGGTTAGAATATGCCACTTTCCTGCCATACACCCAGCTGGCCTGAACCGATGAATGAATCTGACCAACTTCCACAGACTTAGGCCTGGCTTGACAGTGTCTCCAGCCAAGGCTGAGTAGGCACAACTCCTTGGCTGTCCTTGGCCATTTTGCTTTCCAGGTGATGCATTCGCCCTTCTTGTCCTTCCCCAGATTCAGGGAAGCTCAGGTAGAAAGCCCTTTCCACCTGTCCACTTAAACCTCATTTCCTTGGCACAGTTTGCGCATTAAAGTGAAACAGGAATAATGCTGAAGTGCTGCAGGCACAGCTATTTCCGGTCCCCCAACCCCACTCTACGCCTGGAGACAAGCTCATGGCATCTCTTGACTTCTTTCATTTTCTCGCCTCCCTTCCAGAAAGTATGGTTCCCCTCAACGGGTGCCGTGGTATGGCACAATTCAGAAAGAACTGCAAAGTCAGTCCTGGGGACACAGCGACACGGGGAAATACTGTCAAATGAACCAAATCAAAAACAACTGAGTCTTCACTCTTGTTTCACAAGCTTTCAAAGTGAAAAATAACAAAAAAGTGCAACAGTAGAGTGAGGAATGAATTGAAAATTCTCTCTATCTGGACCCCACAGGGAAAGTAGCATAGAGTCTGGTTCACTCACAAACTTTTTTCATAACTGACAAAGTCTCAGAAATCACCTCCAGGTCTCAGTTTCCATATCCGGAGTGGCGGGCAAAGGGACAGCCCCTGGCTACCCAGCTCCGGAGCCTGGTGAATTCACAACAGTTCTAGTGAACAGAGTTTTGCTAAAAGCAATTTCTTTCTATTGGCTTGGCCAAAAAGTCCATATGATTTTGGGGGGTAAAATAAAAGACACATTTTTCATTTTTAGCAATAACTTTATTGATTTGGATTAATTTGAGGATGTCGGCTATCTCCAGCTATTGGCTTCTAGTGGGTAGAGGCCAGCGGTGCTGCTAAACATCTTCCAGTGCATGAGACAGCCCCACAGCAAAGAATTATTTGGCCAGAATGTCTATAGTACCAAGAAACTTCACAAACCACTTTTGACACATTCGATCAGTCACAGCACCTTCTCCATACACTACACAAATCTTTGCGCTTCGGTTGCGCTTTTACCTTCCTTGAAATGATAAAGCATCATACGCCCACAATGTTGCCTATTTTCTTCCACCTCCAGTATTAAAATGGCTGCACAAAAATTCACCAGTTTTGATGTTTTTTTTTTAAGCACACTGATGTGACAGCTGTCACAATCCAATCTGACAAAATTGTTTCAAATGCAGTTAAAGACAACTAAGCACTTCTAGAGCCCTCGTATAGAAAAAAACTAAATTAACTTTTTAGCCAACTCAATATGTCTTCAAATGAAGAGTGAGCAAAAGGAGGTTTCCATCTCTTGCTAGTTTCACTAAAATTTTACTACACAATTGGGCATCTGAAGGAAAATCTGCTTTGGGTGTTGGCCTGGGGGGAAGGATCTGGGGGGAAGGAAGTGAAAGAAGCCTTTCACTTCCGGTGCTTCTCGCTCACAGCTAAGGCAGTGCCATCTTGCAGGGAAACTTGGCTCCCGTTTATTAGAAGACATGCTTACCTGAAAGAGCACTGTGATTAAATAAGCTACATGCTCATTTGGCATCTAGAATGTGCTCAGTAAGTATTAACTACAATTACTGGTGCTCTGATTATCACCTGAGGACATACCTGTGCGGAGCTATTACCTCCCCGTGGAGAATCAAAGTTTGTCATCTCTGCTAAGAGAGCTCAGCACTGGGGGTGGGGTTCTTAAGGAAACAGAACAGTAAAGCACAAGTCTTAACTGATTCCATACACACTGACTAACTCCCAGGCTCAGAGCTAAGTGCTAGGGAGCAAAGATGAACAACATCTCTATCCTCCAGGTTTCAAAGCCTAACGCAGGTAAGAGGCAAAAGAAGAATTTTAGGATGATTCATAAAGCTGTGGCTGACATAAGCTTCAAGAGTATCCCGAGGAAGATCCAAGTTCTGTAGGGGGCGGTGGGGAAGGGATCAGAGAGGGGTGGTCTAGGAGGGCCTCACAGAGCAAGTGGCCCGTGAACTTAGCCTTGAGGATTTGTAGTTCATCAGACAATGGAAGAGATATCTGCCGGTGGCTGCAAAGGCAGACAGAGCCAGGAAAAAAAGGGACCTCCTATGACATTTCTTGGGGTTGGAAATGTATGCATAGGTCAGCGGCAGCCATGTGCGTGAGTTGGCAAGGGCTGCCACGACAAAACATCACAGGCTGGGGCCTCAACAACAGAAAGGCATTTTCTCGCCGTTCCAGAGGCTGGAAGCCCGAGACCTAGGAGTCAGCAGGGTTAGAGTCTTCTGAGCCTCTGTCCTTGTCTTGCCATGGCCTCCTCCTCCCTGTCCTCACGTGGCCTTCCGTCTTTGTGCACACGCATCTGTGCCCTCAGCATCTCTTATTAAGACAGCCAGATTGGATGAGGGCCCACCCATGTGAGCCCCTTTTATCTTAATCCCCTCTTTAGACACGCCCTCTCCAAACAGAGTTGGGACTTCCACAGAGGAATTTTGGGAGGTCACAGTTCAGCCTGTGGCACCATTTTTCATATTATTTGAAGGAGGAGAGTGACACGAACAGGCTTTTATTTTAGAAAGGGCACTCTGGTGGGGGTGAGGAGGGTGGACTTTGGGACGACAGCCCAGAGGCAGGGAGGCCAGGGGTGAGACAATGCACTGTCCAACCTTGGGCACATTTGGGAGCTTGGTGGTTTTGCCTAAGACACAAGATCTAGTTACCCACTGCAAATGCCTGCCACCCCCTGCTGGGGTCTACCTGTCAGTGTGGATTCTAGGAACTACTGTCCCAGCTGTATTCCCCGGCTGGGCCTGAGCACCCACCACCAAAACCTGCCAGGGCCTGGGAACCCCCAGAACATAAACAAGCAGTGGCCCGGGGAGCAAGAATAAGACCAGTGCTGCAGTGAATACCAAACACAAGCTGGGGGCCCGGGGACCCAAGGTCTGCGAGTCAACCCTCCGAGTGGGAAGAACAGCAGCTCTGGGGTCCCGGCTGGCCCATCAAGGCCCCTCTAACAAGCGCCCCTCACAAATAAAGCCCCAGCAGGAAGCCCATTAACACCTCACAGGGGCAAACCTCAGGTCCCTGCAGGAGAAACTTCAAAAGACATCCCAGAAGCATAGAATACCAGAAAAATCATCAATCAAATACACATCCCAGGAAGTAGCCGGCTGAATTGGGGGAAGGAGTCAAACACATAAATTCAATGTCCCTGGGCCCCCATATGGCTCTCAATTTATCACCATGGAGGCCAACCGTGCTCCTTCGGTTTAAAAAGGATCAAGGCCTCTATAAACAGTGTATATTATAGAACTGCCTTCCATGAAAAAGGAAAAAAAAAAAAAGAACACGAGAAATTCTCTTTTAAAAAAATATTTTGTGTGTGTGAAAATAATTCCCCCTACACTGAACTCCTCAATGTTATCATAAAATCCAGCTTGCTGGTCGGCCCTTTAAAAAATATAAAATGTCAGCTACAATGACCAGGTGCTTTTCTGACTTGTTGAAATTAATATCAGGGTCAGGTTTTCTCCTGAGTGGCTGGCCTGCCTGGATGATATGCTAATACTAAGGAGTGTTGGGTAAAAATCTACAACGGGGCTTATAGGTTTAAAACTCTTTCTCCTCCTACCTCTCTGCAGATACAAACGCTAACCTCCCCGCCCCCCCCCCCCCCCCCCCCCCCCCCCCCGCTCCCGCCAGCTGCAAAAACAGCTTGCTCACCGTTCATCCCAGTCACAGCAAAGATGAAAAAGGAGACTATACAGAAGCACTCCTATCTCTCAGGAGATGACTAGTTGTGTAATTAAGCCCAAAAGGCATCATCACACATCCTTTCCACCACTGAAACTGCAAGTTTTCAAGATTTTTCTTTGCTTTTTGGAACCATCCAATCCCCCTGCCCCTAATAAAAATCAAAATAGCTGCATTTCACAGTGCACTAACTCCATGCCAGGCCTGCAGGAAGCACTTCGCAAGTCTATGATCTCATTGCATCCTCGTAATCATTCTCCCTGGTGAATACTGCCACTCTCTCCATTTTACAAAGAGGGAAACTGAGGCTCGGAGAGCTTACGTAATTTGCCCAAGGTCATACAACGTACAGAGTGGCAACATGAAGCTCCAAACCTAGGCTTGTCAGACCCCACGCCCCTGCTCCTCACCACTCACATTAACCCCGTCCCTGTGCTAATCTGAAAGGCACCGCTCTCTGCCTCCCAGTCGGCCCTCAAGTATTACATATTTAGAAGGTATTTTGCACTTTAATTTACCCAAGGCTCAAAAAGCAAATTTGAATATGAGACACTATGAGTCTTTCAAAAAAAGCTTGTAAGAATTCCAACGGATCCCTGAATACATTTTTGTAGTCATAAGATTTAATCTTTTTTTCCGGGATCTTGATTTGTTCTCTCTTTTCCTGTTTAGTTATACAAGCACTTGCCCTGTGTTGAGAGTTATGCAAAACCTGAAATCCAACTCTAGAACTTGGGTTTATATAAACAATGAAAATGTCGCAAGGGTCACAAGCCGTGCTAAAGAGCTGAGAACCAAAACAAAATAAAAATAGGTAGGTGTTGAGCAAGAAGTTGACCTACTATTTAGGAAAACACCCTGCATCTGAGACTGCTGGAATCTTGAGGGCAGCGATCCTGTCTTAGTTGATTTTTTTGTCCCTAGAGTCTAACACAGAATTGGCATATAGTAGGTGCTTAATAACTAGTTGTCAAAATAGAGGATGGATGGATGGATACTTACACCAGTGGTTAAAATACTGAAATTATCTGTAAGGAACTTAGTCTCTGTATGTTATCTGTGTCTAAAATTGTTCCCTGGCCAGATACATATTTTTCAACAGTCCACCCTGGAATGAGAGAAACACACGACCCCGCTGCAAGCCCACTAGCTCAGTGACGACAGGGCCACGCGCGGGCTGCTACTGAACTACGACCTCCCCCAAGGACAGCAGACAGATGCCGGCAACTGCACACTCCGTAACTGCCCACTTAACAAACACATGCTGAATGCAAATACATTTTCTGGAAGGCAGCTCCATTTGTTGGCAGTAAAACACATTTGTGATCTTCTCCATGTGTCCTTGCCATTCTTGAGACGCTATAGTAGGAAGCAACGTGGATTCTCAAGGACATGCTGTGTTAGTAACTGCTCCATAAACAAGTCCTTCTGTACAGCCACTCGATTCCGACTGCGGAGCAAAGAGAAAGAGAAATTCTCTGGCTTTCGGGAGCACTGCAGCACGGAGGTCAGAACTACTCATGCACGCAGCTATCCGCCCTCCCCAGCAAACACACCGCCTGTATGAGAAGGAGTTTTAAAGATGGGCCTGGGGTGGGGTACAGGAAACCCATGTGGGATTCCAGAACACACTTCTACAAAGGGTGTGGGTGTTACAGTGTTCCCAGGGTATAATGAGCCAAAAAAAGAGGGAGAGAGAGAAAGGAGGAAAGGAAGAAGGGAAGAAGGGAAGGGAAGGGAAGGGAAGGAGGAAGGAAGGAAGGAAGAAACTTACACACAATTTGCCATGGTGAACATAGAAAGAAATAACAGGTAAATAACCAACAAGAATACTGAATAATACAACAAAATATTCCTTATTCAATGAGGTGACACGGCTCTGTGGCTTCACAAGGCATTTTGACACCAAATAATACTTCATTTGGGAAAGCTGGAGAAAGGCATGTGCACACCTCGTTTAACCAGCACGGGGGCCGAGGCTCACTCTGCGAGGTTCAGTGACTTGGTTCAGGTCACAGCACCAGGAAGTGGAAAGGGGCACGTTTTGCATCCCAGTCTGACGTATTTCTCATTGCTTAACAGAAACACGTCGGGCCTCACGTGGAATGCCAGGTTGTCCCCAGGTAAGTTCCTAGCTGGAACCGTTACCAGCTTAGAAAACTTCCAGCCATGGAAGGGCTAGAGCCAGAATTTAAGCTGGCTTCCCTAACTCCACAAACGCCAAGGTTCTCCAGAAGGTGATGGCGTACTTCTCCCAGTACCACAGGGCCAGAGGAGGGAAGAAGTTGAAGGGTGAAGAGAGAAGAAACCCCACCCACCCATCTGAGAACAGGTATGAGACCGCAAGCTGACTCTCATCTCTTCATTTTAAAGCTACCTCAGAAACAAATTTCTGCATCTAGAAAATAAACCCAGTGGCATCTGAATGGAAATAATCCAGTTCTCTTTAGGAATAAGAAGGTGGCCTTTTTAAGGATCAAAGTACCCACTTCTAATTAGAAAAGCATCACAGCTTCTCTTACTAGACAATTTTTTTAATGGTCACATTTCCCTCCCCATAGAATAACTGACTGTGAAAACAGAGCCCAAATCGAGCATGAAAAAATGGCCAGAATAATTACTGTATTTTTAGACTATAAGACGCACCTAGGTTTTAGAGGAGGAAAACGGGAAAAAAAACCCCACTCCACCGCTGTCCCCCCTCCCCAGTGAGCCAGTAAGGCTACATTCAGACTATAAGATGCACCTCCATTTTCCTCCCAAATTTGGCAGGGGGGGTGCGTCTTACAGTCCAAAAAATACGATAAATCCTCAACTCACGTATACACCACCATTTTGCTTTTATCAAAGGTGATTAGAACAAAGCCCCAGTCAGGTAGTACAGTTGGTTGGAGCATCCTCCCAATGCGCCAGGGATGTGGGTTTGATCCCCGGTTGGGCACATGCAGGAGTCAACCGGTGGCTGGAAAAAGGGATCTCTCTCTCTCTCTCTCCCTCTCTCTCTCT
Source organism: Desmodus rotundus (assembly GCF_022682495.2). Taxonomy (NCBI): domain Eukaryota; kingdom Metazoa; phylum Chordata; class Mammalia; order Chiroptera; family Phyllostomidae; genus Desmodus; species Desmodus rotundus. The sequence goes on along the minus strand of NC_071389.1, from coordinate 188,518,919 downwards.
CTCTCTCTCCCCTCCCCCTTCCTCTCTCTCTCAAATCAACTATTTAAAAAAAACCATTTTTTAATAATTTGAGAAAAATAAAACCCATCCTGTAGAGGTTCCCAACCATAGTTGGGGATCAGAAGAAGCATTAGAGAGCCTTTTAAAATGACAGGCCCACCCCTGGAGATCTGAATGAGTAGGTAGTCGGGTATCTGGTGCTGGCGGTGCTAGTGTTTTGAAGCATCCCCCCTAATTCTGATGATCAGCCTGCTCGAGAACCCCAGCATACACCTACATGGATCATCCTAGAGGGAAGGCTGTCTGGAGAGCACCCACCTTGATTTGTAGGCCCACCAGGCACTGCCAGAGGCCTCTTCCACACACAACACAATCTCACATCACCCTCACGGCACCTTCAAGGTTGGCACATTACACCCATTTACAGAGAAGAAAACCAGGGCTCGGTGAGATGTACTGATTCGCCCAGGAGGTTTGAAATCACAGGCTTTCCCAAGAAAGCCAGCTCTGTGCTCCCACAGGGCACAGAAAATTCCCTCCCGAGGAAAAGAGCCAGAGCAGGTGCTGAACATAGAGACCAGAAATGTATTTGAGAGGCTGGCACTGGTCCAAGGAATGTCTTGATTGAGTTTCTTATTATTGATAAATACAACTGGGAAAGGAAAGCTAGTGGAGACAGACATCCCAGCTTCATAAGCTCCAGCAGCGTTGCGTTTCCCGTGCGTAAGAAGGGTGCTAAGATCCTGTCTGGGATTTCACCACCAAGCAGGAATTAGGCCAACTAGTTTATCCGACAGCTCCATCGGCCAGAGCCTGGATGTCCCACCCACCAGCCGTGAGGGGAGAGAGAGGCAGAAGGTGCCCACAGGCAGGGAAAGAGGATACAGTTCACCAGGCTGGCAGAGGGAGACACGTTTCAGTCAGATGGTGGAAAGGACCCAGATCCATTTTCCCCCAGTGTTCGTGGAACCAAAGATTCACCCTGGGACTCCCCGGAGGCAGACGCCCTTATGCCCAACATCTCCATCCAGGATGTCATCTCTGCCCAGGGCACTCTCAGGACAGAAGTCGCAGCCTGCTTTCCTGGAAGAGGCCAGGGCTGGGGGTCAGGAGAGGTAGGCTTCTATCTAGTCGTCCCACTCACCCAGTGTGCTCTTGGGCCAGTCACGTCACGTTGGGCCTGGGTTTCAAACGCAGAGGTGGAACGAGGCCATCTTTGAATCCCCTGCCAGCACTGACAATCTGTCAAAGCTAGACCCTCACTGGCAACCAGGCAGGCAGGACAACGTCTGCAGGGAGGTTTCCCAAGACGCCGACCACAGAGGAGCTGCAGGAGGAAGGAAGCCAGCCTGCTTGTAGTCATACCTGCCCATGCTCTTCTGCGGTGGTTATGCATTGCAGAAATGCATTCAGATGAGAAGAAAGTGGTTATATGGGACAATGAAAGGCTAGAAGCCCAGAGAAAAAGAACGTTTGCCTTCAAGGCCCCCCGGACTTGAATCTAATGGTAAAGCTCCAAATCTTCCCCTGTAGATCTCCAAGTCCTTCACTCACTGAATAAATGTGTACAAGCAACGGCACAGGAAGCTGGGGACACTGAGGTCAACTCTGATCATCATTATCATCATCATCGTTATTACTATTATTTAATTAAAGCAGCTGGAGACAAAAGACACGTCTAATTAAGTAAGGCCAGGATTCCCTTAACAGATGAAAAAAGTCCACCAGCAAGATTCAGAATGTGTCCAATCCTTCCTCCCCTCCCCGAGCTCACCTACTCCAAAGGAATAGCAGGCAGCCAACCTCAGAGTGAAAGGTCCACAGTCTCTAAAGCCAGAAAACAGATGGGAAAGACAAGCAAAGGTCAAGGGCTTGCACGGGAATTCAAACCTCCCCTTTCGAAGCTCAGAGCTCCGACACACACACACAGTCACACCCACACGTGGCCGCGCTGGCTAGACACACAGGGCTGATCCTGCCACGCTCGTTCCTCAGAAAAAAGATCCTATAATGGAACAAAATCAGTACATCTTAAGAATCATCTTCTACAAGTGCTTCGGAATTTCAGGCAACGGAACCTTCTGTCCTATAGTAAACCCAGAGCAAAATAAAAGCAATTGGCCAAGTAATAGCAGTGGTGTGACTACTTGTTGTGTACTAACTAGCCTTTCTCAGTACTAGCAACTACAACCACTATACCCACCCTGCCAACTAATAACTAACTGCTAAACTCTACTGCCTCTCGCTGAACGGGCCCACACCTCTTCCTTCATTGCTTGTCAGTTATCTACCTCGGGGGATGTGTGAGGCCGTGGGAAATAAGCAGAGTGGGTTTTATCGGACCTGTTTGACTGATGAGGAAACCGATGCTCAGCCGTAGTTAAGAGACGCCCCAGAGGGCTGAGAGCTGACAGGCCGTAACATCATTTTGCTGCCTCCTCCCTCGCTGCCTGCTGTGTGGCGGTGCAGAAAGACAAGCAGCCCTGCACCAAAACTCAGTGCTGATGCCCACAGCTGGGAATGACAGCTACGCCGAAGGAGCTCCTGTACCCGATGGAGCCCCCTTTCTCTTTTACACCTGGGCCTCCTACTAAACTGAACACACACACACACACACACACACACACACACACCACACCGCAAAGAGTTTCCTAGGAAAACCCAACTGGTCCCTTAAGAACCTACCCCACACCTGCAGGAGAAACTTCAATGCAACCGAGTGCAAAGGCTTTGCCGACACAGTTCCCAGAACAGCTGTCCTGCTCCTGCGGCAGGAAATCTTCACGTTCAGGCAAACCCCACCACAGCCGAGTTTCCGCACTGCAGCCTCAGAGGAACAGAAACATCCACCTGAGCCAAGCGAATCCAACAGGCGCTCGCGTAACATGCTGGTGTCACAGCAAACCTCATAACCAGCAATTACCCATCAAGCCAGAGCCGCAATAACGGGCTCCTCAGGGGTCACTTCACTGAAAGGCAGCGAGGTGGCTGCTACAGAGGGAGTTGGAACTGGACAAGCATGATGAAAGCCTTAAGAGGGAAGTGGTCCCCGAGCTGTTCCACAGATGTCCCTACCGCCGCCTCCGAAAGCAGGCCTGTTCTCCGAGGTCAGCTGCCTGGTTGTCCCTAGGCCAGGTGACTTTTAGTTCACTAGAGCAGATTTCCATCTCATACACTGTGCTCCCCTTTAATTTTAAAGGAAGTAGGCTTTAGATAATGGTCTGAAAGGTGCTTCCTTTCAAAACTGCTGTAATTAAACTAGAAAACCATTAATTTGTACCTCGTGGTAAGAGGGCTTCCTGGAAATTCCTTAAAGGAAGCCTGTAATTGATAGTGTCTATACGTCATATAAACACAGAGGAAGGGAGGCAGGGAGGGGGGGAGAGAGAGGGAGAGGGAGAGAGAGAACTCCGGGTTTGTAGCATTGGCTGCAAATCTCCTTATGATATTAGCTGAGACTCTGTAATTCAATTGAAGAGAGAAGAAAGCAAGCATTAAAATTTTTTTCTTAGGAAAACAATAATTTCTATTAAAATGCATAACACCATCTTTCAAAAGATGAAAGGACTTCATAGAAACACCATAAACCTCAGAATTGCACAGTAAATTGCTTCTTTTGTTCAAGGCAAATTAATATCAGATCACAGATAGGAAGCAAACCCTCCCAACATGCCCTCTTGGAAGCTACGCTCCTCACGCAGCTCCGAGACTTCGGGCCGACTCTCCTGGGGAGAAGGAAGGAAAGGGCTGTTCCGAGCGCCTTCCCAACATCCTCAAACCCTGTCTCGTCACCAGAAGGGCTCCTCTTACAAGTGACACTCAAATGATTTTCTGGGCTCCATTTCCTTCACACGAGCCACCACACACAGAGTGAGGGGCAGGCTCAGGGTGTAACTGTGTAACTGTGACAGTGCGTCTGCCCAGGGTCCCCCTGAGTGGTCCCCGAACATGATAGACAGACCTTTGGGTCTCAGAGTGATGTCCTCTCCAGGGTCTTTACGAGTCAAACTGAATCTGGCACAAAGGCAATTGGCAAACCTCCTCATGTCCCTCCCTGGGCCTCCAAGAAGCAGACTCCCTCAGAACCTACATAAGTAATGAAGGAAACAGAGCATGAAAATGCGTGTCAATCTGAATCTTCTCTCCTGCCCACGGGCCCCAGGCATTCAAGTGAATGGCACCTTGCTGACTCAAAGACGGTCCCTGACGTGTACTTCTTAATGACAAAGTGACCTAAGATCTAAAGCAATCCAGTGGGGAAAAAGTGAATGCACATAGTAGGTATTCTGGAAAAGCTAACCACTCCATTAAGAGAAGGGACCCATTATAAACTGTCTGCTTTAATTTCACCAAGCAGGTGACTTAAGTATCACAGTAATTCCATGTGCCCCTAAAAGATGGAATTCTTCTTGGGGCCTGGAGCCTGAGTCTCGTCTGGGGCAAAACTCCTCTTCTAAAATTCAGTTCAGCCTCTGAAGGGGGGGTGAGGGTGAGGTCATCTGTCACGGGCCATTCCATGTGATCATGGAGCTCAGCTTCACCTGGGAGCTTATTAGACATGCAGCCTCAGGCCCCGGGTGGTCCAGGCTACAAAGGGATCACCATTTGCTTTGGAACCAGATCCTGGGGGATTCCCTCATGCCCAAGTGTGCTCCATACATGGTGGTTGCAGGGAGCAGGGTCAGGAAGCCTCCCTGGTTGTCCCAGCCTTAAAATATACAAGCTTCAGAAAGAAGAGGATACAGACAGGCAGACGGAAGAGGACGGAAGACTACTGAAAATAACTCCCAAGAGGTGAGATCACTTCATAAGGTATATGAATGTCTTGTCACTATGTTGTACATGAGAAACTAAATAGTATTACTGTATATCAACTCTAACTGAAAAATAAATTTTAAATATTGTTTTAAATGTTAAACCCCCATAAAAAGAAAAAACTCCCAAGAATGTCAACCCATTGTTGAGCCATTATTTTAAACAGACTGGGACTGGACTGGCTTTGAGGGACCCATCCACGTTCATACTGAAGGGTGGATTCAGGGGTGGGGGATGAGAACACCCTGTGGGCAGAACGCTGGATCCCACATGCATTGAGCTTTGGGAGGTAACTTTAACTTCTTGGAGAGTCACCGGCCTCCTCTTACGTTGCGTCCACGTGTTTATAAAAGAAACAGATTGTGGGGGTCAAATTCCAGCTTCCCAAATCACTTAACAGCTCGGCCTCGGAAAGTTACGTACCACGTACCAGCTTGGGGACCCTCTTCCCTGTCTCTAAGTGGCCCTGGGGAAGAGGATTAAGAGGGTGACAAAAATGCGTAAGGAGTGCTTCTAGCATGTTGTAAGTGCTCGATAAACATTAGTTATTGCTCCTCCACCATCCATAACCCTAGAAGGAAGAGCCAACCGCAACACTTCTGTCGCGTGAGCAGCTTGGCACAGGTTAGGGGTGGAGGAGGGGAAATAAAACCAAGTGAATACGACACGCACACCACAGGGTCACGGAGTCATTTCCTCCCAATGTACCCCTATGGGTGCCCGGAGCAGATGGGACATAAAAACGCCAGGTTGCCCAGTGTCTGCCGAATCCTTCCAGGGGCCGTTCCACAGCCGGTGTCTCTTTCATCCAGTCTGGCCAGTGGTGACGCTAGGTGTCAGTGCATCCTGGGGGCTCCCCAGGGCAAAGAAGCCGTTTGAAATGGATGGAGTGTAACAGCACAGCCGCAGAGAAACCGTGTGAGTGCTTCTCCCCTTTGTCAGTGCGCACCCGCCTCCCCTCTTGTATGTCTGTCTAGCCAGGCTGCCAGAGCCCCACCGCTAGCTCGGAGCCCCCAGCCTTGGGGTTCAGAATAGTGGTGGACTCAGGGGCCTCCACTCCTGACCAGCCCTGAAAGTGGAAGAAATGATGTCCACCTCATTGCTTCACAGATCAATTTGGAAATGGTCAAAATGGGAACCACATATAAGAGGTAATGATTACTAATGGAAGAAAAACAAGCAGAAGATGACCGTTTGGGTAGCTTGTAGTTTAACACAGGGATCTGATCGATCACATCAATCATATAAATACACTTCTCACTGAGACATGTACCTGGAGAACAAGGCGGATGACAGAAAGGAAGCGGCAGGGTCTCTGCTCGCCTGGCTGAGGTCTGTCGAAGGCCTGGGCCACACCAGGCACCGTGCTGACTGACGCTCGCTGCATTCCCCCTTGCAGCCTCCCAACAGCCCTCGGATGGCAGGTTGAGGTATCACCCTCGTTCAACAGTTGACGAAACTGAGGCCCAGAGAGCTTAAGTAACTAACCTAACGCCACACAGCTATTGTCAGCCTAATCCCAGAGCACTGTTCTCAACGGGGGGATTTTGTCCCCAGGGGACACATGACATTTTTCATTGTCGTAACTGAGGGACTTCTAACGAGTGGAGGCCAGGAATAGGGCTAAACATCCGACAGTGTACGGGACAGCAGCTCCACACAACAACCACTTGGCCCGAACAGCACACAGGCTGAGAAACCCTGCCCTAGATCTTCTACGCTGGTGCCCTGCACGGTGTGTCTCCTTCTGACTTTCTAATGTGCCTGAAGAGGACAATAAAAAATTTTTAACACGACTGTGAATCAGCTCTGCAGCCAAGGCTGAAAACTTAAACAAACAAACTTCACTACACACACCCTGCTTTCTGGGGACTTCTCCAAGGCTGGCACCCCATGGCGTCCGACTTGCTTTCCTTCTGCCTGAGCTGAGCAGCTCCCACACCTTCCCACCCACTCTGCCTTCTTAACAAGGCCTTTCCTGACCACCCTCCTCCACAGCGCTCCTCCTGGCCCGCCGACCTGACAGGCATCTCTCTCTGTGTTATCGAATTCCTCCCATTAAACTGTAACCTCCATAAGACAGAGATCTTTTTCTGTAGTACTTACTGCTTTTCCTTACCACCCAAAACAGTGTCTGGCACACAGCAGGAGCTCAATAGGTATCTGGTGAAACAATGAATGAATGAATAGACGAATGAATGAATGAATGAATGAATGAACAAATGAACGAACAAGTGTGGATTCCTTACTCAGGAATTGGAGAGCTGTAGCTTTCTGAAAGCTTTGTTATCATCAGGGGAAAAGATCTCTGCATGGAACCTGGCTCATCTTGCTACAGTCACCATTGTTCTAGAGCAGGGTTGGCACACTTTTTCCTGACAAGGGCCAGATAAATATTTTCGGCCTTGCAGGCCACTCGTCGCTGGAGCGGCTGTCCAGCTCTGTCCTGATGGCGCAAATGCAGCCACCGAAGATCCGCGAGCAAATGAGCGTGGCTGAGTTCCAGTGACGCTTTATTTAAGAGCACGGAAATTTGAACATCATGGAGTTTTCACGTGTCCGGGAATGATATTCTTTGATTTTTTTCAACTATTTTCAAATGCAGCATTATTCTTAGCTCACAGGCCATAGCAAATCAGCAGATGGACGAGATCTGGCATGTGGGCCATAGTCTGCTCACCCTCATCCTAGGCCAGGGGTGTCCAATCTGTGGCCCACGGGCCGCATACAGCCCAGGATGGCTGTGAATGCGACCCAATGCAAAACTGTAAATTTACTTAAAACATTGTATGAGTTTTTTTAATGATTACGTGTTGCAATGTATTCAATGTGTGGCCCAAGACAACTCTTCTTCTTCCAGTGTGGCCCGGAGATGCTAAAAGGTTGGACACCCCTGTTCTAGACCTTCACAGATTTGGACCATTTCCTCAATAATTACATTACACCACATTGGGATGGCCCAGAGTCCTTTCACGATCTCACTCATCCTTGGAACAGCTCTGGGAGGTGGGTTCTTCACACCTCGTCTGCATTAGTTTACCTCGCAGGAAACCAAGACCTGACATGCTTATCCCGGGTCACAGCCTTGGCCTTCCGATTCCACTGCTAGAATTCTGTCTGCACGGAATAGGCTGCCCCAAAACCTTGTCAAAACGGACAGGAAGCCCTCAATTAATTCCTTATTGATTTCAGAGAATTAACAGGGAACATTCCAGGGAAGTGAGCCTCAGAATCAGCATTTCCTGTAGGAAAACACAAATACCAAGGCAACGGGAGGGCAGTCACGTGTGGTCCATCTTGCAGCACAGATGGCTGGTCAACTTGCCCTGGGGAAAGGGAACATGGATGCCAGCAGCCTGCTGCCCTTTGCTGTTCCGGGGAAGAGTTAACGACACAGAAAACTGCTTGTGCTGCCTCGGACTGCAAATGGGAATTCCAAAGGTGAAGCCTTCAGGACAGACACACAGTGTGATGCTCTAATGCCTAAGCCAGGCGTGACTCTTTTTCCGCCTTCATTTCACAAATGGTCTCCGAATGGTAATTAAGACATTCCAGGGGCAGAGAAATTCACATCCAAACTCCAGGAAGTCTGGCCCTGGCTGGTATGGCTCAATGGATTGAGTGCTAGCCTGAGAACCAAAGGGTTCGGTTCCCAGTCTGGGCATATGCCTGGGTTGCAGGCGGGGTCCCCAGTTGGGGGCGTGTAAGAGGCAACCACACACTGCTGTTTCTCTCCCTCTCTTCTCGCTCCCTTCCCCTCTCTCTAAAAATGAATAAATAAAATCTCAAAAAAAAGTGAAGGAAATCTGAACTATATTCCTCATGATTACTGCCTTAGAAATAAACTCTGAACCTACATTCTTATCAATTTATAACACTCCCCAAATCTACTGCAACCACCGTTCTCTCAGTGTGGGGGAGACACGGAGTAAAAAAGCAGACGAAGCCCTCCAACTCGGATCACCGGAACGACCCTGCCCACCTCCCCTGGAATCAGATCATTCTGCAGCACCTGTAGAAATGCAAAAAGTCACCCTGTGAGCTTCCCCCTCAGGACCTGTGCGCCTAGAATCAGAATGGAAATGGCCATAAAAACCAGGGTAACAACCTAGCTGAGCATCTTACTCCCCAAATCCTTTTGCTACAGAATTCTTAAGGCAAAAATTAAAGCCTAGTCATTAGGATCTCAACGATAACGTCTGGGGTGGGCTGATGGGTGAAACTTAAAACAGCCTGGGTGCCCGAGGCTGGTTCTCCACCCACTGGAATTCAAGATGGCGTCTCCAATGGGGTTTCCATCAATCACGTTGGGGGTGTTTGGTCTATTCCATTTCCACAATGCCTTCCCCTCAGCCTCCTCCTCCCCAGTCCCACAGCTGACCATCTAGCCTGGATTCAACTCACTGAGCAATAATAGCTCTTTTGTGTGCTCCTTCCTGTTCAGAGAACTACAAGGGTCCTTTTCTCAAAAAACCTGCTGTGTCTCAATAATAGACTATATTGGTGATTGACATATAATTGATGTCCCAAAGCAGGGCCTTCTGCCTTCTGAAATGAAAAAGGCACTGTTAATAATTATTCCAGGACAGTAGCCATTAACCAGGACTGTCCAGAGCAAAAGAGGGCATAGGGTCAGCCCAACAATGAGGCCTTGGAAGGGACAGCATCCTGTCTTACCTTGTTAACTCTCTCCTACCTTTTTAACTAAACAGTCCCCAGCATGGCACCTGGAACAGCATTAGCACCTGATAATAAATATTTGTGGAACTGAATCTATAAATAACAGAAACCCTAAACGGTACCACGGATACCAGCTACAGGTCTGGCACAAAAACACTCCTGTTTTATTACAAAATCATAAGCATGTAATTCTGTAACATAACAATAGCACACTCAAGCACTCCATATGACATTTTAGGTGAAACATTCAAATTAAAACTATAAATTATTATACCCATATTATCACCCTACCAACCACCCTCAAGCAGGCATTGCATCTGCTGGACCCCCCTGTACAATGGATTTGCCTCCACAAAGGATGCTGTACATTATTACAAAATATAACCATACCATAAAAATCACTGCTCCTGATATTTTATTTCATTTTATTTCCATCACAGATATTTTTAAATCGCTCTCACTGAGAGTGACTTCGTATACAACACTAATAACTATAGTCGTTCTCCATCACTGCGTCCCGTGTGTGCCAGTCACAGTCAGGAGCCTTCCGTACACCTCCACGAAAACCTACCAAGGAAAGCATCAGTACACCTCGTCTCTAAGTGAGGAAACCGAGGCTCAGCAGGGAGAAACAACTCACATAAGGTCACAGACTCCAGCCAAGCTCATTCCCTTCCATTGACTAGAAAACTTACCAACCAGAACATCTCTGTCCCAAAGGGTCACTTTTTAAATCACATCATCTCTAAGACGGGGTGGCAAACATTGAGTAAACTCTACAGAGCTGTGACAGTGGCCGTGCGTGGCCGACTACACCACTGCCTGCCGACCGTACTTACTATCTAACGTAGGCCAGCAAGACGCTGATAAAACGCAGCCCAGCCCTTCTCTGAGAGAAAGCAGGAGGGCAGAAACTGGCATCCTGATTTCCGAGTTCCAATAAGCTTTGCTGGCCAGCCCCGCCAAGGGGACCCGCAGACAGAACTTCCTCAGCGATGGAAAGCAGTGCGCCACAGCTTCCCTGGAGAGGGGCAAGGGGTATCCTTCGAGGAAGGGGAAGAGATTCTATTACCAAACAAAACCAATGAAAGTGGCATTTAGAGAGAGTTGGGAATTTAGGCTGTGAACCCCATGAGGGTGGAGACTGATTGAGCCCAGGGTCGGCCCCAAACTTCTCTGCCGTTTTGTCCAGCTGCTTCTTCTCAGTGAAAGTCCACACAACAAAATCTAGACAAGTCATCTCCCGTGATGCTTTGATTTATGGCAGTTTCACACTGAACACAAGAGGTTGTTCTATTGTGTTATTTTTTAAGTGAGATGTACATTTTAAAGTCCCCCTCCATTTTAAAGTATGTACAAATTTCCCTAATCTATAAAACTAGGCGCTCTCATGGGTATAGTCCTCAAATTGCAAGCGACCAACATACATACTTTACGGTAACGCAATGAATTGTTGACTCCGCTGAAAAGAACTTGGAGAACCTCACATATACACTTACAAGAATCACAAACCGACTTCTCATAAACACACTCCCGGGAAACTAACCGAGCACTCCAACCCTGACAAAGGCAAAGCTCTGTCTGCCACACAGAGACCCCCACCATTAGTGCCCCCCCCGTACTGATCATGGGAGGCAGCTGTACAGCGTTTCCACGACAAGGAGAAAGCAGCCACAGTCCCCGACTCCGCGCAGATGAAATTCTGCTCCCGAAGGCACGTTTGGCCATCATCGATCCCAAAGGCTGTAAACCAAGCAAGATGGGCACTGAGTTCCCGCAGCTGGCAGCCAGCAGTACCTTACAAACATTGAGCCTAAAAATGAACTGTGTTCTAAGAGCAGCACAGAGTGACAGCCTGGTCTTCACCGCGCAGAAGCTGTCGACAGCAGTGCACGTTCTCCAACCTCACCTGCCTGCTTCAAAGATCCCCTTTTGTCACTAGGACCCAACAGTATGAGGCAGAGTTTGGTTGAGATCGGCTTAAAAGTAGAAAATCAAATAGAAGCATTAAAAAAAAAAAAAGAATGCTACATATCTCTTGCATAAACACCGTTGTGTGAGGTCTTGCTAAACAGAAAATGAATATGTAACTAACTACATTCCTCTGCCCCACAGAGACCAAGCTCCATGGGGTGGAGCGGAGGCGGGGAGGACGGGATGGGAGCAGAAATAATGGGTGTCAATTCCAGGCCTGGCTCAGTAAACTCAGTGTCTTCATTCCTCCGGCTAGCTGCCTGAAAAAAAAAAGATGACCTTCAGAGGGACCTCAGGAGCCTTGTGCTGAAAGTGGCAGATCAACAAGATGGAAAGAGCCTGGGTCCCTGAAACACCCAATGGAGGTGAGCTGCGTAACCAGGAACTCCCGCTCTCGACTGTCGCATAGTGAGAAAAAAACTTTGCTTGTGTTCACTCCCTGAGGTTGGGGGACCTATGACACAGAAGCTAGTATCACCTTAAATAATGTGGGCGGTCACAATGAGGTCATTTATAAGTTTCTAAATTAGAGCCCCTACTGGATCCGGGCTTCCATCCATGGAACCAGGGGTCCCATGTCACTTGTGACTGACTCTAATCATGCGCCTCTGCAGCCACAGCAGCCGGGGGGTGGGTCTTCTCCCCCACCCTTTGGTCTTAGAACAAGGGTCTCACAAGAGTGAGGTAAAACTCCTCTCCCAATCATCCTCAGCAGGTGTTAATTGAGCACCTACTCAGGATCTGCCCTAGATACTAATATACAGGGGCAGGTTCCACCCCCTTAGAGAGGGGCAAACGGGAGGCCCATCACCAAACACTGTACCTCAAACACAGTGTGAGTTAACAGAAGCAGGAACAAGAGACAAACAGGGCAATACTACCCTTGTGCAGGGGAAGCTGGTTAGGAAAGTTGCCAAAAAAGACACTCTGACAAGGGTTTGAGGGATGGCACCAATCGGCCCAGCTACACTGGAGGTGAGGGTAGTGGTGGTAGTAATGGTGGACCAGCTGTTAGAAGGACCGTCCCACCAAATAAGTAATCGCTAGTGCTATTTCCCATCGCCAACATCGCGTTTTCTCACGTGATTACCAAATGCACCAAAAACACATCATCCTATGTCGTAAGAACAATAACTGGGTGGGTGAGGGTGAGCTGACAGTATAAGGAACTGAGGTTAGTGATTTTTGTGATAAATTACAAAAAGGCCCTCACCCCTCCCCGGCACACTCCTTCGGCCATGTAACTCTGCGTGCTGGCCTGGCGGGGCACTCTGCCCCGTGCTCGACTCTGAGCTCTGTCACATGACTCGCCTTGGTCAATGGGATGCTGGCAGACATCCCACGGCGGATTCACAAGCACTTGCGTGAGTGGCTTTGCTGGCTCTTGCACCCTCTCATACCCATGAGGACGTGCCTGGGCTTCCCTGCCAGGGGAAGAGAGACACGTGAGAAGAGTCAACCACCTCAGTCATCCCCGCCCAAGCCACTCTGGGTTAGTGACCCTCAGGCACGTGAGCAAGGCCAGCCGAGATCACAGAGCCCTCTGACCGCCCAGATGTGTGAACAAGCAACGGTGATTAGCGTGTGCTACTCCGGCTTCATGGTTGTTTGCTAGGCAGCGTTGTTGTGGTAATAACTGACAGAGTACTGCGTCATCGTCCCCATTTTAGGGACGGAGAAACCAAGGCACAGAGAGGTGAGGCAGCTTCATCAAGGTTACCCAGCTGGTACACAGCAGAGCTGGAACTTGAAAGCAGTCATTGGCTCTACACTCTTTGCTCTGATCCATCTCATTCACCTTAATGTGTCTCAATAAAGCTGAATCTTTATCAACAGGAGGCAAAGCATTCTCTGCCTGGGCTCCCAGATGGGTCCCCCAGGAGGGGAGAATGGCTCCCAGGGATCCAGCTAATTGGTGGCAGTCACCCTCCTCTAGTCACTGACTTGGCGCTGGCAGGGATGGAGGCCATCTGCTCTGCCCAGGAGCCCTGTGGCATGCAGAGGGAGCCCGCGCACCTGAGTGCTCCCCGCCTTTCCCTGCACTGCCCTCTCACCCTCAGACCCTTTGCCCCCCACAATGCCTCCCGGGCCATACCTGGAGCCAGCAGGGCTTCCTCTCCACCCGTCCTGTCCTCCCCACGCACTCATGCCCTGTAAGCTTTCCGCTTGGCTTCATCTCTTCACATTTACCAGGAAATCTGCAGAAACACTCAGAGCACCTGCCTCTGCTGTCACCTGTGTCACCTCTGCTTCTGGCTTCCAGACTGTTTAAGCCTGGCTCTAGGGTTATCCCATTGGAGGTCAACTGTTCTGACAGCCAGCTGTGGGTATCCCCTCTCCTGTCCCCACGCCCCCTCCTCTTTCCCAGTAGTGAATGATGGCTTGGCAAAGGGGAAAAAAACAGCCTCTGACAAAATAAAAAGCCTGTCGGAACAACTCTCAGGAGTTACTGTGTCCTCTGACCCCTCCGCCTGGCCAGGTGTCCATCTCTGCTGGACACCCTGGCACCGAAGATGACCCCTCCAACCTTAGTACCAGCCCTTTCTCAGAGTGGCCTGCCAGTCCCAGAATCCCCTTCCTAGTGAATTAGGCCTGCTCGAGGCCTTAGAAGCCCCGTTCATGACCTTCCAGTGAGATTCTAGTGCACTAACACTGGGAAACGGGCCTCCTGGGGACAAGCTTACACTGCAGGCCTAGAGCAGTATTAGGCAACAGTCTGCATCTCGTGTCGGCCTCGCTTCAACTCCAGACGTAGGGACTGTTTTTCTCCCATTTTGGAGCTGAGGGAAGCGAGGCTCTGAGATGGGAAGTAATCCCCGGGTCACAGGGCTAATGCGGGGCAATGCCGGGCTTTGAAGAAAGATCAGCCCCCTCGCTCAAACCTGCTCTGAGCCACTCCTACACGCGAGAGCAAATATTTCTGCATGCTGAAGGAAATGGATGCCTACGTTCACTTGCCGTGCTTCTCTGTTACCCATAAAACCACAATTAGAATGAAAACCCAGAAAACAGGAACCTTGTTTTTAGGAAACTCTTCCCGTATTTACTTTCATTGAGCGAGTGCAGTAAAACTGCTGCGTTTCAGGGATGAGACAAACAGGTAGTGGGTTTTACGTGCCCTGTTCCAGCCTCACTTCCCACCCAGTGCCGGGGGGAGGGTGACTTACGAGTGAAAATGACACTAGTTACTTTCTACTTGACCATCAAAGAGGTCATTTCTATCTCCTCCCAACTGATCCTAGTTTAGCAAAGCATTAGGCACAAAGAAGATAAATAATGAAACATTGGACAAATACAGTCAAACTCCTGAGCAAATAACAATGATGGTAAAGAAAGTAACAGCCACATTTGTTGATTGCTCACCAAGGGCGAGAACCACACTAAGCTCCTTACAGAGTATTATCTCATTTAACCCACACAATACTGCTCCCACTTTACACATGAAGAAACGTGAGTATAGAGAGGTTAAGTAACTGGCCCAAGGTCACACAGCTATAAAGTAGTAGAGCTGCGATTCCAACCCACACCAGGGTCGCTCTGAAATCGACTGCTCTGGAAAACACTCCTTGTGCTAAGCGTGGTCCCCAGCAGGGCAGCATCACCATCAACCAGGAGCCTTTAGAAATGCAGCCTCTCAGGCCGCACCCCAGACCTACTGAACGAGGGCCAAGGGTGCAGGTAAGTCAGAGAAGCACTGGTGTAGACCAGGGTCTCTCACCTCAGCACTGCCGACTGCTTGGGCTGGATAATTCTTCGCCGTGAGGGCTGCCCTGTGCAGGGCAGGATGTTTAGCAGCATCCCTGGTTTCTACCCACTGGATGCCAGAAGCACCGCCTCTTCTTCCCCAAGTCATGTCAATCAAAAAGGTCTCCAGCATTTTCTCCAGCAAAATACCCTCCCCCCTCCCCAATCCCTGCTTGGAGGAGACTGCATTCTGCTGGGCTGCATTTCTGGCAGGAATCGGAGGTTACTATGCAAAAATTACAAGGGCCTGTCTCAGGGCCTGAGTTCCAAGGACTGGGAGTGGCTCTGTGTCAGTCACTGTCTGGTCTGAGAATCTGGACAAGTCACAGATTTCCACCTTGTCATCCAGCCTGGTAGCAAAAAGGCTGATAGCGTGTCACATAGGAGAATCACCTGGGGGAGGTTTTAAAATTACAGATGAAGGCATGCCCTATGCAACCACCCAGAGCTGCTAAGAACTGCCAAGGAAGGCCCAGAATCTGCTTTTTTAACCAGCTCCTCCAGATATCCTAATGGACCTCATCCACAATCTGGGCTTTAGGAAGTCCTACACCAGAACATTCTAAGGAGACATAAATCCTGGGACCCTCTTCATAAGGGACTCGGGCCTCCTCCCCACTCAGTGGTGTTACTGACAGCTGCCTGGAAGAAACCAAATCACACTGAGGGTTGCCCGGCTGCCGTAAGCCCGCCCCCAGCAGGTGCCGGGGCACACAGAGGTGGCGCCCGCAGTGTTGAAGGCAGCACTGTGGTGTCTGGTTTTCTCAAGTGCATGCACCAGGGCAGCCTAACTCTGCCTCTAACTGCATTAGCACAGCTTGGTGGAGGCAGGTGAGGTGCGCTGCTCCAGCCAAGTGCAGTCGTGGGAAGTGAGACCGCACGACTTCTCTGCAGCTGCAAAACTGCAGAGGAACTAGAGTTGCCCGAAGCAGCAGCTGCTGCACAGCCACCAGCTCTCCCTGCAGCCAGACGGTGATTAGAAGACGCTGTCCCGGATGTCCCGGATACCCCCAGACAGGCCAGCCGGAGAGCCGGAACCATTTTCCTGATGGGAGAAGACTCTGCGAAGATTCCCTGCAGAGCCAGAAGGAAAAGCTGCCTTTCCCTGGGTGCATGCCACACGCCAGGCACTTTCCAGGCACGCTCTCCTTCCCGTCTACCTGGCAAGGCTGCAGGGGAGGCCTCACAGCCTCCGTCTTACAGAGGAGGAAACTGAGGCTCAGAGCCCGAAAATACTTTGCTCCAGGACACAGAGCAAAGGTGGGAGAAAAACTGGTCCCTTTTTTTTTTTTTAAAGGAACCCAGAAGCCCCAGCTTGTTGCTTTTTTGTTTCCTGTGTCAGAAGGGAACTTTCAGTAATCAACTTTCACATTCAGCCAACAACCCAAGAGTGTGAGCGGAACCCCTGACGGCCATGCGGCCCAGCCCAGGAACAGATCTGCAATCCCTAAACTCAAGTTTGGGCAAGTAACCAGGGCCAAGCCTCTGTCCCATGGAAAAACTGGGGCTTTCTGAGCTCAAAAGCGCTGTCCGGTCCAAAAGCATCTTAACATTTTTAACTCCAGAATCTGCCCAATAACTTTTTTTCTGTCCTCACAAGAATTTTCTTCTTCTCCCTATGAGTCCTCATCCATTCGGTTACAGCCTTTCTTTGGGTTTTCCGTTGAATTCCTGAAGCCATTCCAGGCCACAGAGAAGGGCAGCAGGTCCTAAAGGGTCCCCTGTGCTGAATAGGGCGGCCAAAATCCCCAGGACTGGGTGAGTGGAGGCCAGGTTCCCAGTCCTGAGTGCCTGTGGAGACACAAGGCTGCAGGTGGGAGCCTCACTACCAAGTCCCACCAAGACCAGGTGAGAGGATGGAAAAGCCCCTATTGTTCCCCGCTTTGTGTGGGCCAGGAGCTATTCTGAGAGTTTTCATGGATTTGCTCTTGTATTACAAAATAGACACATACTTTTAAGAGGGGTAGTGACTACCAGCCTCAGTCTGCGGGTGGGCAATGAGGCTGAGAGAACTGATGATTTGCCTAGGTTTTATGGTATGAATGTTGGTGTCCCTCCAGAGTTCATGTTGAAACCCTAATCCCCAAAATGAAGGTTTGAGGAGGTGGGGTCTTTGGGATGTACTTAAATCATGAGGGTGGAGCTCCCGTGAACCAGATTAGTGCCCTTACCAAAGCGGGTCCAGAGATATCCCCGGAGCCCTCCACCACCTGAGGGTACAAGGAGAAGGTGCCGGCTGCGAGTCAGGAGAGAGCCCTACCCGGATCGTGCTGGCACCCGGCCCATTCACTTCCAGTCTCCAGAGCAATCAGTTTCTGTTGTTTATAGTTACTCTGTCGGTATTTTGTCACAGGAGCCCAAACAGACTAAAACACACCAAAGTCGCACACACCGAGGA
This sequence comes from Desmodus rotundus, assembly GCF_022682495.2. Lineage (NCBI taxonomy): Eukaryota > Metazoa > Chordata > Mammalia > Chiroptera > Phyllostomidae > Desmodus > Desmodus rotundus. The sequence continues at coordinate 188,501,308 of NC_071389.1, read as the reverse complement.
AGTGACACAGACGACAAATGAACTCAGGCCATGCGATGCCACTCACTCACCACCCCGAGAATGTTTAGAAAGGTATATTGGTCCCACGTGCCAACAGTTCCTTCTCCCTGCAACTAACATGTTTAACTACATTACCTACATCTACAGATTAATGCCTAATCTAAGTATTCGCTAAGACGCCGCTATACCGAGGGTGGTCCTCAGACCGGCAGCATCAGCATCACCCAGGAGCTAGTTAGAAAGGCAGGATCCTAGGCCCTGCCCAGACCTGCGGGATCCAGCAGGAGAAGCGCTGATCAGGTACTTATCTTGCTGACTCGACATCAGGAGCTGCCTCTGAATTCTCCTCTCCTGGGTTCTGGGCCTCAGGAGTTTCCAGATTCTAAGAGAAAATATATTCATTTCACAAACTCCTTCCTGATGACTCCCCACATCGGTCTCTTCCTTCTCTAACTTATTATGCACTTGATAGCCTGAATTACACCCGGTCTACCAGCTACCCAGCTACCCAATTTAGCACCGGCGCTCTCTCCCAGCTGGCTCACATGTTAATTGTTTCACACGTGCAGGGGTGGGGCTGAAAAGTTAAAAGACTGATTGCAGAGGGAATAGGAATAAATTAGCACTCACAAATCCTATCATCTCCAGCCAATTAAATTTCCAGCAGTCTGGGGTGAAGACCTGAGCTCGTGTGGGGCGGGGGTATTTTTTGCCCCACAGCGACCAACAGCCACTTCAGCAAGTGTACCTCTTCGTTACCGGAATTATCTGGCCACCCGGTCAGTTCTAAAAACCAAGCACTTATTCCCAGATGAGGTCAAGTTCAAGGAGTTCATCATCACCAAGCCCTTATTGTATGAAATGTTAAAGGGACTTACCTAAGAAAAAGAAGATCAAAGCTATGAACAGTAAAATGACAACAAACTCACAACTATCAACAACTGAATCTAAAACAAACAAAAACAAACTAAGCAAACAACTGAAACAGGAACAGAATCACAGAAATGGAGATCACATGGAGGGTTATCAGTGGAGAGGGGGAGGAGGGAGAATGGGGGAAAAGGTACAGGGAAGAAGAAGCATAATTGGTAGGTACAAAATAGACAGGGGGAGGTTAAGAATAGTATAGGAAATGGAGAAGCCAAAGAACTTATATGTACAACCCACAGACATGAACTAAGGGGGGGAATGCTGGTGGGAGGGAGGGTACAGGACAGAGGGGTATAAAGGGGAGAAAAAATGGAACAAATGTAATAGCATAATCAATAAACCATACTTTAAAAGAGTAAATAAAAACCAGCACTTAGAAGGACTAAGGAAAGAGCAGCTGAGGTCATGGATGTGCTGGCCGGAGGCTCTGTCCTGCCCACGTGCTGTCAGGGAAAGGGAGGAACAGGTCAGGTGTTTGCCCAAAGCTGTGCCTTCCCCTACAGTGGGCAGGGGCTACATGTCTGCTTAACCATATCGACAGTTACTGACCCCAGGGTTCGTTGCAAGGCACTTGCGATTTTGCCAACTACCTTCTGCAAAGGCTCTAGGACTCACTGCGTCCCCAGCAGGAGGCTGGCTCCTTCATCCAGCACCTGGCGTCACCTGAAGGAGCTCAGTGCATGCAGACTATAACTCACAAGCTCATTCTCTCCAGGCTGACTTCACGGGCCAGGCCCTGGGCTGAGCGCTTTACCTGCAGCAGCTGATTCAGCCTCAGAAATGCACACGAGAGAACCTACTATGCCAACCTGAGCCCCTTTTTCAAGTCAGCTTAAGAAACTTGCTCAGGGTCAAAACTCTAGTTCAGTGGTTGGGTGAGGATTTGACAGAAGATCTAACTGACCACCAAACGCGAGTCCAGGAGGGATACGAGGACTTCTGGTCCATCACTTTCCATTTGGTGTCTCCTCAAGATCATCCAGCAAAATTAGGGTGCTTGCCTTCAGGAACTCAGAAGTACCCTCTTGTTACTTCGGGTCCCAGAACCCCACTGAGTATCCACTCTGACACCTGCCCTCCCAGGTAACTCCCAGGCAGCAGGCTTCATAGTCGAGGGCATGAAACCTGCAAAGGACAGACACGGGCTCACGCCCCCCCCTCCCCGCATGCAAGAAGAGGGCACTATCTTGAACATTCTTCTCCATCCCCAGACCCTCCTCTTATCTCATTCCAGACGCTCTGAAAAGCAGCTCCACTTTCACGCCTCTCTGTCTCTAATACTGAGAAACTCCAGAGCCCCTCCGATCCTAAAGGCCTTGGAGGGTAATGAAGTGTCCTTAACAGTAGGCCCTGTCTGCACAATGCCGGCCCTGTGCTAGGAATGGTCTCTTCGACCCCCTCGATGAAACCTGCCTTCAGTCTGTTCCATGTTGTCTATGCCTCCAGTTCTATATTGTTCATCGGTTTACTTTTTCATTAGATTCCACATGTGAGATGTCTTTCTCTGACTGGCTCATTTCACTTAGTATAGTAATTCCAGGTCCATCTATGCTATCACAAAAGGTAGTATTTCTGGGGTTTGTCTTTGTTTTTTTTTTTTTGTTGTTGTTTTTTAATCGTAGAGTAGTAGTCCATTATGTAAATGTACCACAGCTTTTTTAGCCACTCATCTACTGATGGGCACTTGGGCTGTTTCCAGATCTTGGCTGTTGTAAATAATGCTGCAACGAACATAGGGTTGCATATATTCTTTTGAATTAGTGTTTCAGATCTTTTTGGCTGTATTCCCAGAAGTGGAATCGCTGGGTCAAAAGGCAGTTCCATTTTTTGACGTATCTCCATACTGTTTTCCACAGTGGCTACACCAGTCTGCATTCCCACCAACAGTGCATTAGGGTTCCCTTTTCTCAACATCTTCACCAGCACTTGTTGTTTGTTGATTTATTGATGATAACTATTCTGACAGGTGTAGGATGGTTTTCACGGTGGTTTTAATTTGCATTTTTCTGATGATCAGTGACTTTGAGCATTTTTTCATATGTCAATTGGCCATCTAGACACTTTGGAGAAGTGTCTATTCCGATCCTTTGCCCATTTCTTAACTGGGTTGTTTATCTTCCTGGTGTTGAGTTGTGTAAGTTCTTTATGTAATTTGGAAATTAACCCCTTATCAGATATATCATTTACAAATATGTTCTGCGATGCAGTGGGCTGCCTTTTCATTTGGTTGATGGTTTCCTTTGCTGTGCAAAATCTTTTTAGTTTGATGTAGTTGCCTTCTTCCTTTTTTGTTCATTTCTAGTATCCTTGGTTCATCTGGATCCTGATTAGTCACGCGGCTTAAAACAAACCACTTAAAATGTTCTGTGCCACTTATCACTAGGCTGGAACTGACAGACAAACTCTTACCTCCCAACCTGAAAAACGAGAGGCCATCAAATGCTTAGCCAGCCCCAGGCCCTCCGACAAGGAGGAAATATTGTACATTAAGGAAATAAAAGGAAAGCTCAGATATAAGCTACCAGGTGTTAATGCAGAGCAATAAACCAGGAAAAGGCCCAACAGCAATGTTTTATGGAGACAAGCAAGAACTTCCCCCAAGGAGGGAGACGGCAAGAAGGCCAAGAACTGAGCTTCTCATCTAATAATTCAAAGCAGAAAAAACAAACCATTTACAAGACCTGGCAAATGGATCTCAAAAGACAGCTAAAGTAGAAAGAGCTTAAGGGTGCTGGATTAAAAGTTCACAATCAAATCCTGCAAAGCGGTATGAATCTCATTTAGAGGCACAGAAAAATACATATAGAGCATTTCCCCACCTGGCCCTGGGCTGGCTGCGCCAGGTGCACAGGGCTCAGAGAACGCCACAGACCACAGGGTGGCGGCCCTGTGGCCACAGGGAGACAGTGGAGGGCAGCGAGGGAGCAGGGGGGCACAGAATGAGAGGAGGGGGCACTGAGGACTCAGGCAATGCAGGAGGCAGTCTGAAGCCAGGAGAACCCACCCTCATTTTGATAATTTCTCCTTCCTGGCCTTTTGTGGGGTTTTTGGTCTGATTCTCCATTGTTGTGCTCCCTGCTGTCCAGACGTAAGTGCCTGTTAGATTTACACAAAAATGACTTCTTTATCATCAGCGCTCTCATGGCCCACCAGGATGGGCCTGTATCCATTTGTCAAGGGCATATTTTCCCCACGTCTCCCCCTCAATTATTTTTTGTGGAAGCCAAGGTTAAAGAATGCAGATGGTGACCCAGAACTGTATAAACTTAATGGCCCAACAATCAATAGCTGCTTCTGGCTCCCAAAGAGCAACCCAGGACCTGGACTTGGGGGGGGGGGCCCTAACTTCATCCCTTCCCACCCCCTCCAGGAGGGGGACAAGAAGGAGGCTACAAGCATCTCTCTCTCAATTAATTGTTGGGGCCCCAAAGGCTGGTCATAGGCTTCACCCAAACTCTAATCTAGCCCCAAACACATCCACCCTACTCCTCACCCCCATTTCCACCCCCAGTGGCACCTGGGGAAAGCACAGACACAGAAGAATAAATCAAAACTAATCCGCTTCTCAATGGCCCATGAGAAAAGAAGGAAAACCAAGCACCCCTCCCTCCCCCACCCAAAAAAAGAACAACCAGTAAGTATTTGCTAAGTTTCTGCTCTCTTCTTTGGGATCCATCATATTGAAAAACAAGAGCTATGGTCCAGACAGGAAGAGCTAAATTAAACTAGGCCCAGGAGAAAAAGGACAAGGACTGGCAATAGTGAGCCACAGAAGGGTGCGGAGCAGGAGGGTGGTGGCCATGTTCACAGGGGTTTAAGAAGATCAAGTAAAGAGAAGAAATTCAAAACTGAATCATCTCTCTCTTCCCTCTCTCCCTCCCTCCCTCCCTCTCTCCCCCCTTTTCCTTCCTTACTGCTAGAAAAGAATATAAACAAAAATAACTCTTCCTTCCAACCACCTAAAAACTATTATATTAAAAGTTTCCTAAAGAAACCTGTAATTAACAATGTTATCACCTGCAAAACACTATTAAAATCAACTGTGAACTCAAGTATCCAGCTCTTTGAACTGAATCCTCCTTCAATGGCTTTCTCAGAAATCACTGAGAGTTGTACAAATAACCCCGACAGGTCAGATAAACCAGAAGTGAAAGCTGCAGAAATCTTCAGTGAAAAGGGTCTCTTAGGGAAGTTTCCAGTAAAGGCACCTATGAAGGCTCAGTGGATCCCACAGACGATTAGGTCACGAGGTGTTAACACCAGTCTGACTTACATGTGCTCATCTCTTTGATCTTCTGGCTTTGTCCTGGGTTGAAGCCCACCCTGGTAGTTTATGATTCCCCTCAAATCTAATCACTTCCCATTCTATCTGTCTGTGTCCCAGTAATGGTCGGCAATAAAGCCTTGAAAATAAAAGGGACCCGTATGCTTAGGAAAGTGAAGAAGCTGACTTCTGACCCATGCACAGACCAGCAGGGAAAACAGATGCCCCTTTCAAAGACTGTGATTGTTATTAAGATGCAAAGTGAGGCCCAGCATCCCTGGAGCCACAGGACTGAACAAAGCAGGGGACAGGAAGATGGCCCTGCAGGATGCCCCACAGCGGTGCCTAACAGTCCAGAATAACTCAAAAAACAACTGAAGAAGAAACCTCCAAGGAAACTAGTTGTAGAGAAAATGAAATGTGAATTTTTTGTTCAAGCACAAGCTACTCAAAATGTTGCAAAAGCATCAGAGGGATGACAGGGTGTATGAGTTTGCTAGAGTTGCCATAACGAAACACCCCGGGTGGGGGCAGGGCGCTTAAACAACAGAACTTTATTATCTCACAGTTCTGCAGGGTGAAGTCTGAGATCAAGGTGTCGGTAAGGCTGGTTTCTTCTGAGGCCTCTCTCCCTGGCCTGTAGTTGGCCACCTCCTCCCTGGGTCCTCCGGTAGGCTGTCCTCTGTGAGCGTGGACCCTTGCTGTGTCTTTTCGAGTCCAAATTTCCTCTCACAAAGACACCCGTCAGACTAGATTAGGACCCATCCACCTGACCTCATTCTAACTTAATCATGTCATTAAAGACCCTATCTCCCAACACAGTCCCATTCCGAGGTCATGGAGATTAGTACTCCAACGGAAATATTTGGAAGGGACACAATTCAGACCCTAATAAATGATAAGGGCAGGAGCTATCCTCTCAGGCATTCAACCTTTTAAGCGACCATCATATTTTGCCAGGTACTTGGTGTACCTCAGCTTGTTAAATCTTCGCGCAGGTCCCGAGACAGGCATTCCCATTCACAAGTGTCACACAGAAAGAAGGTGGATAAATCACCCACTAGCTGAACCACAGAGGTAGGTCTGAGCCCAGGATGGGGCCGAGTAGGCCTGTCTGCTCCCCCACCCGCCCCCCGTCCAGGGGAAAGGCTGGTTTTGGACGGCAAATTCTCAGGCTCCCCAGTTCCATGATCCCCCAAACAAGCCATAACACACATCCTTCAAACTCCGTCTAGGATTTTGTGACAGGAATTGACACGTCCATTTTGCAAATTTGTCTTGTTTAAAAAAAAAAAGTTTTAGGGCATTAGTGTGTGAGTTGACTTTTTCATGGAGACTTCATTTGATGGTGCCAAAATTTTAAAAAAATGTAAACAAAACCTATCAAAGAGTGAGGAGTGGCCCTGCAGGTTTAATTGGCCCTGTTGGATGGCCCGGTGCCATTATTTACGAATAGGATTAGCAGATGTGAGTGAGAAATCGCTCCCCTGACTTGAAGTAACGTAATGTATTTTTCCTAATGTAATTTGAAGCTTTGTTAAGACACCGATCCAACACAAACATCGGAACTGATATGGGGAATTGTGGCCCGCAGTCACTCAGCAGCACCCACAGGGAACTGGGCTAATATTAGGCCTAATGGGGAAACAACATGAAATGAGATAAAGATTAACAAAAATTAAACCAAATATTTGACATTGAACTTGACAGGCATTCCAGTGTTTCCATGGCTTCCCAGAAAATCTGGGGGATCTAGAAGCAAACCCTGTCGTGCGATCATTCATTCATTCACCATCCTCTCCCTACACACACGCAATACAAGCCAAATTCAGGAATTGAATAGAGTCAAGAAAAATGTTCAGAATTAGGTGTCTCTTTCTTCCTCTATTATTTACTCAAGAGTTACTAGAATTCAAACCAAAAGGGTAGAGTCCTTTACAAGCCACAGGCTTGAAGAAACTTGGTCACTGTTGGTGGAGTCCTGGCTTGGGCTGCTCTGCGAGGCTTTGGGGATGCCTGAGGCATGAACCTTATTCCAGAACCCTCTTATTCCTGAGCCCACGGAGAAACTCCACTGTCCGCAGATCTTGTTATCCACTCCACTGTTCCTGATATGGGCCGGCTCAGGATTGTAACTTCGCTCAGTTACTTAGAAAGGGGGGAGAGGCCTCCCTGGAGGTTTGACAGCGGGGTCAAGGTGCTAGCCTTTACTAGGTGTGACCTTGAGTAAGTTTCTTACACTTTTCCAACCCTCATCTGTAAAATGGGGTAGAAATGGAACCTTCCTCGTAGAGTTGAGGTGAGAATTGAGTCATACAAGGCGCTTAGAAGACTTAATAAATAATAACCAGGAGCTATTAGTTCCTATTAGTATACTGATTACGCTATGTATTGATTCCATTTGGTCATGGTTACAATTTGTGGATTGATTATAACATAATGTAAAAAGTAATAAAACAGCATTGCTTAACCATAATGAGATACCACCTCACACGCATCAGGATGGCTACTATCAGGAAACAGCAAATGAGTGCTGGCAAGGATGCGCAGCGATCGGAACCCTGTGCACAGTTGGTGGGAATATAAAATGGCGCAGCTGCCATGGCAAACAGTATGGCAGCTCCTCAAAATATTAAAAATAGAATTACCATATGATCTAGTAATCCCGCTTCTGGGTATATAGCCAGAAGAATGGAAAGCAGGATCTCCGAGAGATATTTGCATAGACACATTCATAATACCACTACTCACAAGAGCCGAGCTCTGGAAGCAACCCACGTGTTGTCTCGTCCACCAATGAATGAATGGACACAGGAAGTGTGTGACATACACTACAATGGAATACTATTCGATTTTAAAAAGGAAAAATACCTGATACATGCTATCGCATGGGTGAACCTTGAGGACACTATGCTAAGTGAAATAAGCCAGTCAAAAAAAAGACAAATGCTGTATGAATCTACTTCCTGAGGTATTTACTAGTCAAATTCCTGGAATCAGAAGGTAGAGTGGTGGCTACCGGGGGCTGGGGGTGCGGGGACATGGGGAATTGTGTAACAAAGTTGTGCAACATGAAAAATGTTCTGGAGATCGATTGCACACCAAATAATGTGAATATACTTAACACTATTGAACTGGACACCTACAGTGGTTAAAATGGTCAACTTTGTTATGTGATTTGTATAATTTCACAATTTTTAACTCTTTTTAAAAAATCTCTAAAATAAAATAGCAGTGTTGAAATGTCTTAAAAAATGAACTCTAAATGCCTCTAAGCCAATCAGCCAGTCCCCTACCCCCAACCCCAGAGTTACTGTTCTGAATTCAAGGTGACTTACAGAAGTAACACGCCTACAAAAATGCTGAAGTGGTGGAACTCGCGGTGGATCGGAGGAGTGTTGAGAAGTTAAGTTGAAAAGAAGTATTGACTTAGAACAGATTCTATTTTAATGCTTTGAGACAAAATCCTTTCCCTGGAAAATTGCCTCCAACTCACCACATCCTCAGAAGTGGAGACAGAATCAGTCTTTTCTGAGATGCTATCACTGCACCACTCAAATAAGAGCAGTGATGGGGAACATTGACGTGGGATGAGATGGCTCCGAGGCAGTGACAGCGTGTGGGGCAGGCTCTGTCTTTCATCTGGCATCCCTTCAGAGGGTACCCTGCTCAAGATTCAGGGAAATCTGCCTCTCTGTAGCCTATCCACCCATCTGTAGCCCCAAGTCCAGTGCAGTGAACGGGACACAAGTAGCAAACAGCTCAGTTCCACCCTGGGCAGAGTCCCACCAATAGATTAAATGCTTCGGGAGGGACTGCCCTCCATGGACCTTCAAATGTCTCCCTATATGCAAGACGCTCTTGTCCTTCCCTTCCGACCAGGATGAGCCACCTGCCAGCATTAGCCTGAGCCAGAGTCCAGGTCCCATCCAATCACCCCTCCATGGCCCACCTGAAGCCTCCTCACCTAGTACAGCTGCCATGCAAGCAACTAACACCTTTACCATTCATGTAGCATTTGACACACTTGCACATTCGGGGTGGGCAAAAGTAGGTGTGCAGTTGTGAATTCGAGAAGGTTTATTCTTGTGTTATCCCTTATTATTTATTGTATTACTTTCCATATGAACAACTGTACACCAACTTTTGCCCACCCCTGTATTATTTCCACTTATCTCACATAGGACATGTCCAAAGCCACTCAATCACAAGCCAGCATGTCTGTTTCATTTACCGGGCACCATGCACCTAATAGGTGTTCAGCAAATACCTGTTTGGGGAATGAGTGATGTACTCTACAAACACCTATATTTAAGAACCAATTAAATAGCCTAAGACCTACCTGGTTCCAGGCAAAAACGTGCACTTTCACACCTGTCATTGGATGAAAAAGCAATCAAGATCTAATCACACGCTAGATAGCAACTATAACATCAGCACCGGATCAGAGCCCCTCCCCCCTCCACGGATGTGAATGGTTGAGGCTGTGTATGTTGCTAGCCAACCCCCACGCCCTAACGCACCATTTCAGTTACTGTTTTGTTTTACTTTCTGATCTTTCTTGGGTCAAGGAAATCTAACTTGGCTGAAAGCCAGTAAGAGAGTTACAGGCAAGTGTGGATATAAATTCAACTTGAAATTTTTCTCTGTTACATCCTGGATTCTTGTCAATAAAACCTTAGTTCAATCAATGTCATGCCCCGTGGTGGTATCTCCAAGCTCAGTCTTGTTCCAGAAGCACTTCAATAGCCAAAAGTGTAATTTTAAAAAGGAATTCCATTCTTGACTCCCAGCTTCCAGAGGGCATTAAAAGATAATTACTCATTCTGTGAAGCAACAATACAATTTATTGAGTTTTTACTTTGGAGCAGGCACTGAGGTAGTGTCGGGGATACACAGGGAGGATGGGCAGGCAAAGTCTCCGCCCTCAGGCAGCCTCTATTCTGACTGGGGGACATGGGTAATACCCTAGAAAAAGAAGGTAACTTCAGGGAGTCAAACATGATTTGAAGAAAACAAGACAGTGATGTAACAAGGGGGAATTTTTTAGAACAGATGGTCAGATTGATGGAAATCAGGCAGTCTTCAAGGACAGCATTCCAGGAGGAGAAGCCAGCAAGTGCAAAGGCCCTGAGGCAGCTTTTGAGACAGAAAAGAAGATCCATATGCCTGGAGCACGGCAAGTGAGACCAGGGGTAGTGGGAGACGGCCCTAAAGGTGGACAAGGCCTGGGACTTAAGGAGCCTTGTAGTCCCTGTAAGTGGTGAAAAGTTCAGCCCAAGTGCAACGGGAGGTTCTGGAGGGTTTTAAGAAGAGGGCTAAAGTAAACAGATTTTTGTTTTTAAAAATCTTTTTAAGACTGCTATGGAAAGAATAGATCATAGGGGTTGGGGGCAACTCCCCATTATGTGGATTTTACTAGCAAGCTCTTGCTAAGTTCTCCTGGCTGTCCTGCCCCAGGTCATTCTCAGAAAGGTCTGGATCATATGAAGTGGGAGTGAGTGGTAGACTGGGCTGACAGTTCTCTCTGACGGTCACAGAGGGAGATACGCGGGGAAAATCTAACAGGATGTTCCTTGCACGTGTACCCAACAAGAGGCTACTTGTCGTGAGCTTAGAACCGTGCCTGAACAAGGCGGGCTCTCAAAAATATCTGTTGAATAAACAAGTAAATGATCAAATACACTTGTCCACTAGGCTCGGTGTTGAGATTGAGTAAGGCAGAGCCCGCCCCTGACACCCAGCACAGTCCGGGGCACAGACGAGGGGGCTCCCAGCAAGTTAGAGTGTAAAAGGGAAGCAAAATGAAAGGCTTCACCAAAGATCGTCCCATATTTTTCTCTTTGAACTGTGGTCAATATTTTATTATTTCTCAAGTCTTACTCTTGAATTTTGGAAACAGTTCAAAACAACGCTCTCCTGAGATCTAAATGTTGTCTCTTCCCGAGTATGAAATCTTTTTTTTTTTTTTTGAAATGCCAGTTCTTGCGAAGAATCCATCCTCTTTTCAAAGAGTGAAAAGGGAAACTCGGTTTCTACTTCTCAAATTCTCTTGACTGAGGTGCGGCAAAAAACAGTTTCAAGACTTAACATCTAATAAAAATACAGCATCAAATCCAACCTCTGTCTTGCTTTTGTTGAACTTTGCAAGGCAGGAAATCACCCTGCTCACGCCTGGGAGCAGTGCAGGCTCAGGGCTGAACGTTGACATGGTGAAGTTTTCTGACAAAATCTTGTATTATCCGCAATTTACCTTAAAACACCGTTGACACCAACTGCGTGACACAGCATACGTCCCCTTTAATCTCGTGCAGCCAGGTAATGTGTAAGGTCCCTAAATGGGAAGCACACACTGACGGGGAGGTTGGTAACTGAAAGATGACAACTGGAAGCCCGCTTCCCACTGGTGATCTACCAGCCCGTCTCGATCTCTCGTTTGGACCGGAAGGTGGGAAATTTAACATCGTGAACATCAGAAATAGCTTCACCACAGTGAAGGGAGGGGTGTTCAAGATGTGTGGTTGGCTGGGCTTGTCTGCCTTCCCCCACCACCTGCTAGGCCAGGACTGGCATCTTGCAGAGCACCCTCTGGCCCAGGTCACCAGCAGACATTTTCAGGGGATTCTGTTGCTTAATCCATCTAGAAAGCTGAACACTGCTTTTCCCTCACCTGCTGTGAGAGAAACCTCCATGCCAGGTGCTGTCAGAGAACCTAAGAGGGCAGACAGCTGGGACTGCCTCAGGTTCCAAGTTCAAGCTACCAGGAAGGGTTACGTGGCTGCCTGCTCGGAAACAGACAGGAGGCAGGATTCGGTCTACAGCTTGCTGTCCCCGTAGCACCCCCACGGTGGTTTACATGGGGAGCTGATGGCCCTCGGCACCCTCGCATTGCTGGAGGCACAGATCTCTGCCCAAACGCCCCAGGAATGGTTGTTACGGGCTGACCTGCATCTCCCCCAAACCCGCAGGTGGAAGCCCTCATCCCCAGGACGGCACAGTGTGACTGGATTTGGAGACGGGACCTTTAAAGAGGGGATTGATTTAAAATAGACTGTCGGGTGGGTGCAGGTGCAAACTGACTGGTGTCCCCGTGAGAAGAAGAAACGTGGGCACAGAAGGAGACACCAGGGATGTGGGCGTGTAAGGGAAAGACCACGTGAGGCCAGAGCAATGGGGCAGCCGTCGGCAAACCAAGGACAGAGGACTCCGAAGAACCCTATCTGCCGACACACTGATCTTGGACGTCCAGCCTCCAAAACTATGAGAAAGTAAACTTCCATTGTTGAGGCCACGCGGTGTGTGGACAGAGCAAGCCTCCTTCTCCTCCTCCCCTGAGAAAAGGACCCCTGTGCGAAGTCCCATTCCCGCAAGCCTTGGGCCCCTGACACATTAGCTTAATTTTTTAAAAATCCACATAAAAAATTTAACTTGTCAGACAACATATGTCTGTTTGAACATTTTACCACTATTTTAAACATGCAAAGAATCCATACAAGAAAACACAAAGAATAAAATGATCTGTAACCCTACCCCCCACCCGGGACGATTTACCTTTTACTTTTTATTTAAATGAGTAGATACTGTTCCAGTGCATTGTAATAGGATTCTTAGCCTAAAAGACCCAATAATCTGTGTTCAATTAGTGTGATCTTGGAAGAAATGTTTCTGCCTCTCCGAGTCCGACTTCCACGGCTGTACAGTGAGGACAATGAGCACCTCCCCAAAGCTACTCTATTAAACAACACATTGTTTCTGCAGTGGCCAGCACTGCGTGTAATGGGCACTCAAGAAGAGGCGCCACTGTTATTAGTCTAGTAATTGTTGGGAACAATGGGGTCATTTTAAGCAAGAATTTCCAACGGAGTCCTGGCAGGGAGAAGACTGTTTGTGGGCAGACAGACATAAAGTCACCCACGGCTGTGTTCTTCATTTATACAGGGTCCACTGCGCCCATGGAGTCCCCAAAAGCAAGATGAGACTTGGAAATATCTCACACCGAAACGTGGCTTGCTTTAGTTTATTCCTCCCTCTATGCGGATATGCCCTTTATAAAAACCTAGTTCCATCGGATGGCTAAATTGAACTGTTATTTATTTGCATAATCAAAGTAGAAAGCTAGCAAGCTTCCTCCGACCTCACCATCAGAAATCCACTTCTGCTGTGACAGCAGTGGGGGTGGAGCCCCGAGTAGGGGGTCTCCCTGCTCCTAGGGAAGGAATCGTCCCTCTCATTTGCTCAGGGGCTCTTTCCAGCTCTGAGTCTTCATGGTCCTATGATTCAGTTTCTCCTACTGAGCGGCCCTGGCAGTTGGGCCTTTCAGGTGTGGTCATTAAATCCGCACCACGGTGCGGCTGACTGAAAGTTCCAGGAACACACCCTCAAGACAATCTCGCCATCCGGGAGCAGGAACCAGGACGCGCAGCTCATGAACTTGGCCTGGCTGTCCAACTCTCACGCATGCACAGGCTGTGGGGCCCAGGATTAAACTCTGGCTAATGAAGCCCACAGTCCAGCCACACTGTGTCACCAACAGGCAAAAAGCCAGACGCCCCTCCAAAAGCTGAAGTCATCATTCTCAAAAGCTAGGCACACCAGGGTCCATCCCCAGGCTCCCGCCCAAATAGCCGTGAGCCATGGAGTGGTCCTCACCTCTAATATCCATTTCCATACTGTTAACACAAAATTCACACTGGCTTTAAAACGCTTTTCTCCCAGGGACGGGGAGTGAGGCGAGAAGACGACTGTGACACATCTGCTCAAGAATACAGGCTAATGATCATGTTTTCCCTGAGGAGAACACACTAAAGGTCAGGCAGGAACGCAAGCAGCATCATGTGTGGGATGAAACCTAGCAAAGGGAAACTCGCAGCGCAGGAGGCGCTGAATGAAGCCCAAGCAGAAGGCGGCGCGGGCAAGGGGAGGCAGACACACACGCAGCCGTGCGATGATTTACACTCTAGCTTCAAACCAAGACCGATCCACCATTCATCGCCCTGCCACCCCCAAAATTACGACCCGAGGTGCCCCCGGCCAATGGAGGTGGGCCAGTGGGAAGTCTGCGGTCAGAGGCCTTTTCATTTTTCCACCGTTGCCATGTTCAGCTCAAGCGCCCCCAATAAACCCCACGGATCTCAAAAGCGCTGTGGTTACCAAACATGAAAGATGCTTTGGATTGGAATTCCAGGTTCGCCACAACCCACCTCCCAAGTCTGACAATGGACAGGAACAGGAAGAGGCGCCTTAGCCAGTCTTCTTTTTGCAGAAAAAGTCTAAACGGAGTCATTTTACTGCTGTGGCAACCACACAGAACCCTGAAGTCTGGGCTGGGTGTTAGAGGTACAGCGTTCACCTCCTGGGGCAAGGTGAGGGCCAGGAATGGCGAAGGCACCGATGACCAGGGACCCTTCTTCCCACCTGCCATCCCAGGCCTCCCAGGTTTCACTCCTGCTGCGGTGGCTGCTTCTCCAAATCCGGGTCACGTGCTACCCTCTTCTATTCTCCCAGAATCATTTGCTGTGGTGGAGATCAAGTTCAGATTTTTCAGAGCCACCCAACCTTCCAGAGCTGCGTTCCTCAAAATGAGGTCAGGGAACACCCTGAGTCAGTGTCACCTGAGGCATGTTTGTTAAGTCGATTCCCAAATCCCACCTCAAACCTACTGAATCCCACCCAAAATCTGCATGGGGGGCAAGCTCTCCAGGTGGCTCATCAGCCCATGAATGCTTGAGACCCTGCCCTAGTGCAGCAATCACCTCCCCCCCCCTAAAAAAAGGTCCCAAGGGCAGGTTTAAAAGAAACACACATTTTTGGACCCCAGAGCTGACAAGGGCACCCTCCCTGAATCCTGGCAGAGAAGGTCTGGGGAGGGGCCTGGGATTTTAGCTCCCCAGAGAGTGGCCGTGGTTGGTGAGCTCCTGAGATGTTTTCTAAGGAAAGTGGTCCCCATTCTCTTCCCATGCTTTTCCAGACCCCCAGTAACCCGTGTCTTAGCTCCGATGTGGCTTCCTGAGCAGAGAAAGGCTTCTGTGACCCCCTCCACGACACATCCCCACTCCCACCAACACAGGATTTTGCCTTTCTTGACCCCATCGCACTCTTTTGTATAACTTATCACAACCGCTGTTAAATATACATCAGTTTAATTGCTGCTTTAATGTCTGATCCTCCACTAGACTGATAATAACCTTAAGTAGACATATCACTGACCACCTGCCATGTCCCTGGACTGGGACCTCCACTGAGTCACACCTGGGCACAGGGTAGAGCTGAGAAGCCAAACTCTCTGATTCCAGTTGGAAACAATTCCCGCTGGGTCAAAGCAAAGAAAAAAATGTGTTCTTCCTGACTGGATTAGTTTCCCACAGGGCTGCTGTGGCTGTTGCCACAAATGTGGTGGCTTAAAACAACAGAAATTGAATCCCTCCCGAGGCTGGAGGCTGGAAGTCCGAAGTCAAGGTGTCAGCAGGGCCATGCTCCCTTCAAGGCTTCTTGGGGAGGAAACTGCCCGGCTGCTTCCCGGCTTCTGGTAGCTCTCAGCCTGCCCTGGCTGGGGGTGGCGTCTCTCCAATCGTTGCCCCCATCTTCACACGGCCTCCTTCCTGTGTCTGTTTCTGTGTCTCTTCTCCTCGAAGGACACCAGTCACACTGGATTAAGAGCCCACCCTAATCTGGTGTGACCTCATTTTAACTACTTCCACTTGCACTGTTAAGGTCCTCATCGAGGTTCCAGGCAAGACATGCATTTTAGAGGGACGCAATCCAACCCAGTCCACGGGCCGAGCAGAGGTTTATGAAATACACTTGTGTTCAGCCAGGGCTCACAGCACACACAAGCTGAAGTGCAGCACCTTAATGTAGCAGAACTACTGATTTACCTCCAATATCCTCTCTCTTTGAGCTAAAAAGGGCAAAAGTTTAGGTGAGCACCTGCCAATCAGAATAAAGACGACTTGCCCAGCCCCCCACGCACGTAGAAACGCCCATGACTCAGTGAGACCAAGGCAAAAGGAGCGGGTCCCAGGGGGAAGCCCTCCGCTGCACCTCTCCCCACTCCCCACTGGCAGGATGCACACATGGAGGTGAGCCACAGCTCTTCAACAACACAGGTGAGGTGGTGCAGCCCAGAGGGAGGCACGCGGGCCTCCAGCACCGTGGAGCTGCCACACCAGCCCTGACCTGCTTCCCTGGGACAATATCTATTTACTCAGCCTCTCCTTCAGCCACGGAGAGTCATTTGTCTTCCAACAACAGGAGGTAAACGGAATAAAAAAGTTCACGTCACCACTTTCAGTCCAAAAAGGTTTTTCAAGTGGCAGAAAGACTCCAAAATGACCTACTATATGAGTCCAAGCTTTTTAATCCAATTACAGTTCACTTCTTGCCTCTCCTGCTTCTGTTATTCATCAGAAAAAAAAGGAATATCCATCAGCAGTCCCTGGTGACCCTGGGCCAAAAGTGGCCGTGAGCCACCGGCTGCTGGGGACACATGTCCCTAAGTTATGCGCTGGAGTGAACATGCCCAGATGTGGTCTTATTTTTCTAGAAGATTTCAACAGCCAACTTTACGGCTCTTACCTCGTCATAAGAGAAGCCTTAGAGGCTCTTGCCTGAACTCTTCAATCAAGGCGTTGTGAACATACAGGATTCCACACACCGGCTAGAACTCCTGCTCACCCAGTTATTAGGCTGACTGATACTCAGTTGCTATTTTGGTTTTGCTAGAAGGCTCCTCCAATGCTCTCAACACAGTTCCAATACCATTGGTACAGCTCAACTCAAATGCTAGGTGATTTCTGTCCAGAATCCTATGCCCCATATTGGGTAAAAGCATCCCCAGTTTGCTTTGGGAACCATTCTCCCAACTCTTGGGCTAGGCGTGTGACTCCCTAGTGAACCAGAGAGATTCATTCATTCATTCATTCATTCATTCACTTGCACATTTACTGAGCACTTATTATACACCAGGTACTGTTCCAGGAGCCAGGGGTATGGCAATAAACAAAATAGAAAAATCCCTGCCCTCATGGAGTTTACACACCAAAGCTTTTGTGGAAACTGCTGGTGGGGGGTGGAGGGGGCGGGTATTCTTTCTTTTTATTGATTTCTGACAGGGTGGGATGCAGGCTGAAACTGTTGGCAGCCATCTTGCCACCATAAGGAGACAGATAAGGCATGAGACCAGATCCTAGGGTCCTTGGACTTTTCCAGTTCCCTGAACTGAAAAAATGGTCCCTTTTCTGCTTAAACCAATGTGAATGGGGTCATGGGGAGGGATAATTTGCATCTAAAAGATTCCTCATCCTAAGACTTCCTCAGAAAGGTATTTGAGGCAAGTTTGGAAATGCCAAGTAAAGACAGATAACTTGACTGAAAGTGGCCCATCCTTTAACATTCCTCACCCCCAGGCATTGTTTTAATGGCTCTTTCCAAATTGTCATTTCCAGCTGTAAAAAAAAAAAAATCTCCCTCCAATAACCTCCTAGAATGGAGGAACGAGTTCACGATTCAGTCTCTCTCTCCCACTGTGAATTAGGAACCAAACCAGACCAACAGCCCCCAAATGACCGTGAACAAGATATTCCCAGCCTCCTCCCGGAGCTCTTAAAATCGCCGGCTACTGCGAGGGCTGCAGGTGACGTCCCCTTGATTTCCCACAGGGCTAAGCCTCAGTGGGTCCCAGTGTTTCTGATGATGGCGTTCAGTCCCGGCAGGCCCCGCCGTGCTCCGGGCGCTGTGTGTCACTGCTAGGAGTGTCTGAGCGAGACACACAGACAACCGAAGTTAACTGACCACATCCTACTTAACAGGAAACTTAATAGCCAGCGGCTTTAGGCCCATTCTCACTTCCCCTCTCCATGTCTACCACAGTGCGAGGGAGTCTGGGGTACATAAAGCAGAGTACGAGGAGAGGGGCAGTGACGATCCCCAAATTCTGACATAAAAGAGGCTTTGAGGAGACTACCTGGCGGGAGAAACACTGCATTTTTCCTTAGTGTGTATTTTGG